>NC_143517.1:52071950-52379093 GCF_031878675.1 Megascapheus bottae
CTCTGTGGGCTAACTCAGTGCTATCCAACAACTATGAAGAATATATATATATATATATATATATATGAGCAAGCATTTTTCTGGTGCATAAGAGTTAACTTTCATTTTCTTTATCTTTTATTTTGTGGGGCTGAGATTAAAGGGGGAAATTAACTATCAATATTAAACAGAATGAGTCAACAAAAATGATGTGAGGCAGACATCCATTTGGAATGAAGGAGTCAGGGACAAGGTGAGAATGGAGGTGAAACTTTATGTGGGTCTTAAAGGACGAGGAAGGAAGTAGCTGAAAATAGAAATAAGAACAGGGTCTTAGAATAGGCATCCTGATTCTATAGCTTATGAAGTCAGTGACTTTGAACGGGCTACAGAGCAAATGAATTTCTGAGTGAGCAAGTCAGGCAATAAACATGAAAAATAGAATTCAGGGACAGGGAGTGAAGACTAGTGGTAGAGTGTTCACTCAGCATGGACGAAGCCCTGGATTCGATTCCTCAGTACCACATATTCAGAAAAAGCTGAAAGTGGGCTGTGGCTCAAGTGGCAAAGCACCAGCCTTGAGCAAAAAGTGTGCAAGAACAGTGCCCAGGCCCTGAGTTTAAGCCCCAGGACTGGCAAAAAATAGTAGAATCCACTAGAGCTATTTGTTGTGGTTTGAATGTCTGTGTGCTTTGAAGTGCATGTATTCAACTCTCATCACCAAGGCAATAGTATCGGGTCAATTCAGGGATAAAGCCCTTCTGAGTGGGATTACTGTTCTAGAACAGAGGCTCAGAACAGACTCCTTGCTCTCCCTACCATGTGAACATATATCTAAAGTGCTATCTATGGACTAGAAAGCAAGACTTCACCAGAAACTAGATCTAGGCACCTTGATCTTGGATTTCCCAGTTTCCATTATTATGAGAAATAGAACTTACAGAATTTACATGCTACTGAGCTTTGGTGTTTTGTTATAGCACCCAAATATTTCAAACAAAATAGACTTAAATGTAGGGAACTTAATGGTTACTAAAATATTGGGAGAAAGATGGGAAGTGAAATCAGAGTTTCCATTAGGCTTCGAGACTTCTCTTGCAGTGGACACTCATTTTAGGAAGTTGCAAATGACATCATTACAACTGCAATTGTCTCATAGCCCCCAAGCTGGTTCCTAGACTTACTTCCAAGAGAGTTCACATTTGGTGAGTGTGCACATCATCCACCATCAATACCAGCAAAGAAGGATGGTCTGCTTCCCTTCCACTTTCCAATTTCATGAAAACATAACTCTCAGGTGGACCCTGTATTGCAGCCAATGTAACAACAAGGGAGAACTAGGAGGAATACAGCCTTTAGCTTTCTGTATTATGTAATAAAACAAAGTTTGATGGAAATGGATGCCAATAATATTAATGTAAGCATCAAGTACAACAAATAGAACGAAGAAGTTCCAAAACCACGTGCTGGTAGCTCACACCAATAATTTTAGCTACTTAGAAGGCTGAGATTCAACTAAAGGCAGCCAGGGCAGGAGGGTCCATGAGACTCTTATCTCTAACTGACCTCCAGAAAATCAAAAGTAGCACTGTAGATCAAAGTGGTAGAGAGTTAGTTTTGAATAAAAAATAAAAATCAGAGATATTGCCCAGGCTCTGAGTTCAAGCCCCAAAATTGACCCCCCCAAATTAAAACTAACTAGACAGATAAAATGAAGGCATTCTAGTTTCCACAACAGTTGCCCTTCATATTGGATGAAGTCAACCCAGATATTAGTGGCAAGCTCTATTCCAACTGGCTAGGACAGTGAAGAGAGGACAGCATCTTGTTCACATCCTAAAACTGGACCTTTTGTTCACCTACCAGAAGACTGGCCAATTTTTTTGAACAACTTTCATTTTAGATTTGATCAGCTGGGACCTCTTGTTCACCCCACTCAACCCCTAGGGTGATAAACACATTTTCCAGCAGCTCTGAAGTCAAGAGTTTAGAAGACTTGTGCTAATCTAAACAAGCCCAGCAGGACTTCCTTCCCTAACCCTCCTTCAGGCTGATACCACAGGAGCCTCGTGACCTCAAGACTAGCAGACACAACAGACAAGGGAGGCAAGTCTCACCTCCCTAGGGAGAAACACAGAGCTGATAGAATGCTCTCAGTCTTTCTTTTCTTTCCATTTCTTTTCTTTTGCCAGTCCTGGGGCTTGAACTCAGGGCCTGAGCACTGTTCTTGGGTTTTCTTGAGGCTAGAGCTCTAACACTTGAGCCACAGCCCCACTTCTAGACTTTTCAATATATGTGGTACCGAGGAACCGAACCTGAGTCTTTGTGCATGCTAGACAAGCACTCTACCACTAGGCCAAATTCCTGGTCCCTTAGTCTTATTCTTTTAGAAAAAAAAATCAATCAAACAAACAACATTGACACCCTGTTGTTAATGTTACAATATGTCACTATTGCTGTTGAAGTAAAAGGATAATTATCAAAGTGAAAGATACGTGGTACAAAATACCCTAAAACTGGAAAGTAACTAAGATGCTCTCACTTTTCCATCCGAATATACTTTCCATGGAATCCAGCAGTTTGGCTGTCCCGTGTGTTTTTATATTCCCTAGTGCCTCGAATCATATCTGGAAGTGGGAGGCACTATATTGCAGGAAGTTTGGTTGACAAATGCTACATTTGCTCTCTTCCATTTTCTGGCCACTCTTGCACTTTGGTTGGGCTGTATGATTAGTTTTGGCCGAAAGGCTGTGAGTAGATAAATAAAATATGTCCCTTTTAGCCTGAGATTTCTCCTTTTTTGTTTCCTTCTATGGAATCTATGTGTTGATAGAATACTGACTTATGAGTTATTTAGAGCTTAGCCCTACCCCATGACTTGCATGAGATTTTAAATGAGAAAATGTTTTGGGCTAAGTCACCAAGATTCCAGGGTACATGCTTATTTCACTGTAGCCTGGATTTCTTGACTAATAAGCACTGAGTGATTCATACACTAAGTTCACAGACATTTACTGAATATTACAGAATGCAAGGCACAGGAATAAGAGTATTTCAAAACTAACAAAAAGATACAAAATGACAGAATCAAATTTTAAGAGAAAGTGACATTCAAAGGACACTTGTCAATACTTTCCTGACTCAGGTGTTTTGAAAGTTTTGGGATGTCAGTAGCATTTTATAATTAAGAGATTCATTTTTATAATTTGAGACTGCTATGTGTTCATAGAAGAGTCAATATGAATATACTTTCTTATGTGCTTCTGTACCTCATATTTGCAAAGGCTGTTCAAATGTATGATCTTATTACATTCTTCTCAATATTCTCATAAATATAACTTTAAATTGCTTCCTCCTATTTTATCATGTGAAAGTGAAACTCAAAATGGCCACACTGGTGATAAATAAAAGAATTTACTTTTTTTTTTTTTTTTTTTTTTTTAGGTGGGGGTGTTGTGTGTGTGTGTGTATGTGTGTGTGTGTGTGTGTGTGTGTGTGTGTGTGTACGCGTCGCACATGCCAGCATTAGGGATTGAACTCAGGGTCTGGGTGTTGTCCTTAAAATGTTTCTTGTACAAGGTTGGTTTTGCCACTTGAGCTACAGCTTTGCTTGCAGCTTTTTTGGTGGTTAGCTGGAGATAAGAGTATGAATTTTCCTTCCTGGACTGGCTTTGAACCACAGTCCTCAGATTTCAGCCTCCTGATAGCTGGGATTATAGACACAAGACACTATGGCCCAGCAGGTCTACTGTTTAGAATCCAGTGTTTCATACACTAGGCTGCTTGCAGACAGCCCTATGTTTGACTTACCCAAATACAAGCATAGCATATACAGATAGAAACTAAGGCCATTACTGTGCCAATTTCTAGAAAATTTTGGGAAGATAGCCTCTCCTTAAGATGATTTTAAAGGGTATATACTGCAGAATTTTAGTTCCTTTTTAGGCTAAGCAACTGCTAGCTAATATATTTAGTGTCCTCAACTGAAGACTCTTGGTATTTATCTGGAAAGACCTTGGCACAAGTTTCCCAAGTTGACCTCAGCAGGAGGCCCGCAGAGCTCTCTCAGGACCTTGAACCTTCTGCTTCCACTGCCAAAATTAACAAACATTAGAAGCAGACTCTGACTACTCAACAGTTTATAAGCCATGAACTGAAATGACAGTACCTTTCAAAAAATCAATTTTCACATGAAATTTGTGTCCTACTTGGACTCTATAGAAGTCTCTTATTTCTGTAACTTGCCTCCTTTGTTCGTTAAAATATATCTCTCCTGTCATTTAAGCGCCGCCTTATACATTTTCTTCTGGTACTATCCTTACCTACTTTTAACGACACATTTATCCATCCCATGTGTTTTTCAGTGAGGCACAGATCTTATTGGGCCCTGGGGTTTAAATCAGAGAAGGGTGATACCAGTTCAAGGTACAACTTGCTTTCAAGGATTTGCAGTCTGGCGGAGAGTTAGACTTTTCATACTGATAGAAGTATGACAATGGCTAGGGACTCCAATATTGAAAGTCTCTTAGGGCTTTGCATATTCTTTTACAAAGCAGCATTTAGAGGAGATTTTCAGGTACACTCAGAAACATTTAAAATTGCTATTTTGATTGTAAATAATAATTGTATAGCTATAGTGCAATTTCTAGTACATGCATCTACTGTAACTCATGTTCAACTCCTTTAAGCCCAAGGGATTTTCCTAGGGGAATACATATTTGGTGTAAATCTAACCATTAGAATACCCGATTGTAAAAAGTCATAATTGTATCATTCTTGTAGCTCATTTCATCATTGCATCTGATTTTTGTCAGTCATGGGGCTTGAATTCTGGTCCGGGACGCTGTCCCTGAGCTCTTCAGCTCAAGGCTAGTGCTTTAGCACTTGAGCCACAGCACCACTTCCAGTTTTCTGGTGCTTTAATTGGAGATAAGAGTCTCACAGATGTTCTTACCCAAGCTAGCTTGAATCATGATCCTCAGACCTCAGCCTCCTGAGTAGCTAGGATTACAGGCATGAGTTACCAGCACCCAGCTTTGAATCTGAAAATTTAAGTCTTAAATAAAGTCAGAATATCTTTATTGTCAACCAGTACCTAGATAAGATCAAGATCTCAATGTTGAAAATTTGATATGCATCCATCCATCCATCCATCCATCCATCCATCCATCCATCCCACAGTTGTTTATTGAGATTCCATTGTATCTGGGAGCTGAAGGTAGAATTTGGATGAGAATGTAGCCCTTGCCTCTAAGAGCAAGGTCTATGGTATCGTCTGTAAAGCCATGTATGCCAGAAGGTAACTCAGTGACCAAGTTAGGAGAGGTTTGTTGGCTTGTAAGCCCCATGAATGTGGGAGGGTAAGGACAGGTGAGTATCTCAAATAACAGTGCAGGCAAATCATCCGTGAAAGGAAAGCGCATGGAAGCAGGATGGGGAAGACAGAGTCTCAGATCTCTATGCAGATCAGATCCACTTTCAATCAACCCAAAGATTTCTTATTAAGAATCCTGAGTTGGTCCTCATCCCACCATTAGGTTCTGTCATTGGCTGGGCCTCCTAGAAAAAGATCATGGCCCCAGCTTTCAAGTTAAAGCAGATCTTGAAGGCATTAACAGCTGGAAGTTGTCAGCTAACTGCACTCCTTGCAGCTAAATAGCAAGTTATTTCGTGAAGGGAGATCAAAGTGACACAACCCCATGGCTGCCACATAGTGTGATCAGGAAGGAGGCAATAAACAGACATTTTAAATCCACTAAGGGTAATGACAGGGTGCCATGGGAGCTGAAGGATGGAGCACTAAACCAGACTTGGCTTCAGGGAAACTTTCACGAAGTTGCGGTGTGTAAGAAGAATCCTGGATTATAAGTAGGAGGCATATGATGGGAGATAGGAGTAAGTAATCTGTTCAAGCTGGGAGAAAAACCACATTGGGGGGCGATGGCAAATATCATGTGATTTGGTATCACAGGAAGTAACAGCAGGAAATGAAGTTGAAGACGTAACTGGGCAGCTGGACACTAATGGCTTACACCTGTAAGCCTAGCTACTCAGAAGGCCAAGGTATTAGGATCACAGTTCAAAGCCAGCCTGGCAGACAAACTCATTAGACAATTATGTCCAATTAGCCACCAAAAAGCCCAAGTGGAAATGGGATTCAAGTGGTAGAGTGTCAGTCGTTAGCAAAAAAGCTGAGAGACCCTGGATTCAAACCACAGTGCAGGCGTGCACATGCACACACACACACACACACACACACACACACACACACACACACACACACACAGAGCAATAGAAGGAAAATAATGAAGGGGCATATGCGCCATGCTAAAAAATGCACACAGCATAACTACATACAAAGTGGTCCGGATATGAAACATAAATGTCAGCGATTTTTCCCTTTCAATTCTAGAAAATCCTGAAGATCTTTAGCCAGTTAGGGCTTCTAGACTAGTTATAACTAGACTACACTAGTCCTAACCAACTAGTCCTTATTAGACAAGATTTAGTCACTCTAAGACTACTAGTGATTCTTTTTTAAAAATATTTTTATTGTAATTAATAGAAGGGTTACATTATATTCACCAGATAGAAGGTGCATTACTTCACAAACATTGATACCCTTTCTCATGTCTTGGTCCCTATTTCGCTCCCCCTCCCCCTGCTCTTTTTGATTCCCCCCTTCCCTATTCAATTTCAAACAACCAATTAAGCACATATAAAATATATCAGATAAAAAGGTAAAATATTGTAACAATATGATATAACCAAGGGATAGCAAAAGAGATGAGAGATAACATAGTACATTAAGGACAACAATCACTCATTATATGGCTTTTGTTTCTTTATCCTGGAGGTCCTTACATTTAGCATCATACTATTTGGCCTTATGTCTCTACATTTTGTTCTATTGTAAATCTCTGCTAGAAGAGCCCAAGGTTTCTACTGATTATGACAAGTAAGGGAGACAATTGGGCCTATGTTCCTTTGAGTCTGGCTTACTTCACTTAATATGATTTTTTCTAAGTCTTTCCATTTCCTAATAAATGGGGCGAAGTCATTCTTTCTGACAGCAGCATAGAATTCCATTGTGTACAAATACCACATCTTGTTGATTCACTCATTAACTGAGGGACATGTGGGTTGGTTCCATATCTTTGCTATGGTAAATAGTGCTGCAATGAACATGGTTGTGCTAGTGGATTTAGTATGTCCTTGTTTCTGGATGATTGGGTAAATGCCAAGTAGTGGAATTGCTGGGTTATAGGGGAGCTCTATGTTTAGTCTTCTGAGGAACTTAGTGATTCTTACCAAAAGTTAATTATGTTGTCAATGAGGAAGAAGGCAATTCATTTTCACTCACTGCTTTTTGTAGAACATCTTTATGCAAGGCCACTCAGTACATTCCCCAACAAGAGGGCACTCAGTCTGATGGGTTGCTTGGAGGGATGGGGTGTGAGCACACATACACAACACACACACACAAAACAGTCAAAGACATCATAAGGAGGCATTATGGAAAGAATTCAAAGAACCAAATTGTGTTCCCACTTTCAGAAAAGAAGTGAAGAAGAGCCAACGGTGTGCTCTGTCTGCTTTGAAATATCTAGAAAATGAGCTCTGGGATTTCATTTGTATTATCCTATTCTAGGGAAATAATCATAAATTTATAGCTTTATAATGGTTGCTTATGACAATGATGATGGTTAACATCTAATTGATATTTGTTGTTACCATGCTAAGTGTCCTGTAATTGAGATTTTTTTTGCCAGTTCTGGGTTTTGAACTCAGGGGCGAAGCACTGTCCTTGGGTTTTCTCAAGGCTAGAGCTCTACCACTTGAACCACAGCACCATTTCTGGCTTTTTCTATGTATGTGGTGCCAAGGAAAAGAACCCAGGTCTTTGTGCATGCTAGGCAAGCACTCTACCACTAGGACAAACCCCGGGCCCTGCACTTGAGATTTTTTTTGTACTGTTCAGAACAACATTATTGTCTCTAGGAAGCTAGAACTATTAATGTTATCCCATTTTCCTATTAGAAGATTAAAGGTGAAAGAAGTTAAATAGCATGTCTGAGGTTACACTTGTTTGTACACAAACAAGTTAAATAAATCAGTTTCCAAAATCTACAAATGAGCTGAAGGAAAACAGAAAATGTTAGTATGTTTACATAAAGAAACATTACATACTGTTAGAAAAAAATGTTTTGAAACTGCCACTAATCACACTATTTATAGGGTATATCTATGGGATTATTATTATGTTTCTGTCAATATGAAATGTCTAGAAAGTCAAATCTGGCTTGTGGTAGTGATTGCTCTTTGCAAATTCTCCACAAATGATATTTCTTCATCAATAAAGCTGCATTAAAATTGTGTCATAAATATATATTTCACTTTACATTCTCCATTTGTAAAAAAGGCATCCTTTTCTGAATCACCTTTGTATCTTTGTTGAAAGTCAATTTACAATATGTATGTGGGGGTCCATTTGTCCATCTTGTCACAGATACCACAACCTTTTATTATTTTATCCCATGATTCTGAAATAAAGTTAGTTTTCTATCTTCCATTCCCACAAAAATGGAACATTTGATGAAGTCTGAAAACACTGTTTCAATTGGAGAATTTTCCTTCTACCCAAGTTTAACTATTACATTATTGTTCTTGTTATTGCAAGTAGTTGGTTATTTTGAAACATACTTAAATATCAAGACTATGTCTACTTACCAAATTTTAGAATTCCTCTTTGTTCTGAATAGCTTCAAATACTCAAATGGTATCATTTTCATTCTGGTTGAAATGTAAGTCTGTTAGATGCATTCTTTCAGCTTTTTATAGACCTGAAAAAATTTTTATTTTGTTTTCACATTTTAAATGCATCTCTTAAGGGATAAAAATAATTGTAGGTTTATAGGGTATTTTTTCTTACAGTATCTTGAAAACATTTCTCCACTGCTTTTTAACTTGCATTATTTCACATGAGATATCTACTGTCATCCTTATCTTTGCTCTTCAGAACATGTGTGCCTAGCTGTTACAAAAACTATTGTTTTTATCATAATTTGTTATAATGTACATTGGGGGTAGTTATTGAACTATTTCTTGGACAAGAGGGATTTTATTAATTTTTTATAAATATATATTGGTTGTACAAAGAAGCTTTATCTTGATATTTTCACATGTGAATACAAAGTTCCTTGATCAAATTGTCTCCAGTACTGTCTCCCTGTTTCTTAAAGCAATTTCAAAAGGTTTCATTGTTTTACTTTCATATATGTATATAAAGTACCAAGATCAGATTTACTCTCACTGTCTTTGTTTACCTCTTTTCCCCAATTAGTACCATATTGTAACAGAATCGCTTACACATTCCTGTCATTTCTTTTGTTTTGTAGAATTTTTATTTATTTATTTATTTATTATTGCCAGTCCTGGGTTTTGAACTCAGGGCCTGAGCACTTTCCTTAAAATTTCTCAAGGCTAGAGCTCTACCACTTGAGCCTCAGCACCACTTCCGGCTTTTTCTATGTATGTGGTACTGAGAATCGAACCTGGGTCTTCATGCATGCTAGGCAAGCACTCTACCATTAGGCCAAACTCCCAGCCCTCCTGTCATTTATTTTTGTAGTGTACTTGAGGTTTATTGAGCTTCTTTCAACAAATTTGGAAACATTACTTCTTTTTTAAAAACTATTACTTCTTTTTAAAAACTAATTTTATTGGCTGGGAAGTAGTGGCTTAAGACTATAATACTAGCTACCAAGGAGAGTGAGATCTGAGGACCATAGTTCAAAGAAAGCCTGGACTAAAAAAAAAGTCTCATGAGACTCTTATCTCCTGTTAAGCAGCAAGAAGTGTAACTCAAACCATGCTTCTCAGCAACCAACAAAGCCAAGCAAGTATGGGAGGCCTTGGCTTTAAACCAGTACTGAAGCAGTACTGACACAAACACACACACACACACACACACACACACACACACACACACACACACAATTACATGCTCATTCTAATAATTTTCCCTCATATAAAGAACATATTGTTGGCTTTCAACTCTTGACTTAAAAAGAAAACTAACTGGGCCGGGAGTTTGGCCTAGTGGTAGAGTGCTTGCCTAGCATGCACTATAAGACCCAGGTTCAATTCCTTGGTACCACATACATAGAAAAAAGCCGAAAGTGGTGCTGAGGCTCAAGTGGCAGAGCTTTAGCCTTGAGAAAGTCCAAGGACAGTGCTCAGCCCCTGATCTCAAGCCCAGGACTGGCAAATAATAATAATAATAATAATAATAATGATAATAATAAAAAAAAGAAGAAAACTAACTGAAATTATTAGCTGACAGAAGCCACTCCTGATGAGCCATCAACCATTTTTCTGTTTTGGGTCACACTGGGAATCTCAAGTAAGAATTGCAGATTCATTGCTTTACTTGATACCCAAACCATTTCCAGAAATTTTTACTGGGTTCTTAACTTATGAAGCTTGTGTTTCCTAGGCTTTCAAGGCTGGTTTCCTACAGATTAAGCCATGCCCATAGACTGGCTTTTTGTGGGTTATTTTGGATATGGTGTTTTAGAGCCTGTTTGCCTAGGTTGATTTCAAACTGTGATCCTCGTGGTCTCAGTCTCTTGTGTGGCTTGGTTCACAAGCATGAGCTATTGGTGCCTGGCCCAAATCCTATCTTAAAGCTTAGATTCCAAAGGTTGTTGAGTCAACACATTTAGAAAATTCATCTTCCTGCGCTCCCATTTTCTTCATTCCTTCTTGATCTTGGCTGAAAAAAACAAAAACAATACTGTCTTGACGCTAGCGCTGCTAGTTTGTAGGACAAAGTTTTGTTTTGTTTGTTTTTAATTCCCCCTAACATATTTAACCTGAATGTTTATTGAAATAAAACTTAAAAATAAAAAAATAAAACTGCCCAACTCATCTGTAACTAAAAACCATTTTTTCTATTTAATTCATTAGCTGTTATAGGGTGTGCTTCATATAGAAATTTTCACCATAGCTTTTTTTTTTTATTGTTGGGATAATGTATAGAGGGGTTACAGTTACATTCATCAGGTAGTGGGTGCATTACTTCTTGCACATTAATACCCCTTCTCACGTTTTTGTCCCCCTTTCACTGTAGATTTCTATGTTAGTCTCCTTAACAAGCTTCATAAACATCTTGGTCAAAGCTACTGAAAAGCTTTGTTTTTTCCCAGTATTAATTTATTTGGCTTCTGTCACAATAGCCTTTAAGATAACTATTTTGTTTCCTTTTATTGTCTCTGGCTTTTCATTATAATTGTCTCTAGTGGTATAATTCAGTGAAGCACAATTTATGTTTGTTCCTGCAAATGTTTGGCCGTCTTTACTTTCTTGGTTGATAATGCCAAGGTTTTTCTTCCTTTTGGTTTCTAGTAGATGTTTAAGTTGCTCTTTCCTAATATCACCAAGAATTGAAATCTGACAATACAGGTAAGCAGAAGTGGATATATCACTAACTCAAATATCTTATCCACCCCTCCCCTTCTGATTTTATTCATATTTCACTGAGGTGTTGTAACATACTTCAACAGTGCTCTGGTGGCCTTTATTATTTTTTTCCGATATGTGTTGCATTTTGGCTATTTTCTACAGATATATCCTCAAATTACTTATTTTTTTCCTCTGAAATGTAACTAATCTGCTTATATTCCCATCCAGTGCATTTTTTTTTCTCTGACAAATCAGGGTTAGTTTTGTTTTGTTGGTGGTAGTCCTGAGGCTTGAACTCAGAGTCTGGGCACTGTTCCTGAGCTTCATTTGTTTAAGGTTAGCACTCTACCATTTGAGCCACAGTGCTACATTTAGTTTTTTAATCATTAATTAGAGATGAGTCTCTTTTCTGCTTAACTTGGCTTTAAATCTCAATCTTGGGATCTTAATGAGTAGCTAGGGTTACAGGCAGCAGCAACTAGTACCTGGTAGCTTTAATTTTTAAAAAAATCTTTATTTTTGTGCTGATACAGTGGCTTGAACTCAGGGCCTCAAGCTCTTGCTCAGCTTGTTTACTCATATTTGGTGCCCACCATTTGAGCCATGTCTACATTTTGGTCTTTTGTTGGTTAATTGGAGACAAAGTCATAGGAAATTTTCTGCTTGCAGCCACATGCCTCCAGATCTTAGCCTTCTAAGTAGCAAGAATTATAGGCATGGGTCATAAGCACCCAGCATATGTTAATTTTTCTTATAGAATTTCCATTTCAGTCTCTTAGGCACAAATATTTACATGTTCTATCTTTTCTTTTTCTTCTAAAACTTATAGCATTGAGTTATAACAAGTTATTAGAAACATTTTGGTTAAGTTTCTGACTTTTGGAGTTAGTTATATGCCCACTGGTGGGCCTTTGTCGTCTTAGAATTGTTATCATGAGGGAAGAAGGCATTTGCATTGTAAACAATGGATTTGAGGTTGATTTCTGTTTCCAGCACTGACTCTCTCTGTGAGCACTTTGGGCCAATCTTGATGCCTCTTTGAGATGATTTTTTTCCCAACTATAATTAGGGAGTTGGACTAGATTAGTGATTCTCATCTGTGCTTAGTACATCCTGGAGATGGCATGAAGACATCTCAAGCACAATTGGAAAAGCTAATCCTTTTCCATAGGCGCTTTCATTTTAAAGAGTTCAATGGCTCAAGATACACTTCAAAAATGAGCTTCAAAATAAACATTCTTTGATGGAACAAAAATAGTTATTTGAAATAAGTGTCCTCCAGGACTAGAATATCTGGTTTTGTATTCCTGACATCATTGATTGATGGTGTCAGATCAGGCAAGATTTTTCTAAACCTAATCTCTGACTTTCTTGGCTGTAGAATGGATTATACAATTATGCTGAGGATAAATCAGACGTAAGCTATAGTGACATTTCTGCCTTCTACCAGGGTCTTCTTTGATCCCTGTCAGCATTTCTCTACATTCCTCCATTTGGCCAAGCAAAGGTCTTTGCCTGATCATCTTTCTAAATGACTAATCTTAAGCTAGCAGAGGTCCTTTAGCCACAGAGCAAGCCGGAAGCTCCTCACCGTTCACATCTCTCTACAGTGATGGGAAAGACAATATGGTGGTTATCTGACAAACACTGAGTTTCAGACCTGGAGATCCTGCAAGTTAAAAGAGTTTGCCTGAAATTGCACCCTTGCTCAACTTTATCCTTTTTCAATCTCACTGGAATATGCTGGAATCCAAACATTAAAGTGATTTACACCAATGCCTTATCTATGAATCTTTTTATAGGGAGCCTAATGTAAGTTATAAACTATACCACTGGGTCTTCAAGGTATTCAATACATGTTAGCTATTAGTATTACCTTTCCTCATCCCATGTTAAAAACCTTTTATAGAAATGAAGAATTGTGTTATTTTGCCGTTTTATCTTTGAGTAAGGTATAAACTGATGGTAGCATTTAACTAGTTGAATATTAGGTTTTGTATGCCATATAAAAATTATACTTAGAGGGCTGGGAGTTTGGCCTAGTGGTAGAGTGCTTGCCTAGCATGCATGAAGACCCGGGTTCGATTCCTCAGTACCACATACATAGAAAAAAGCTGGAAGTGGTGCTGTGGCTCAAGTGGTAGAGCTCTAGCCTTGAGAAAGTCCAAGGACAATGCTCAGACCCTGAGCTGAAGCCCAGGACTGGCAAAATAAATAAATAAATAAATAAAATTATAATTAGAAATGGCAGGCTACATAGATCATGTTTTTAGCTGAAATGATTTTTAAAAAAGAACAATCACCTTCCCACTTCCAGTGTTTTGGTAATTAAATTGGAGATGAGAATAACTTTTCTGCCTAGGCTGGGTTTGAACTGAGATCCTCAGATCTCTACCTCCTGATATATATTTTTTAATACAAGGGGTTATAATTTAGCATGTTCCTTTAAGCATCCAGTGTTTATTAATTATAGTCACCTTAAAAAATAATTCTCTCTAATTCCATCTTCCCTTTCCCTCCAATACATTTCAAATTTCTTTCTCCCTTCCTTCCTTCCTTCCTTCCTTCCTTCCTTCCTTCCTTCTTTCTTTCTTTCTTTCTTTCTTTTTTTCTTTCTTTCTTTCTCTCTAGTCTCAGTTCTTGAACTCAGGGGCTGAGCACTGTCCTTGGGTTTTCTCAAGGCTAGAGCTCTACTTCTGGCTTTTTTCTATGTATATGGTACTGAGGAATTGAACCCCTGTCTGTGCATGCTAGGCAAGCACTCTAGCAATAGGCCAAACTCCTGACCCACAATTTCTTTTTATTGTATATGTACACATTCATCCTCCCCCTAGCCAATACTCGTTTCAGTTTCATTTAAACTATCTTGTGCTAATGTTCAAATTACTTCATGGAGTTTCATTCCTGCATACACAATATATTAGTTAACTTAATTGTGTATTAATCAAATATGCCTCTGTATGTGTTCACATGGGAAGTTATATTTTGAGTCTAAGACCCACATATAAAAGAAAACATGTGTCGTCTGTCTTTCTGAGTTTGGCTTGCTCCAATTTCATTTTGAACAAGCAAATTACATCAGGTCAAAATCTGTTTAAGCAAAAGTCAAAGGATGCATGTCCTGTGGAGAGACAGATGTTATGTCTACTATTACATAAAAAATATCAAAATATTTATCATGGCCTTTAAGAACTTCTAAATGTTGCTCCCTTATCAAAATCAGTCCTAATGAGCTACTCATAGTATAATCCACTCAAAGCCATTTGGTATAATAAATTCTTATATTTTCCCCTGCTTCCCTATACTTAGAATACTTCCCTCCATACCTTCTCAGAACAAAACTTTTAATTAACATCATAAAACATTGTTTATGAGTAAATCCTCTCCCCTCTGTGCTTCAGACTCTTTAGCTATAAGCTTACTATGTAGCCAAGGACATCCTGCCCTGGCCTTTACAATGCTTACTATGTGGTCTTGGTTGGTCTCAAACTGCCAGAGAAACCCTAGAAAGAAATAAGAGCAGCAGAAACTTTCTTCACAATACAGATACTTTTTTTTTTTTTTTGTCAATTGTTGGGCTTGAACTTTGGACCTGGGTGCTGTCCCTGGGCTCTTCAGCTCAAGGCTAGTGCTCTACCACTTGAACCACAGAGCCACTTCTGGTTTTCTGGTGGTTAATTGGAGTTAAGAGTCTCACCATCTTTAGTGCTCACTGTCTTTAGTGCCTGGGCTGACTTTGAACTGTGATCCTTAGATCTCAGCCTCCAGAGTAGCTAGGATTACAGGCATGAGCCACTGATGCCTGGCTAGCAGAACCTTTTGTTTTTTCAGTTTTTTGAATTTTTTTCATATATTTTTATTGTAATTAATACAAGGGTTACATTATATTCACCAGATAGAAGGTGCATTACTTCACAAACATTGATAACCTTTCTCATGTCTTGGTCCCTCACCCCTGCCCCTCATCTTGTTTTCCCCCCTTCCCTGTCAGATTTCAAATAACCAAATAAGCATATATAATATATCAGATAACAAGGTGAAATACTGTAACAATATGAGATAACCAAGGGACAGCAAAAGAGATAACAGTACATTAAGGACAATAGTCCTTATGTCATTATATGGTTTTTGTTCCTATATCCTGTAGGTCCTTTCATTTAGAATCATACTATATGGCCTTATGTATCTAGGCTTTGTTCTATTGTAAATCTCTGCTAGGAGAGCCCACGGTTTCTACTGATTATGACAAATGTGGGAAACCATTGAGTCTATGTTCCCTTGAATCTGGCTTACTTCACTTAATATGATTTTTTCTAAGTCTTTCCATTTCCTTACAAATGGGACGATGTCATTCTTTCAGCAGAACCTTTTTTTAAGGAAGCAGTTAGTGAAGAAGTCAAGTTCCCAGACAATTCTATGGAATACCATTACGTTTTAGTATCAACTAATATTCCTGGGCTGTTAACAGACAAGGGAACATATTGAAAGAGAGTGAACATTTTATGGCCCACTGAGCACACGTGTGTAATAACAAATCAGAAACAATAAGAGCTAAGGTAATAGTAAAACATCTAAGAAGACCTGGAACCTTGAGAGTAATGGTAGAAGAGGAGATTGGTAATTCTCTGTGAGAGTATGCCAGGCTTGGTATACAAAACTAAATAAGCATCCTAGCACAGGACCAATCTGGACACCACAGGGACAGAGAGAATCAGGAGATAAGCTGAGAAGAATTCAGCTCTGCAATGATAGTGATGTTCTCTTGGGTGATACTTTAGTGAGGCTGTTCACATTACAATTATATTTAAGTTAGATCTGCATATTAGTTATGGCTTAGTTATTAAACTGTAATACTTTACACTTAAGTGTAATGAATATGTACGTATTTATTTCTACTTGTTTAATACTTTGTATCTAATGTCTTATGAAGTATGTGTTCAATAAGATAGTTAATTCTTTTCATTGTTCTTTTGTTAAATCCTGTAACAAACTCTGTTGCATATTTCTAAATTTTGAACAAAACCAAATGTAAACTAAAAATAACAGTCAGATGCTCAGAACACACAGACCAGATGCATCACTGAGGCATGTGGTAGATAAGGCCTTTGATTATTTTGTATTGGGGATCATATCTAACAACAGTTCATGGCATAATATCTTAGTTTATTGTTATCATTATTTTATTTTATTTTACTGTTGGGGTGATGTACAGAGGGGTTACAGTTACATTCATCAGGTAGTGGGTACATTACTTCTTGAGCATTGTTACCCCTTCCTATGTTTTTTTCCCATTTTCCCTCCCCCCACCCCTTCCCATTTGTCTTGTTTTTCCCTTACCTTCCCATTTTCAAATACACAAATAAATGTATATACCATATACCAAGTACTAAATTCAGTTTTTTTAACCAGTCACCAGGCTTGAACTCAGGGCTTGAGCACTGTCCTTTGGCTTTCTCAAGGCTAGAGCTCTACTACTTGAGCCACAGCGCCACTTCTGTTTTTTTCTATGTGTGTCGTACCAAGGAATCGAAACTGGGTCTTCATGCATGCTAGGTAAGCACTCTTCCCGTTAGCCCAAACTCCTGGCCCCAATATCTGAGTAATGTGTCATGTATCTTAACATGTGTTCAGCTTCAAAAGGAGAGACCATATTTTATGTACTATAAAACCTAGTACTGCAACTACCATACCATAGATATTCAATTGGTGCTGGATGATTGCATAAAAACCAGAAGGATGCCTGCAATTGTGCCCTGGATCTGGATTACATAGGTACATGATTCAAGGAAAGAGAGTATTTGATGTTCTCTGTACAAGAGTCTTAGTATATTCCTGTACGATCGCATCAAGTGAGCAGAAGCCAGGATGGAGAATGTGCCTAGTGTAAAGATTTGACTCCTTTCTCTACAATACTTGAGCACAGCTCTAGGCTGTTCAGCTTTTGCAGGGATGAACAATAAAAGGAAATGGCATGTATTTAACTTAACAATGTCCATATACACAGAGTTGAATATGATGAAGCAGCCTGGGATTTTTACTCTGGCTTTAGATTTTTTTCCCTCCTTTCTCATTAATTAATCCCCACAATCTCAGTAAAATTTAGTCACAATCACAGGTGTAAATCCAAGTACTTTATCCAGCATCATTTTTTTTCTGTATCATGAAGCATGCCTTTCTTTCATTGCATGTAGCATGAACACATGATGCAATGAATAGTCTCAGTCATTGTCCTAAGCTGAAGGCAAAGGAAACTATAGCATGATAACACACATGCAGGAATTAGCTATGGAAGCTACTGTGTTGTGTTCATTATTGCAGCTCAAGCAGGGCTGCTCCGATACTGACTGACCATAAAAAAAAGACCAATTTATTGCAACCCCTTTCATGTCTGAGGCCCTTTATATGACCATAATAATAACTTATAATCACTCAAGCTAACACAAAACAAAACATCGGTGGTATGAGATAATATCAGATTGTGTCAGTAAGATTGGTCTAACAACATTGCTTGGATCCAAATATCTTTCAACCTACTTCCTTTCTATGCGGAAGCCATTTTCTGTGCGTGGAAGGTCAGAGTTGAGATTTCCTTTGGTGTTTCAGAGGCTGGAGGGAGAAACACAGGACAGTAAGTCTTTTTCCACTTGGACCTGATATTTTGATATTTGTGAAAGGGTCATATACACTAATGTAAGAAAATGTTTGTACTTAGTATACTTAAATGACTGAAAATAAATTAGAAATAATTACTACCCTATCATCAAGTCCTATATTTTCTAAGATTTTTATGCATAATTTAATTTAAAAACCACTACGTTCAACCAGTTATGTACAAAGGTATCATGGTAAAATGGCATTAAAAAGACAAAGTTACTATATAGAATAGGGAAAGAATGTATACAAAATACTATGAAATAAGGCAAAGTGCTGACAGAAGAGATGAAAAAGTATGTGTTACAGGGTGGAGTAGACAGACAGAATGCCCAAATGGAAAGGAGAAAAGACTCAAACAGCCATCTGTTCTTTGTTACCAATATCTGACATGAATAAATAAATAAAAGAATGGTGTATTTTGCCAGATAAAGGATGAAGCATTAGTATGATTTTTCTAAATACTACGTGCTTTCTCTCATAAGCAGAGCTATAAGTAAGGAAAAATCTGGATGTGAGTATGAACTGGGACTAGTGGTAGTCGTGGGAAACCAGAGGAAAAGTGAGGATACGCAGGGAGAATATGATGACAGCACATTGTATGTCTTTATGAAAAGGTCATAATGATATCCTATTTTTTAAAAATCAAGAAAGTAGATGTAGGGGAAGAAGGTAAGAAAAAACAATGGGGGGAGAATATGATCAAAGTATATTATGTGCATGTATGAAATATCATAATGATACCTCCTCAATATTGCATAATTAATATGTGTTATTAAAAATGTGAGTAAAAGAAAATTTCATCCCGGGGGGGGGAAGCATAGGTAATAACTTAGTGACAAAGAAATTCAGTGTGATAGTAGGGGAAAAAAAAAGACCCAAGTGGTTTTATTAGATTGAAAGAGATTTATAGAGTAGGAGTCATGACAGTATACTGAAGTCATGCTTTTATAGGATTATAAAGTCAATATGAGAAGTGTAATTAATTCAAGGATAGCAATCAAAATTGGGGAATGATATGACTTGAATGGGATTTAAGAAGATAAATGTAATCATGGTAAAAACACAGATCCAGGCCAGGTAGACTTAGGGTCTTACATTTACTCCACTCCCTATAAATGGAATGACCCTTTGCAAAAAAAAACCTACTCAAACTCCTCTAGCCTCAGGTTTTTCAGCAAAACAAACAAGTCTACTGTAAATCTATGAATCCATGGACATGAAAAACACTAACATCAGGGTAATGGGTACCTCAAAGGGAGAGACATAGGTAACAGTGACTAGACACGGGGGAACAGATGAAGCCAGCTATTGCAGAAGAAAATATGACAAAGATAAGTTTTCAGTTATAGTTATATATCACTTTTAACTTCACTAAATGAAATATTTAATACATTTTTAAAAAATTGCTGGACTATTTGTCAAACGTTTGATAAAAGACCAGGTATACTGCAGATATTTGCAATTAAAGCTATTTCATAGCTTTCTTTTTTTTTTTCAATACTACAATGAGCATACTACAAATAGATAAAATGGAAGTGATAGAAGAAAATTATTGGATTTTCACTTACAGCCAAAGTGAAATAAGGATTAAACTTGCCTTTCCACTTATAGCAACGTCAAACTAGTCCAAATGTAGCAACATTTTTGAGATCAAGGACATCAGACAATAAGTGACAAAGTTCCTGGAGAAATGTGAGACGATAAAGTAAGCCCTCAGGGTTGTTCCAGCTTATTGATTGGGAATGCTCCCAGATGTGAGTACAGGAAAGGAAACTTGTGTTGGTCTCAGAGGTCTTTCTGAGGTAAAGATAGGGGTCGAAGGCGGCCATCCTCAAGTGGCTAGAACCCACAGGAAAAAATACTAGAAAAGAGGGAGCTTTGAAGAGAGAGGACACTGGTAGATGTGTGGAGGAAGTCCACTTAGTATTCAGCTAATGATTCACAGAAGCATGTGGAGAAATTACTCAAAGCCAAGAAAAGAAGAATAGAAAAGAAAAAGCATATATGCTCTTATACAGGGTTAAGAAAGTTGTCTGCTTACACTCCCAAACCAGAAGATGTAGAAAATATAGTAATTCATAAAGCATTAGATAGAATACTCAGAATCGTTTTATTTTCTTACCAGTAGAAAAAAAATTGATTTTAGACTAATTGGTTTTCTGGTCCTATGTTAAAAACACAACAATAACAAAAAACAAGTTTACCCACATCTACACCCACAGAATCAAACTGTTTCTAATATCCAAGTTAGAATATTATAGAACAAATCCCCCAAATATATATATATAGGAATATAAAAATATATAGCAAAAGAAAAAGTAAGACTCCTAATATATAGAAACTTTACTGAAGATGTACAATGTGTATACATTCAAAACTATAAAGCACTACTGAAGGTAGATAAGCAGACTTAAACAAATCAAGACATATACTATGTCCAAAGATCTGAAGTCTCAGCATTTCTAATATACCAGTTAGTTTTCAAATCATTCTATAAATTCAATGCACTGCCAATCAAAACATAAAACAATTTTTATGGAAATTCAATAGACTCATAACTAGCAAACCTAATTTTCAGAACGAAGCAAAAGCCTACCTATTAGGTTTATCATGAAGTTATAGTAATCAAGGCATATTGATCCCAGTATAATAAAAAAAAGGTCAGTATGGTCGAGAAACAAAGGAGAAACCCACTTGTGTTGATTTCTCAACCAAGTAGAGGAAGAGTTTCATGAATAGTGACCAACAATTGGCTGATACACCATCAAGAATTTCGATGAAAAAAATCAGGAATATAAAATACTAAGAATAGAATGGATTATAAATCCAAATTTGAAATACATACTTATAAAACTCCTAGAAGGAAAAGTTAGGGGAAAATCTTTAGAACCTTAAGGAAAATGCTCTTGGACATGACACCAAAAATACAATCTAAAAAAAAAATTCAAAAGAACCTGTAAAGAGAACATAAAGGTTAAGCCATAGCCTAGACAAAATATTTACAGATCATATATCGGGCAAAAGATTGTATAAGCTGGGTGTGGTGGCTCATTCCTAGCTACTCAGGAGGCTGAGATCTGAGGAGCAAGGTTCAAAGCCAGCCTGGGCACAAAAGGAGCTGAGATTCTTATCTCCAATTAAACTATACAAAATGGGAAGTGGGGCTTGGCTCAAGGGTAGGGAAGGAGCCTTGAGCTGAAGAGCTCAGGGACAGTTCGAAGGCTGAGTTCAAGCCCTAAGACCCACAAAAAGAAAAGAAAAGAAAAGAGAACAGAAAAAAGGTTGTATAGCTGAGTGCTAGTGGTTCACATCTTTAATTCTACTTAGGAGGCTGAGATCTGAGAATCATGGTTCAAAGCCAGCTGGGGCATTAAAGTCCATGAGACTTTTATCTCCAAGTAACCACCAGAAAACTTCAAGTGGCGCTGTGGCTCAACATGGTAGAATGGTAGCCTTGAGCTGAAGAGCTCAGAGATAGCACCCAGAGTTCAAGCCCCATAACCAAAAAAAAGGTTGTCTATATCTAGGTTGTATATAAATCAGTAACAGTAAATAATGTATTAGATATATGATTGATACGAATAATAACATATGAAATAAAATTTTAAAAGTTGACATTTTAGCAAAAGACTTAAATGGACATAATTTACCAAAAACCAAATAAGCATCATTCTAGAAACTGCCAACAATTCCATAATGATAGAAAGCCAATGGGAATGAGTTGGGAGGAGAAGGACAAGGCTAGCTGGGAAAAGAGCCTTAGGCAATTTTTAAGGGTTATGGCTTTATTCGCTAGCTTGAGTGCTTTGTAAATGTGCACGTATAACAAAATTGACCAAATTATGTACTTTTGGTGAAGTTTGTTCAATGTAAATTATATCTCATGAAGACCTTAATATAATTAAGTAGAATGGTCTTGCAATGGCAGAAAAGAAAGCAATTAAAGATGACTCATATTATGTTGAGGTATCAAGTTGGGATGATTAATGAGTGTTGTGATTTATAAAAGAGAGGAGAAACAGATTGAGAGAGGACAATAGTAAGTTCATTTGGGAATGTGTTGGACTTACCATCCTAATGAAACATACAGGCGGAGTGGCCCAATAAACAGATGAAAACTAGATCCAGACTTTGCAAGAAGCAGGAACTGTTGATAAAGATGGCTGAGAATCTTTCCCAAAGTGATGATTGAATTCCTGCAAATGGACAAGATTTCAAAGGGAAAAGCAGAACATGAAACTTTAAGGAATTTCTTGAATTTTGGGGGTAGAGATTGAGAAAAGCGCAGGATGATAAAGATGCAAAAGTAGGATAATGATCAAATATGATATTGAGACATGCCACAAATGGAAGGCATAAGAGGTCCAGAAATCAAGTGGTTTTCAGTATCAAATGCAGCATCAAAGTGAGGAAGATGAGGACTGAGCAACAAATAGAGAAAATTATTGATAACCTGATTAAACACCGGGACAAAGCATAGCTTTGGTTGGAATTTAGAAACTAAAGTCCCATTTTGAGGGTTTAGATATTGAATGGATTTAAATAAATGAGGACAAATAACCTGTTACATGTGATTTTTTATGAATGTAGATGGAAAGATAGTTTGTAGAGATTCAGGGTCAATTAGTGTCTTTTCTATTGGAATTGGATAACGTGGATATAGTTTTTAGGTAAGAAGAAGGGTAGAAGGAGACAATGTAGGCAAAAGATAAACAATCATGGTTTTTTGCATTTGGTGACACATTGGGAACCTGCCCTCAAGAAGCTTCAGAAAAAAACTGTTGATGCCTTGATGAATGTCTCTCAAAGCAGCAGCTAGAGCACTGATAGAAAGGCTTCCAGTGTTCTTCTTAGTATAGAAAGCAAATGAGCTCTTCTTCATTTAAGGAGAGAGAAGAGGAAAAAGTAGCAAGACCAGGAGAGGATGGAGGAAGGAGAGTAAGAGGGAGACAATATTCTTTTTATCTTCTTCCAGTTTTTGGTCGTTATTTTTGTGGTCAGAAGACTTCGACTCCCTCAGGTTACATTTGTAATTATTAGTTGGGGATCAGGTCAATGGAGGAAGGGTGAGGCCTTCAAAGAGGAAATGTAATTTTGCTAGCTCTGGAACTGGAAGGTCCTACCAGATAGTTTTATCCCAGTTGTAACAATGATAGAAACACAAGGGAGACACTGCCACCTACCCTAGTGTCAAGGGTCATTTCAAGCAATAAAACTGTGTGCCCTGTCTCTGCATTGAAGAGGGTAAGACTATACTGTCTTTTCTTAAGGATCTCAGATTACTGGGCATATTGTGTTTTTCTATCTGATACTGGGTCTTTTTGAGGGATGTCAGCTGTAAGCTCTTATTTTGTATGATTAGCAGGTGAATAAATCTTTGCAGAGACACAGGCTTGCATGGCATGGCATGTCGCATGAAACATGGGCACTGATGGAGATTGCCAGTGAGTGAGAGCTTCATTCTGACTTCTTCTGCAGGCTGTGGGCAAGTTCTTCACTTCTCATCATTCTGCTTTTTAATAAGTGCAACAGTGATAAATAATGCTTGTTTTCGTATCTCTGTATGCATTGAAAATAATTAGAGTCTGTTGTTCACTGTCTGTCTACCTTCCTCTCCCTCTATTCCTAGAATGTAGCAGAAAACGCTTTTCCTGATTCTACAATGACCTGAGCAATATTTGACTCTCTGATACTGTGTGTGTGTGTGTGTGTGTGTGTGTGTGTGTGTGTGTGTGCGTGTTGGGTTTTACTTCCACACATCAGTTCTCGGTGTCTCACAATTGGTCTCAAATCTGGCACTGTCTGTCTGGAGATAGCACCAGTCCCTCAACATCGGTCTTACCTCAGGTGCAAATGCAGAAAGTCCAGATTGTGGCTTGTGCTTCTGACTGCCTGTAAACTGGAAGCACCCATGATTCTTTTTAGTTTAGATCATTTTCAGAGCTCCTGAAAACACTTGTCCATTTATTATGTTAGCCATTCATTGTAACACAATACAACTCAGAAAACTGCTGGGGAGAAGAGAGGTATAGGGCAAGGATAAGAGAATGGGGTATAGAGCTTCAGTTCCCTCTTAGGGACAAGCAACGTAGAGCTTCTCTTAATTTCATCCTTCAGGCATGCAAGCTTCCTCACAGAGCTACAATGCAGGAATAACTCTATCCCAAGCCTGGTGCTGGTGGAGCTGGAGCCCAAAGAGTCCACCTTGCCTGCTTCTGGAGTTCATCAAGGGTTATTTCACTACAGCAATGGACATTCCGATCACCCTGGAAGTTCAAAGAGCAAATATTAGAACAAGTGTTTTTTCCTAGCAATTCCATTGCTCAGGACATCACAAGAGATTTAGGGATTTCTGTGCCAGAACATAGAGACAAAGGCTGGAATACCCATTTCTTACCAGCAATCATAATATCATACATGCATGTACACATGTATATGTAATCTAACAGAGGATCTGAATCAGAGTGGCAGAGAGGGTGTAAAGTAGTTGCTGGTATTAATGTCCTTTCTTTGGTTTAAATTTTTTTATTTTTATCTTTGAGATCAGTGGTCCTCAAAATGTGCTAGCATCAATATAAATACATGCTAGAAATACAATTTCCCCTGATGAGACCTATGGGTGAAAGCTCCACTGTGGGGCCCGCTGATTTCTTTTGTAGGGATTTCTTCTGAAGCAACTTGAAAAATAAGAACTGTATTCATGGTAGAGGACCAAGGGGGCATCTTGTGCTCCCTGATTTTTCATCTGGATTTTAGATATTGGAGATTTTCATCAAGTCAAATGAATTCTCACCTTACAGGGGCATCAGCATGTGCAGCGGTGAGTGAATGCTATCTTGCACAGTTATTCATTGCTCAGCTACTGAATGCTTGTCACGTGCCACGCATTGGAGTTAATCAATGATTTTGGGAGGAGGGGGTCATGGGGCTTGAACTCTGGGCCTAGGCACTGTCCCTGAGGTTTGTCACTCAAGGCTAGCACTCTGCTACCTGAAGCCACAGTGCCACTTCCAGTTTTCTGTTAGTTTATTGGAGGTAAGAGTCTCATGGACTTTCCTGCTTAGGCTAGCTTTGAACCACAATTCTCAGAGCTCAGCCTCCTGAGTAGTCAGAATTACAGATGTGAACCACTAGTGCCCTTTCTAACCAATGATGTTTAATATCTTGTGTTGCTGTCTTGATTATCTGCTTTCTATTACCTATATTTACAAACAAATGTCTATGCTGTCCCACGGCAGTATCATTGCATCTCAGGTAGAATCTGCACAAGTCATTTACTATTTGACAACTGTTGATAGAAATTTCATCTACTTGACTTTGGAAACTTCTGGCTATTGTATCAATAGTTTTCCTTCTTAGTTGTATGATTTGAAATGTGGTAGTAAGTGACATGGCTGGATTTTTTTTAAAGCAATTTAACCTTTCTGCTTACCTCCTAAATCCTTGGTTCTTATTTGTCTTTGAATTTGTCCTTGAAATATGTCTGCTTTGTTGGCATCCTGGCTTCTGAGTTGGTAATGCTGGCTTTCTTAACTTCATCCGATTTCAATTCTATGCAATAAATAATAGCCATTTGAGATAGAGTTTTAGCTATGAATAGCTTCTTTCCTCATACCTTCATCTTATATTTATTGCTTAAAATGATAGATTGAAAGTCATCACCTAGCAACTGGCACATTTTTCTCTTGTGGTCTGGTTACTTGTAATGATTGACTATTGCTATTGCTCTGCTTGCTTGTCCTGGTCAAAAATGGATATAAGGGTTCTATAAATAGAGGTCTATTTACATACTCTCACCATCATCCGTGCAGCCTACTGGAATGTGTTCAGTTCTACAGAATACTTTTGTCTATCAATTTGTTTCTAATGCCTTCAAAAGGAGTAGCTGGTTCAAACCTATCTAGAATTTTATATTTACAGTAGCTTTTATTGGTTCTGTTATCTCCACTCCCTGATCTCCTTTTTGGAGACTAGCTTTTGTGCCTCTGTAAAGAAAGTAACTAAGGACTTAAAGCAAGAATGAACACAAAGAATTTTTTATATTGCTTCATGTTCATTTCTTGTACATTGCTCTGTCACAAAAATTAATGCTTTGTACTTTAAAAGAGCCTTTCATCCCAAAACCTCAAAGAACTTTATAAATAAGTAAGTATGATTATCCACATTTACAGGTTGGAAATGATGCACAAAGCTGCGGAGAGCACAGTGCACATTACTGCCAAACTCGGGAAGAAGTTCATTTTAATTAAAACGCATATAAAATTCATTGCTTTGTGTATGCTAGGTTTGTATATGTAAACTAGGTTTCTCTAGGCCTCAATAGACTATAGATATTAATAAAGACAGAATTGGGATAAACCTAGATTTTCCCTGGCACCTGCCTTCTTTTATATAAGTCAAGCCCTCAGCATCCTCTAGATGGCCAGAGACTCTAGGGACTGCCCATCTCTACTGGGCTTCTCTACTTCACTGCACATGAAATACAGCTTGCCCCCAATGCAAAATATCAATCTGTCCCAGGGCCTAGTGGTAGAGTGCTTGCCTAGCATGCATGAAAGCCCTGGGTTCAGTTTCTTGGTACACAT
Source organism: Megascapheus bottae (assembly GCF_031878675.1). Classification (NCBI taxonomy): domain Eukaryota; kingdom Metazoa; phylum Chordata; class Mammalia; order Rodentia; family Geomyidae; genus Megascapheus; species Megascapheus bottae. The sequence continues at coordinate 52,098,635 of NC_143517.1, forward strand.
ACATAGAAAAGGCCAGAAGTGGTGCTGTGGCTCAAGTGGCAGAGCGCCAGCCTCGAGAAAGGCACAAGGACAGTGCCCAGGCACTGCGTTCAAGCCCCAGGATTGGCAAAAAAAATCAATCTGTTCCTAGGTGCTCAAGGTTCACAGTGCCCAGTGACATAAGAGATTGTGCTCTCTTTCCTAGTGGCAAAGCATTTGAACTCCAGTATTTTGCCAGGGGACTTTCTGTGTGTGTGTTGGGGGGGGGGGGGTTGAGCATAGGGATTGGGTGCTGTCCTTTCAGGTATGTTTACTCACGGCTGGGGCTTTACCACTTGAACTCTACTTTTGACTTTCTGTTGGCTTTTTGTGGGTTGACTGGAGATAAGAGTCCCATGGGCTTTACTGGCTGGCTTCAAACTGATCTTTAGAGATGCTCACAGGAGTGAGCCACCAGTGCCCAGTGCAAGGGGATTTTCTTTTCAGAGGAAGTGATGTGATACTTCCTACTTTCCTCCACAAGTTGCTGGGCTCTGAGATACAGCCTGATAGTGTGTGGTGCTGGATTCTGATCCTAGTGCTAACTATCAAGCTCTACGGATGTACTTTTCTGTACTCATAATTGACATGTGGGCCAAAAGAGGAAAGAGAGAGAAAAAAAGAGTGAGAGAGACAGAGGGAGGATGGAAGGTAGGAAGAGAGAGAGATATAGAGTGAGAGAGATAAAGGAGTGCTGATTATCAGGACCTGGCCTCATAAAATCAGCTAAGAATCTATCTCCCTGTTGAAACATGAAACTTTTACAAAACCTCAATGGTAGATAATTCCACTGTTACCAGAACATATTGACAAATAACCAGGCTTCTCTATGGTTAAGTCAGAACACAGTTGAAACAACAAGCATTGTCTAAAGCACAAAAATGGCCAACTACTTTAGCTAAAAGAGAATTCTGTTAGTAGACAAGAATATATCTGTGATTGGATATTTTAATAAATTTATTTCACAGTGAGGCTAAAGCTGTGACATGGAACAAAAGAGTTTAGCAGTTCTGCCTTTCTTTTTTTTCTGATGCTGGAGATCAAATTCTGGGCCTTATGTTTCCTAGGCAAGTGCTCTACCACATGGATACACTTTCAGCCTCCAGCACCCATTCACGTCAGCATCTAACCAAGCAGACCATTTTTCTCTTCAACCATTACTTCCAAAATTACCCACCAGGAATCCAAAGCCTAGCAATAAGTACTTTCTAACATCACTTATTGAGAATCCTCAAGGTCCTCTGTGACTCTCCCACTGTAGTGAACAAAAGTACCAGGATGGCCAACTTACAGGTGTGGCCTTGGAGATCCGTGGAGAACTCTGGAATTCCAGTAGATGCAAAAATGGACTCTTTTGCTTTCTCTCTGTCTCCAGTGCCTTCTGATGTTTTGTGGGGCTTGGCCAAGAGAGGAACCAGTAGAGACCAAGAGGAGAATGATATCCTTATTGTTCATTGTTCCTCTCTCTCTCTCTCTCTCTCTCTCTCTCTCTCTCTCTCTCTCTCTCTCTCTCTCTCTCTCTCTCTCTCTCTCTCTCTCTCTTTCTCTCTCTCATAGGTCATAGGGCTTGAACTCTGGGCTAGGACACTGTCCCTAAGTTCTTCAGCTCAAAACTACCACCCAACCCCTTGAGCCATGGCCCCACTTCCAGTTTTCTAGTGGTTAATTGGAGATAAGAGCTTCATGTTCTTTAGTGCCTGGGCTGGCTTTGAACCTTGATCCTCAGATCTCAGCCTCCTGAGTAGCTAAGATTACGGGGGTGAGCCACCACGCCCAGCTCAGTGTGCTCTCTTTGTAGACTGCAGTAATCACATAGATTCACCTCTGTAACCAATCTGGAACCCTAGCATCAGCTTTTATCAATTCCCTTCAGTTTTGACCATTGTTTTGTATGTAATCTTTTTATTAAAAGCTCACCTTATTAAGTGTAAGAGTGTTGTGGATTTATTGCTGAGATCAGAAACAGCCAAAGCTTTCTTCCTGTATTTTCCTCATTATTCTCTCATACTTTTCTCTTAGGGTACACTCTTTACAGTCTGCTTTTCTAGGCCAATTGAAAGTAGGCTTCTTGTTTCTTGCCAGATTGCCAGGCACATTCAAGATAGGGACAATCATGCAATGACAAATATACTTTTGTTCTCTTAGCTGACATGGTTGATAAGGTTTAGGAAAGGTCTTCATACGTTATTAAATTTTGAGACCAACTGACTGGCTTTTTTCTTCCCTTTTTAATGTATGGCAAGGAAATTGAGATTGCATGCCACTTGTGAAAATCAAGTCCCATTTGGGGGTGAAAAACAGCTTAGTTGTAAAGAAGTATATAAGCTAGGAAACCCATTCACACTTATAAAGTACAAACAATATTAATCAAACACATAAGTGGCTCTAACCATAGCTTACACACAAGATTTTGCTTAGTAAATGCATTTTAAGATATTTAGTATTGTAGAACTTAAAAACTGATCACAGAATGATTATGAAATCCAGGGAACTTGGTAGATAAATTTTCTTTCCTGGAAGTTGCTCTACAAAAAAAAACAAATCAAACCAAAAGAAAGCAAAAAAAAAAAACCAGAGTCCAGCAAAGTTCTTTGTTTAGCATGCTCTTTGCTCTCCTGGTAACTCAGGTTGGCTCTAATATTGCTTAATCAAAAAGTACACTTTATTTTAAAATATATGATTTTTTAAAACACTTTCTTGCAGATAAAATTGCTTCAGAAGTGTGCGTTGGAACTGTATTTCTTCATTCCTGAGGGAATACAATTTCACTTTTATAATGTAAGTATAAAAATAAGATTTGCTTGAAGAGGGATTGTTTTTATAGCCATGCTTCAGGACATATGTAGCCCATCAGTCAGCTACACCAAGGCTGTCAGCAGAAATTGTAAGGCCCCGAGGGTTCTTTTAGAAAGAACTAAGGATAGTTCTAGGGGGTTGGCAAAGAGGTAAAATATAGGCTGGGACACTGGAAATGTAACAAATTAAAACAGAAGCAACAAAGGAATCCCCCTTTCTCTCATTTTTGCCTTTGATGTTCTAGGGATCAAATCCAGTGCCTTGTCTCCACCAGGTAAGTGTTCTACCATGGAGCTAACCCTCCAGCCCAGAATCCTCTATTGCCAACATCTTGCCTCCAGAAAACAAGCAAGCTATCTGGGGACTCTTCTCTGGGGATACTTATCTTCAAAGACTACAGAAAGCTTTCTGTTTCTCCTCTTGGTTAAGTGTCTTCATATAAAATAATTATTTTCAGTGAGTGCATCATAGAGATGGAAATTTTTACATGAATTTGAAGACAAGAAGGGGACATTCAAGGAGATTTCAGTATGTGGTAGGCTACAATGATCCATAACCTCAGACCCATAGGGAACACTGGAGCATTCCTATTTTCTGTTAGTCATTATCTACAAGTTAAATATGTCCTATAGAGCTGAGCATTTCATTTTGGACTTGGATATGTGCGAGAAAACTACTAGCTATATGAAAGAGTCAATTCAGCTCTTTGAGCCTGGCTCAGTTGGGAAATGACTGAAATCATGGAGGTCTTGTGAAGATTAAATGAGGTCCCCATTTTAAGAGTTCTGCTCTGCTTTGGCCTGACACATTAGCTACTGTTAGCTATTGACATATAAGCTTATTTTTTTTCTGGCATTACTGGGGTTTGAACTCAGGGCCTTGTGCTAGCCTGGCAGATGCTTGACCATGTGAACTACAGTCTCAGCGCTTTTGCCTTTGTAATAAGGTATTCTTTTCAAATAAGCTATCCCTTTTGGCCTGAGCTGGACTGGACCTTGACTTTCCTATTTATTTTTCCAGTGTGGTGAGGTTGAAAAGCATCTAGTATTATACTTGGCTTTTTATTAGTTAAGATAAAGTCTTAGGAACATTTTGTCCAGGCTGGTCTCAATTATATCTGCCCTATCTCTGCCTTCCATGTAGTCAGAATTATAGAGGGAACCACCACAGCTGGCTTAGTTTAATATTTTTATTAAAAAATAAAGATATTTTGTAAAATGTGGAAAGAACTTATCTTTAAGATGTCTTATTTTATGGTTTTTGTACATGATACTTTGCAAACTCTTTTCTTGAAAGTGTGTCAGAACACATACTTCCAGACTAATAAAAATAGATCAGTTTAACTAACTGTAAACTTTAGATGTGTTTGTAAGGCGTATTAATGTAAAAAAAAAACCCTGATTTACATTTCTCCTTAATTGATTTAAATACTGATGCCAAGGTATTTCACTGAGGGAATCTGGTTACTTCAACCAATGGTTCTGAGTCAACTAAATATTCACATGCAAAACAATAGAATTGGGCTTTTAGCTCATACCACACACAAAAATTAACTCTTGGTGGATCACATGCATAGATGTAAGCCCCAAACCTCTAACTCCTAGAAGATAAGGTGTAAATCTGTGTTGGGGCTGGTTCACAAAATTACCAGAGAAAAAAACTAGGTTAAAATGTCTGGACCGCAAATAAAAACATCAAAAAGATGAAAAGACAACAGATAGAACAAGAAAAAATGTAAGTTAAACACACACACATGTATATTTCAGAAAACATAAATTGTTCTTACAACTAGAAAAGACAAAGTAGACACCAGAGGCCCATACCACTGAGTAGATAACCCTATCTACTCAAGAGGCTGAGATCCAAGGATCATAATTTGAAATCAATTCAGAAAAGTCTGTGGGACTCTTATCTCCAATTTATCCTCCAAACGTTCAAAGCAGAGATAGAGCTCAGATGGCAGAGAGCCAGTCTTGAGCAAAAATGCTAAAGGATAGCACCCAGGCCCTGAGTTCAAGCCTAAGTATACACACACACACACACACACACACACACACACACACACACACACAAACACACACACACAAGCATACATACACAAATACACACCCCAAATAATTCAACTAAAGAAAAAAATAACCATGAACAGCATTTTCCAAAGAGTATATACAAATCCTCCATAAGTACTTAAAAACATTTCAATATCACTCATCATTTTGGAAATTCACATCAAAGCCACCCTGAAATATAATTGCTTATTAGGATGACTATAATGAAAAGTTTCAAATAACAAGTGCTGGCAAGGATGTGTTGAATTTACAACTTTGGTATGCTGCAGGTGGAATGTAAAATGATTTAGTCACTCTGGAAAAGAGTTTGGCAGTTCCTTAAAGTTTAATTATTCCTTTTTGACTATATGTTATGGTTCTTATGCGGCTCAGAAATTCCTACCTTTACTATATATTAAAACATGCAAAAAATTATTGATACAAAAAGTATAGATGGATTTTATAGTAGTGTTACTCATAAAAGTCAAATTTGGAAACAATCCAACTTTCAGTCAAGTGATAAATGAGTGAAGATGATGTGGTGTATTCTTAGAATATCATTTGGCCTTGAAAAGACATAATTACTGATATAAACAGCAGCATGGATAAACATTGGCAGTATTATGCTACATGAAAGTAGTTGTCCATAAAACACTATATGATTTAACTCATATAAAGTGTCTGAGATAGAGACCGTGGATCAGTGATCTACAGGGCTTAGGGAAAAGGGCAAATTGGAGAGACTGGACTAAACCTACCAGCACAACCATGTTCATTGCAATATTATTCACCATAGCTAAGATATGGAACCAACCTTGATGCCCCTCAGTAGATGACTGCATCATGAAGATGTGGTATATTTACACCATGGAATTCTATGCTGTCATCAGAAAGAATGATTTTGCCCCATTCGTAAGGAAATGGAAAGACTTGGAAAAAATCACATTAAGTGAAGTAAGCCAGACCAAAAGAAACATAGGCTCCATGGTTTCCCTCTTCTGTAACAGTTAGTATATGGTTAGGATTCTCCTAACAGAGGATCATAATAGCTCAAAAGCTATGTGCATGTATCCATATAGGATAAAGCTAAGAGAAATGAACTCCAGGATATGGTTCTTAATGTACTATGTGAAACTATTTCTTTTGTTTTTTTTTTCCCCTTGAAGTTTATCTCATGTTTTTACTGTATTTGACTTTGGTATCTGGTATATTGTATATACATTTATTTGTTTATTTGAAAAAGGGAAAGTAAGGGAAAAATAAGATGTGGAAAGGAAAGTGGGAAAGAAAACATGGGAAGGAGTAACAATGTTCAAGAAGTAATATGCCCACTACCTGATGAATGTAACTGTAACCCCTCTGTACAACACCCCAACAATAAAATAAAATAAAAAAGCTAAACAATGACATTTGTTTCTCTATACTACTTTTGTGTTAAAATATATTTTATTAAAGTATTAATTATATTAAAAAAGAAAATAACAGCTACTATGTATAAGATCATGAAATGAAATTCAGATTAGATCATGGTGGTGGTTGCACAACTCTACAAATATACTTTAAAACACTGAATTCTGCATGGAATGGGTTAATCCATGCATTGTAAGGCACATTTACAATATCTTAGTAAAACCATTTAAAAAGAAAAGAAACCCCAATGGGTTTCCGAATGTTAGACTTTATAGCCAGTTTCTGAAGTATAAGAAAAGCACAAAATATGGACTCAATCATTCCATTGGATTTAGTGTAAGCTTAACAGTGTATTTTATAGCATGCCATGTCAGCATGCCTGTTAGAGCAAATTAGAAAACATTGGAAATTTCGATGGAAATGTAATACCTGATTTGAAGCTCAGCCAAAAGGCATTCTACTCTAAACTGGAAAATGTTTTTGAATGAATGACTTTATTGAGGTATAACTGAAGTATAGCTGAAATATAATTGTATGTACACACAATGTAATAGGTTTGAATATGCATACATCTAGAAGCAGGATGATAAACATATCCATCGCCTTGGAGAATATCCTCCTGTCCCCTTATTTTTGGTAAAGACTCATGTATTTTAGGATGTAGTATAATTTTGTACTATAGATACTGCATTGTATATTGGATTCTTAGAATTTATTCATCTTAATAATGGAAACGTTCCACCAATTGAAAACTCCTTACTGCCTCTGTCTCTCTACCACCATTTTCCTCTCTGCATCTGTAGTCTGAGTATTTTTCAACGCCTCATGTAAGTGGGATCATACAGTATTTGTTCTTCTGGGGCTGGCTTATTTCTCTTGTTATAATACTTAATCCCAGGAATTGGACTTTCAGTCCCTTGCATAGAAGGGACCTAAGCTTTTCAACCGGCCCTTTTCCTTGCTATTAGGCAAGGGTTACAATATTGACTTAGAGTCAAGAGTGCAATCTCCTGAGTGAACAACACTATGCCTTACCATGCTTGAAATTTCTTTTCAGTGTTTTGCCTCCCATCCAAGTATTGATTGAAGCAAAGTTCTATTTCTATGTAGCTTACAAGGTGTTAGGAGTTGTCAGACCACAGTGTTAGAGCTCTGGGGCCACTGACTATAATGGGCTGATTTCCTTGTGGGGAGAGAAGTGCAGAAGGGCAAGCTGGAGGATTGAGGAACCAAAGCTCTTGCCTCGAAGGACACGAAGGCTTAGTTTAAAATCAGTGCCTCTGAACTTCCATCTGACTGGCAAGTAAGTGCATTATGAGGCTCCAACTCTTGGACATATCATCTCTTCTCTTTTATGTGATGAACTATTTCTGGGTGTCCTTTTGATATGTACATATATATATGAGTATATTACACACAAATATACACACATATACATATATATGAGATTTTGCAGTACTGCCTGAAATTGTAAATGATATTTAGGAATGGTCTGATATACAGCAAAAAAATAAAAGTTTGTTTTGTTGGCACTAGGGTTTGAACTCAGGGCCTCACACTTTCTTGGCTTTCTCAAGGCTAGAACTCTACCACTTGAGCCACAGCACCATTTTCAGCTTTTTCTGTGTAGGTAGTACCACAGAATTGAAACCCAGGTCTTTGTGCATGCTAGGCAAGCATTCTACCACTAGGCCAAACTCCCAGGCCAGGACTCACACTTTCTAGTTAGATTCTGTTGTATTTGAGCCATGCTCCCAGCACAAAAAAGTACTGATACATGGAGACTCATAGTAATTGTGAATGAGGAAATTGGGGTTCATATGTTGGCTCTGCCAGTTAAAGATATTAAACTTTGCATATGCTATGTGAACCCTTTCTAGTCTTGGGTTCCTTCCCATCATCTACAGGCCAAAGACTTTATCTTTTTTTTTTTTTTTTGGTGGGTCATGGGGCTTGAACTTGGCCTGAACACTGTCCCTGAGCTCTTCAGCTCAAGGCTACCACTCTACCCCTGGACCTGGGAATTGTCCCTGAGCTGTTCAGCTCTAGGCTACCACACTACCCTTGAGCCAAGCCCCACTTCCCATTTTTCTAGAGGTTAATTGTAGATAAGAGTCTCAGGGCTGGCTTTGAAGCTTGATCCTCAGATCTCAGCCTCCTGAGTAGCTAGTATTACAGGGGTGAGCCACTGGAGGACTTTACGTATCTTGCCAAACTCATTCTGAGGGTTTAATTGAGCAATACTTGTCAAGGTAATCTTGTAGAGTAAAACAAGATGTTTCAGGCATCTCTGTTCTGTACAAACTTGTCGGCTATCTCTAGTGAGACTGAGGCTCCCTGTTTTTCTGTCTCTTCAGGGGTGAGGAGATAGAATGGAAATTCAAGTCAGACTTGTTGATTTCTTGTGTGTTAGAATGGGATGGCTCTTTGGTGGTTGGTCAACTGGCAGTGCTCAATTTACCCTTACTTGACTCATTTAAAAGGTTATTGGGTTGTTTCACGGACCAAGTGTATCTTAGCAGACTATTCACTTGTTCAACAACTATTAAATGCTTGGTATAAAGTGATTGACCAGACTCCATCTAAGCTCATCTAGCTTGTATCCCATAATACAATAAATAATTTTAGGTGCTTTGTAGATTATAAAGTATCATAACAAGGTAGAAAATGGGTGGGTAGACCCCAAGACTTCTTTTTCATTTTCAATCATTTTCAAATCTACAGAGTAGATTCCTTTCTTCCTTCAATTTGAATTAGTTTTTTATTTTTAATGGAAAAGGGTCTTGCTATGAAACTTACATTGGAACTTGCAATTTTTTTTATTCTCTGCTTCTAAAGTGCTCTGATTACCAGCACACTCAGAAATACATCTGATATGTATATATATACATGTATGCATGTACATGTCTATAAGCACAAGTGTGGATTTTTCTTATGGAACAATTTAGAATAAGTTATAGCCATCATGCTATTTTTCCTTAAACAGTACTGCAAATATGTGATGAATAATCATGTCATTTTGATTCTTAAATCTCTTACTAGGAACATGGTAACATCATGTAACATGTAACAGAATAGAAATTTCCCTCAATCATTTTAGAAATGTCCTTCATACTTGTTTTCGCTATTGGTATGTGTGTGTGTGTGTGTGTGTGTGTGTGTGTGTGTGTGTGTGTGTGTGTGTGTATTTGTGTGTGTTTGACAAAGAGAAAGAGAGAGAGGGACAGACAGACAGACAGACAGAGACAGCAACAGAGACAGAGAGAGGACAGAGAAAGACACGAGACAGAGGAAGAGATTGTATGGGTGATAAAAAGGTTACTTAGAGATACAGTATTTGAGCCAAGACTCAATTGTTAAGCAGAAGCAGTCTTCGATGGTCTAGTATATGAGCCTTCTAGGAATGGAAAACAGGGAGATTTCAAGATAGGAATGAGAGTGTGAGAAACTTCAAAATTGGCTTGGAGGAGAAGGGAGAGCAGTGAGAGGCATCGGAAAGAGGGCAGGTGGTGGAAGGTTTGCAGGACCTCACAGTAAGTATAAAGGGGAGGTAACTGGAAGACTAAAAATGGGAAAGCAATATGGCTCTAATGTTTTGACATGAGAACATTAAACTGACTTGCATAAGACAGGGAACAGGAAGACCTTTTCCAAAGCCCAGGTAATAGTCTACCATGCAGGCCTTTGGGCCTCCATTTGGTGTCATGATAAAACCTCTCACCCAGGCCAGGAGTTTGGCCGAGTGGTAGAGTGCTTGCCTAGCATGCACGAAGACCCGGGTTCGATTCCTTGGTACCCCACATACATAGCAAAAAGCCGGAAGTGGTGCTGAGGCTCAAGTGGTAGAGCTCTAGCCTTGAGAAAGTCCAAGGACAGTGCTCAAGCCCTGAGCTCAAGCCCAGGACTGGCAAAAAAAAAAAAAAAAAAAAAAAAAAAAAAAACCTCTCACCCACTGTCCCTATACCAAATGGAAATTTTCATCAATCTGAAATTTGAAACATACTGTCATATTTGAGCCATCATGTTTACTTTGGGCCATCCAGTTTTGTTTTGGTAATTCTATGATTTTTTAAAAAATCTTATTTCTTAAATGCTTGACATGTCTGGTCATAAAAGAAATGCAAATCCAAACAACTCTAAGATTCTGCCTCACTCCAGTTAGAATGACCAGGATCAAGAAAACTAATAACAGATGCTGGAGGAGATGTGGCCAGGAGGGATCACTACTACACTGTTGGTGGGAGTGCATACTCGTTCAACCACTATGGAAAGCAGTATGGCAGTTCCTCAAAAGACTAAACATAGAACTCCCCTATGACCCAGCAATTCCACTACTTGGCATTTACCCAACCGTCCAGAAACAAGGGCATACTAAATCCACTAGCACAATGATGTTCATTGCAGCACTATTTACCATAGCAAAGATAGGGAACCAACCTAAATGTCCCTCAGTTGATGAGTGGATCAAGAAGATATGGTATTCGTACACAATGGAATTCTATGCTGCTCTCAGAAAGAATGACATGGCCCCATTTGTAAGGAAATGGAAAGGCTTAGAAAAAATCATATTAAGTGAAGTAAGCCAGACTCAAAGAAACATAGGCTCAGTGGTTTCCCTCATTTGTCATAATCAGTAGAAACCTTGGGCTCTCCTAGCAGAGATTTACAATAGAACAAAATCTAGAGACATTAGGCCAAATAGTATGACACTAAATGTAAGGAACTCCAGGAGAAGGAAATAAAAGCCATATAATGAGTGATTGTTGTCCTTAATGTACTATGTTATCTCTCATCTCTTTTGCTATCCCTTGGTTATCTCATATTGTTACAATATTTCACCTTGTTATCTGATATATTTTATATGTGCTTAATTGGTTATTTGAAATTGGATAGGGAAGGGGGAAATCAAGATGAGCGGGGGGAGGGTGAGAGGGAAATGGGGACCATGTCATGAGAAAGGGTATCAATGTTTGTGAAGTAATGCACCTTCTATCTGGTGAATATAATGTAACCCTTCTATTAATCACAATAAAATTATTTTAAAACATCTCACTTCTTTGCAAAAATAAATGGGAAATGAAAGAATGAATGTTTTGAGACTAGAGTTGAGAAGTCTAACCCCCCAAGATAATATAATTAAGATGAAAAGGGAAGTTATTAATTGTGTCAAAGTATTAAATTTCAAGTCAAATAATTCTTTATCCAATTGAGAAAGGAAAAAAGAAAATTAAAAACATACACACTTACGGAAACACGTCTTAAGAGACATCGAAAAGAGGAGGAGTTGTTAGGAATTGAATACTGAAATCTAGATCTTTCAGAACAAGTGGCTTTCTAAAAGAAACAAAAACTATAAAAGCTCATTGGGTGAATTTTCAAGAATTAGGATTTCTCACACGTTTCTCAATTCAATTAGTCAGATAATGATTGGTGGCTGCAAACAGCAGACAGGCCCTGAAATCTCAATGGCTTACACCACAAAATGCTATTTCTCCTGTTGTGTCAGGTGTAGGCACGGCCTGTCCTGCAGGCCCACCATCCGGTACATGTTGCCCACACAATGTCCCTTCCATCCTTCTCTCCTGAGCATCCAGGGACATTGTGTGGGCAACATGTACCAGATGCTGAGCTTCATGGGTCTGGAACTCAAGGCATCTGGATTGCAGCACCTCCTTTGTCACCATATACTCTGGTACTTTGAGGAACAGAGAACCCACTTCAACCATAGCTGGATGTAACACAAGCATGTTTTATTTCTGGCTAACTTATGGACATAGCTAACATGCTTCTAGACCACCCTGATTGGGCCAAGGGGTGAGCTTGTGACCCCTAACAAAAGCAAACTGGAATTGACATTCAGGATTAGCTTAGATACTGTACAAGAAGGGTAATTTCTATATTATCTTGGACCTATGAGAGGTCATTTTTTCCACTCATGGAGGAAAGCAGTTCCTGTGAGGTAATGGTAGACAGAACCAAAAGTCACATCCTGGACTTTCCTATTGCGTCACCCAACAAGACCTCCCTCTCCTTGCCTCTCTCTGTTGAAGGTAGTTTGAATCACTTGCAGTTCCAAGAGTCCTGACCAAAGCAGCTACTATGCAGTTATGGCAGGAATTTAATAAAACAATGCATTAGTGGACATGCTACATTACAAAGGCCTCAAAGATGATTACTATTGTGTGTTAGGTTGGTTAACAGGGGGCTGGAGTCATGAACATAATATTTTTCTCATTCCTGAGTCTCAACCTTTTAGGTAACCTTAAGATTTGATGAGCTCATAAACTGAGACCATATTATTTTGGCCCCTAGTTAATTTTTTTTCCACCAGTTTTCTACATAGGTGCCTTTCCCTGTTCCCTTGGAGAGATCTCATAAGCAGCTATTTGAAAAGCTTTGTTGTACATGCTGTAAAGATATTCCCCACTGCTTTATTCAGGATCCTGACCACAAAGAGACATAAGGTTGTTTTATTTTTTTTCTCACATTTACATTGGAAAGACTTCCCAAAGTGATACTTTTCCAACTTTTTTCCCCCATTATCAGAGAAGATCCGACTCATCAGCTCAAGGAAATGAATGCATAGCTCTGAGCAAAATAAGCACATTTTCTATTGTTTTATGTTTACAATTCATGGGACTTTTGTATTCTTCTCCATGGCACATCCATATTTATTTTTATAGACATTATAAATCCTGTATGCAATCACTTTGATTGCCTCCAAGTTTGACATGAAATTTATGGTTCCTTTTTAAGAATGATGGTCAAATACTATTGGGTACAACCTATATCACTGATTTTGTCTTCTAATTGCTTTATATTTTCTCTGACCCCGATTTTAGTGTATTTTTAGCTTTCTAGCTTATAGTATATTTCTTGTGAATTGTTTCAACTACTTTATGGAAATAAATGGGTTATGAATAAGTAAAAGCACTTGTATAAACATAAAAGAAAAAATGTGCAAGCCTGAAATTGTACCATATGAAGGTACAGGATTTGTACTTGGCTTTCTACTAATAGCCCACTTACCCCCCCAACATTATCTGAATTGAACAACACATTGAACAACAACAAAAAAAGGCATTTAAAATGTAAACAAAAATGGCACTAAAGGCATAGCTGATATCACACTGACTATCCACACAGAAAATCAGAGTCCATATTTAAGAAGAATACGTTCATACCAATTTTGGAGAACAGAGATTGTAACAGGCATTTGAGAGAATGGGGTCTCTTTGTTTCCTCTTTATCAAAGGCAATTGGGAAATATTTTTATTTTCAACCTTACACATGAGGACAAAGCTGGTACAACAGCAGTGTCATTTACTTTAAATATCAACTCCAAATTAGCTGATTTCTTAGACACCCTTAGAGGTATTGAAGAGCTAAAAAAAGGGGGGTGGGAGGGTGGCAAAATGAAGTCTAAAGATTCAATATGCAGCCAAAAATATCTATGTTATAGGACTCTCCTAACAGAGGAATACAATAGCTTAAAACCTAGATATATAAGGTCATATAGAATGAGGCTAAATGAAAGGATCTCCAGGATGGAAATAAGAGCGTTTATATTATGTGATTGTTGTTCTTAATGTACTATGTTATTTCTCTTCTCTTTTGTTGCCTTTTGGTTAATCTCATATTGTTACCTGGTATATTGTATATATGTTTATTTGTTTATTTGAAACAGGAAAGGGAAGGGGGGAAACCAAGATGATTAGGAGGGGGTGAGGGGAGGGAAATGGTGGCAAACACATAAGAAGGGGTATCAATGTGTGAGATGTGATGTACTCTATATTTGGTGAATGTAACTGTGACCCTTCCATACATTACAGTAAAAAAAATATCTGGGTTGGCTGTGCAATCGAGTCTAGAATAAATCTCCTTGCACTTTGTAAAGTGACTACATGGCTCACTGACCTTCTGTTATTCTAGACAGCACCCTGTAGCTTCCAATGTATAGTCGTGGAATGGATCTTGATATCTCTCCTGTTCTTAGGAGAGGAACTTGGCTATGCATTGAAGGTCAATGCATTGCTTGCCGCCTCTTTCCTCTGTCAGTTGAATTCTATACTATTTCTTAATGCAGATATTCTTAAAATGGAGTGGGCTCACAGAGAACTGGAAACCGTATGTCAAGATTGTGCATTGTGTACTGTGTTGCTCATTGTCGGGATAAATTTTGTACTTCTTTTTTTTTTTTAAAGAAAAGAGATTATAGCTTGTAACAAAGAAATAATTCTGTGGCACAGTGGGATGATATTATAGTTGACTACAAATACAAATAATTTATATATTTAAAAAGGATGAACAGAGAAGATTTAGAATGCTCTGCACACAAAGAAATGATAAAGACCAGCATGGTAGTACTAGCTAAAAGCTCACCTGCTTGAGAGGTAGAAGTAGGAGAATTATGAACCCAGGCTGGCCTAGGCAAGAGTATGAGGCCTTAAAAGAAATACACTAAAGCAAAAGGGTATTGCTCAAGTGGCAAAGCACAAACATGAATCTCTAAATTCAAATTCTAATATTAGCACAGAAAAAAAGAAGAAATGAAAATTTGAGGGGATAGGTAAGCCAGTTCTCATGATCTGATTATTGCATAATGTATACATGTAGTGCCATGTCATGTTATTCCCTAGGGATGGATATACTTTTTACAAGTCAATTAAGATGAAAAACAAAAATATTTTGTGATCTTCAAAAAGTCAAGGATCACTTACATGAGGCACTAATTGCTTGGCATAATGCCTTGTGTACAGTATGTTCTAAAATTGGGTATATGATCTAATGACTGAAATTTTGTGCTTTCTAGTCAGAAATAGCTGGCTTGGCCATGTCATCTGGCCTAAGAATAAAATCTCTTTACACTGTAATTTCTCTCATAATATAGATGATCACAGAATATTGTTAGAATTAAATAGTTACCAGGACCATTTCTAATTTTCAGACTTTGTGTTTCAAAGTAAATTATATTTAGAATTTTTTTTGTCAGTCATGAGGCTTGAACTCTGGGCCTGCGCACTGTCTCTGAGCATTTCAGCTCAAAACTTCCTCTCTACCACTTGAGCCACAGTGCCACGTCTGGTTTTCTGGTGGTTAATTGGTGGTGAGAGTCTCACGGACTTTAATGCCATGGCTGGCTCTGAACTTAGATTTCAGACTCCTGAGTAGTTAGGATCACAGTCATGCGCCACTGGCCTTGTATTTAGAATTTTTAAATGTACTTTTTCATTTCCTCCTAGAGCTTTAATTCTGGGCCTAGTATTGTCCTGGAGTTTTTATGCTCAAGAATAGTGCTCTACCACCTCCGTCTTTTAGGTGATTAATTGTAGATAAAAGCTCATGGCTTGGCTGCTTGGGCTGGCTTTGGGAAGAAATATTTATTAGAAGCCTTTTCTGCTTCTTCCTCCTTCCCTTTGCCCATTACTATACCCCACCCCCACATGTATGAATTTCAGATATCATATTTTCTGGAAGTTACATATTTTTCTGAATATTTCTGCATTATAGTTACATATTTACCTTACCCACCCCCTAAATCCCCTGATTATTATTATTTTTTTGCCAGTCCTGGGGCTTGAACTCAGGGCCTGAGCACTGTCCTTTGGCTTTCTCAAGGCTAGTGCTCTACCACTTGAGATACAGCAGCACTTCTGGCTTTTTCTATACATGTGGTACCAAGGAATTGAATCCCGGGTTTTGTGCATGCTAGGCAAGCACTCTACCTCCAGGCCACCTTCCCACCCCCTGATCTTGTTTTTAAAT
This sequence comes from Megascapheus bottae, assembly GCF_031878675.1. Lineage (NCBI taxonomy): Eukaryota > Metazoa > Chordata > Mammalia > Rodentia > Geomyidae > Megascapheus > Megascapheus bottae. The sequence goes on from NC_143517.1 coordinate 52,114,672, forward strand.
GAGATACCTTCAAGAATAACACTCAATATTGTCAGGTTTATAATGTTTGCTTAAATTATTGGAAATATTATTAGATACAAAGATTCTATTGTATCAAACAATAATGAAAAAAATTTGGCTTTAACAATAGAATTCAGTACAGGTTGCACTGCAATCCACTATGGTGGCAGTAATCTAACACTTGGAAGGCTCAGGCAGGACAAAGGCCTCATATCTAAAATATATCAACAGCTAAAAAAATTGAATCTCTCCAAAACTAATCTCCAAAGAAATAACCATCCCATTAAAAGATGGGAGAAAGACTTAAAGAGAGTCTTCTCTGGCCATAAAAGAGATGCAAAGCAAAACAACTCTGAGATTCCACCTCACTCCAGTTAGAATGGCCATGATCAAAAAATCTAATTAAACAACAGATGCTGGCGGCATTGTAGCCAGGAGGCCTCACTACTACACTATTGGTGGGAGTGCAAACTCGTTCAACCACTATGGAAAGCAGTATGGCAGTTCCTCAAAAGACTAAATATAGAACTCCCCTATAACCCAGCAATTCCACTCCTTGGCATATATCTAAATGTCCAGAAACACAATGATGTTCATTGCAGCACTATTTACCATAGCAAAGATTTGGAACCAACCCAGATGCCCCTCAGTAGACCAAGAAGAAGTTGTGGTACTTATACACAATGGAATTCTATGCTGCTATCAGAAAGAATGACTTCACCCATTTATAAGGAAATGGAAAGACTTAGAAAAAAAATCATACTAAGTGAAGTAAGCCAGACCCAAAGGAGTATAGGTTCCATGACGTCCCTTATTTGTAATAATTAGTACACATCTAGGATTCTCCTAGCAGAGGATTATAATACCTCAACATCTAAGTACATATGGCCATACAGGATGAGACGAAAGGAGATGAACTCTAGGGTATAGAAACAAGATGTTTATCTTTGTGATTATTGTTCTTAATGTACTGTGTGAAATTATTTCTTTTCTCTTTTTTCCCCCACTTACAGTTAATCTCACGTGGTTACTGTGTCTGACTGTTACCTTATATATTGTATATACATTTATTTGTTTATTTGAAATAGGGAAGGGAAGGGGGAGGGCTAGGGGGACAAAAACATGAGAAGGGGTATCAAAGTTAGAGAAGTAATGTACTCACTAGCTGCCAGTACAACTATAACTCCTCTATATATTATCCAGACAATAAAATACAATAAAGAAGAAAAATAAACAAAAAATGAATGATTCACATATATATTCCTTATCAGGAAAGATCAAAGCACAGGGTGTCATTATTATTATACATTACAGATGATTATGGAAAAATACCTTAATTCACTATCTTTACTGCCTCAACAAATTTTAATACTATCATTAAAGATATAAAATGTCAACTGAGAAAATATATTATTGAATTATAGATTTTATTATTTTAATTCCAGTTAAGATAAATTTTGTTTCAATGCAATTAAATATGGCAATTGTAAGTGCCTCTCTTAATCAATTCATACATTTGGTGCTCTATTTCTAAAATATATATAATGCCACATTGAAACTTCTTAACAATTTGCTGTTTAATCCCCTATTTGTTGTAAATAAAATCCACACTTTAATCGAATATATTATTTGAAAAAAATCAGTATGTCATACAAATGAAAAGCCTTCCAAAAAATCTTAGTGCCATAAAATTGTACATAAGTTTTGTGATTTATGTCCGTTACTCTATGTGCAATATCTATATTTAATGAATATTTCCCATTTTGAAGTATGGCAAAAGTGATACATAACATGAAGCTCTTTGAATCAAGATAGTTCTAAGTTTATGGTAAATGCTTATTGTTTAGTTATGGTAAATGCTTATTGTTTAGAATACTTTTTCACATTTTTCATAATGAATGTTACAAAAATGCTATAAACTCTGGGGAGACAAATGAAATTATCATCTTTTTGTTTCTGCTTTATATATACCAATGAAAAAATTATTAAATAATATTCATAAATTTATATTGAAGCAATTATAAATGAGTTTCTACTCTGTGTGTGCATGCATGTATACGTGTATGCATGTGTGTGTGTGTGTGTGTGTGTGTGAGAGAGAGAGAGAGAGAGAGACAGAGACAGAGACAGAGACAGAGAGAGAGGGGGAGAGAGAGAGAGAGAGTATTGAGCTTGAACTCAGCTGAGGTACTAGGCACTCACTGTTCCTTAGTTTTTCCACTCAAAACTTGAGTCATATCTCCATTTCTGGGTTTTTGGTGGTTAAGTATATAAGAATTTCATGGACTTCCATGTTAGGGCTGACTTCAATCCACAATCCTCCGATCTCAGCTTCTTCAATATTTATGGTTACAATGAGCCAACAATGTCTGGCTTCTACTGTTTAATAAAGATCACTGAGTTTGATACATAGCTTATTTTAAAAGGATAATTGTGTTTTATACATAGCTTATTAAAATGTAAACTTGTAGATAGGAATGTTCAAAAATGTTTTTCAACACAGTTAGGATCCTCTGACAAACAAAGTAGCCGATTAACCAGGATATTCACTAAACAGACTAATAGTTCATATTTTAGTATATGCAATTTAAGAAATAGTTCAGTATCAGTAAGCCTTTTCTCTATATTTATGTTCAAAACAATCTAGAATTGATAATATACATCTCGTAGTTTATATCTTGCAGTTCTCTTCACGAAGGCCTCACTGAATGCTTCACAATCACCATTTGTCAATCGATTTTTCAATCAGGCAATGTATGCAAGACAATGTGCAAGCCATCAAGTTTCATTGATTTCAAAAAGCTGTTTATCAAAATAGAGTAGAAAAATATTCTTCAACAGCTAAACAAGTTTAACAAAATTCAGCCCCTTTTGTCAATACTATTATAAAGTCTTTAAAGGATCAGCTAACAATAGTTCAAGCTTCAAAAAAATCCTAATTCTGTCTCTGCTTCCTCTCATCTCTTCCCTGTCTGGTTCTGTCTTATCTCTTCCCCATCCCATCTCATGTCTGTCTGTTCATTCATCTGTCTGTCCATCGTTCATCCATCAGTCTGTCCGTCTGTCTGTCCGTCCATCTATCCTTCTGTCCATCCGTTGTCGGTTCATCTGTCTGTCTGTGTCTGTGTCTGTGTCTGTCTCTCTGTCCATCTATCCGTTCGTCTGTTCATCAGGCTGTCTGTCTATTTATCCTCTGTCTGTTTTCCTTCTGCCTGTCTGTCTGTGCATCTGTCCGTCCATCTGTTCGTCCATCCATCCATCCATCCGTCTGTCTTTCTTTGTGGGAAGGTTATTCTATCTATAAAGAACATCACCAGCACCTGTGTCTTCAAATATTTCTTCTGTGTTTCAGGTTTTACTGTTAGGTCTTTGTTTATTTTGAGTTGATATTTGTGTGTAATGCAGGGAAGGGATCTAGTTTTACTCTTTTATGTATGTCTTTGCCAGCACTCTTGATTGAAGAGACTGTCCTTTCTCTCTGTGCTTGATGCTTTTGTCAAAAATCAATTGGCCAGAGGTGAGGGATATGATAAGTCTGTGATTGAGCACTTGGCTAACTTGCTCAACCCTTAGATTCAATCCCTAGTACTGCAGAAACAAAACATTCCATGGGTTATATGTATGTGGGCTTATTTCTGGGTTCTTTATTCTGTTCTCTTTGTATGTTGATTTTCATACCAGTATGATGCTGTTTCAGGTAAAAATAACTTATGTAGGATGTTTTAAAGTCAGGTGTTATATTTCTAACTTTGTCTTGCTCAGGTTTGCTTTGCTCATTCTGGGTCTTTCATGATTTTTGGATTTTTTTCTGTTTCTGTGAAAAAAGTCACTGTTATTTTGATGACAATTAAGACATATAATGCTTTGGGTAGTACTGTCATTTTAAGCACATTAAATCAGTTCATGAATATAGGTGCTTTTATTCATTGTTTTATATCCATTATAACTTTTCATCAGTACTTTGCAATTCTCATTATGGAGATCTTTCACTTTCTTATCTAAATTTATTCCTCAGTGTATTGTTTCTATGGCTATTATGAATAGGGTTTCTCCCTTTCATTTCTTGTCTTCCCAAGTCCCGTTTTGGTGAAGAAATGTGCCAATGTCATTTGGAAGCGCGTCTCACTCACTTGTAATGCTTAGGAGGTTGACACAGGAGGCACACAGAGGACTGCAAGCTCAGGGCCAGTGTACAGACAACACACTGTCATCCTGTCTCAGAAAATCAAGAGAGAAAAGAAAAGTTACTGTACTTTTTTTTTGGATGTTGCATCTGTATTTGCAAATCTACCAAATTTCATTGTCAACGCTAATGGATTTTTTGGAAAGTAGGTATTTCTGTATATAAAAACATGTTTCCTGAAAAACAAAAAAGAGTCACCTTTGCTTCCAGCCACTTCCTGGCCCCCAGGTCTCTAGCTTGTGCTCAGAAACCTGTCCTTTGCCCCATTTGTTTCCTGAGGAGCTGTACAGTCATCTGTGGTTAACATTGCTGTCAAACTGATGACTGGCATTGGACAGAACTTCCCAAAACACTTGCTATACAGGCTGTTAATTGGTACTTTTTAGTGGGAGGTAACTGATGCTTGAGTGAATTTTGGAAATACTGCTCTGGTCAAATAGATTGGACTGCAAGACTTCTCAGAGCCTTTATTATGGTAGTGTATTCTGAGTCTGTTAGGAGATGTAGACTACCCATAGAGTGCTGTCAGAGCTTACTTGAAAGTGGACCTTTTTATATGTCTCTCCAATTCCAGCATATGAGAATGAATGAGGGTCAAGTTTTTATCCAAGCAGAAGTGTTCACCGTTTATATTTTTCTTGCTACTTTTCTAATTGTTTTGAGACAGAGTCACACTATGTTCAAAATGGAATTTATTATCTTTCTATATTTGGCTCCTGAAATGCAGGGGTTATAAGTGTGAAGTCCATTCAGTACTCTCTACTTTCTGAGACTTCATTTCATAATTTCAGAGGAAAAATTAATAAAGAAAATTATTAAGAAAAACATTGTATTCTTCTAGTCTTTTTAAATTTTTTCTCTATTGCTAACTTGAGACAATTTGGTCATCATTTGCTTGGCATGTATAGTTTATAGAGGCAGCATCTAGACAACAGGTAGAGAACAGGTGAGGTGGAAAAAGCAAGACAATTAGAAATATCCTGGAAAAAAGATAAGATACAGGAGAATTCTTCTACAGAAAACGATGGACATGGAAGGAAGCAACTGTCTTCGGATGGAAGATAATGAGAGTGGCAGAGGTGGGAAGTGTTTTTTAATGTATTTTCAGTGTAACATGTAGCTGTACACATTCACCTTGCTCTGGAATTTTCCTGAAGGTCAAAGTAAAAATTGAGCAATGCTTTTGTATGCATTTCCATTCCCTTTTTGGACACCCTGCAGGGATGGCCAGGGAGAACTGGCCATATTTGGGTTACACAGGAGAAAGAAAGGAGAGAAAATTTGGCATGTTTCCATTGCTAATGATAAAGGGGCATCTTTAACTGAGAAACAACTATAATTTTCATTATCTACTATGGTCTATACCAAACAGAAAGATACACTTGTCTTTGCACAAGTCTTTTTTTTTTTTTGCCACTTCTGGGGCTTGAACTAAGGGCCTGAACACGGGCTTTCTCAAGGCTAGAGCTCTACCACTTGAGCCACAGCACCACTCTGGCTTTTCTATGTGTATGGTACCAAGGAATCAAACCTAGGTGTTCATGCATGTTAGGCAAGCACTCTACCACTAGGCCAAACTCCTGGCCTATGCAAGCCTTTTTGAAACTATTTTCCCCACTGTGTATACCATACCCATCAGAGGTCAGAGAAAATTAAAATAGATATCTGAGAAATAAACCTTAAAATAGATATCTGAGAAACAGAAACTATTAACAACTGGATATTTCCATAATCATAAGAAAACTCCTCAATCAGGGATATGCCTTAGAAAAAGAAGAATCAACAAAAAACTTGAAGGCATTTTTGAAATTCTTTAAAACAAGACATCTAGCTATCAACGCACATTTACTAGGTCCCACAAAAGGATTTTTAATAAGATTCTGAATGTTAGGCCAATAAATTATTTTGGTTGTCTCAACTGAACTTTTCACAGAAATCCCTTCGTTTGTTTGTTTTGGTGCTAGTCTGGGTGTTTGGACTCAGGGGCAGGGCACACTCTCTGAGCTTTTTCGCACAAGGCTGGCACTCTACTACTTTAGCTGCAGCTCCACTTCTGGCTTTTTGGTGGCTAACTGGAGATAAGAGTCTCATGGGATTTCCTTTCCTGAGCTGGCTTTGAACCTCGATCCTCAGATCTCAGCTTCCTGAGTATCAAGGATTACAGGGATAAGCCTCTGGTGCCTAGCATGTAATCCCCTATTCTTGATTCAAAGAACTACCAACCTTACTCAGAGAAGCATGAGTACTCTGAGCACTGAGATGGCAGGAATTCTCATCTAACATTTATGAAGCACTTATCAAGAGATGAGGAGACAAATACAAATGAGTACCCTACCCTCAAAGGAAGGAAAAAGGAGATTAGTTATAAACAAGAGATCGACATGGGAGAGGGAAGAGAAAAGAAGGTGTGACAAAAGAGGAAGATAGAGCAAAGTGTTATAGCCCCATAAAAACAGGAGAAACCAATGAAAGGCATAGAATTGACGGAGAAGGAAGAACATGACAAAAGACAGTGACAAGGACAAATTGTCAGAAATCGTTCCAGAAAGGTCAACACAAAGAAATGTTGGGTTTGGGAATATATACTGTTTAGCAACTTTTAAAGATACAGTCTAGCCACAAGATCACCCCATTTTCCATGTCTTCATTCCATAAGCAGAGAAATTGGAAGAGACATATGTTTTTAGAGTTTAAAAGGCTTGCAGAATATTTAAATTATTTATACATAGAGTCAGTGAGCTAGCTCAGAAGGTTATCACAGGTTTTGCTTTGGAATCCTTCTTTTTGGAAATAAAGACAAGTAAATGCATAGTAAGCATGTTCATGAAAAGAAGCAAGTGTCTTTTTTTTTTTGTTGAAGAATTGATGTGATCTTTTTCTTTCTGGAAAATATATTTTATCCTGCCCTGCTTGAGGCAATTTATCACACTTACTAAAATCTTGATGTGGTCTAGAGTGCTCATTACAATATTGCCTTGGGACAAGAGGGTGAGAACTGTTGTGTAGAACAGGCAAAATGGTCTCTTGTTTATGCTTGTGAATCCTATTTAGTTTAATTTTTTAGTTTAAGGAAAAAATATTTTTGCATTTTTGAATATGCAAATGAGAGCATGAAGGGTATCCAGATGTTTGCTGAGCTAGATAACTGGTTATGCCAAATCTGTTTGGGAGCCTTATTTTCTAATTCTAGCCCTCCTGGGTAGGTGTTATTTGAAGGTCATTATCTGTATTGATGAAAGGCAGACCACCTGAGAGAGATGCAGACAGGAGGGGATAGGAAATGCCATCTATCATGCTACTGTAAGCACTTATGGCTCTGGAGGGAGGGGCCAAGATGCAAGAAAATTGGTAGGCTAAGATGTGTTATCTTGTCTATCTCTGGTGTGTTCCCATGTCTGGGGATGAAAAGAAACAGTTCTAACTTTGGTACAACTGTGCTCAACACTGAAGCACTGAACCATAAGAGCAATCATACTGGTGGGATTCGGTGCTAGGGGAATTCAGTGTGCTGGAAGCCGGAGGGAGGCTACCAATTCATTCCACATATATTATTTCTCCAGGAAATACAGCATAATTGGGGACAATTTTCTACCATGAATTGCATCATTAGCTAACACAAGGAAAGTGAAATGCTGTTAACTTTTCTTTCTCTTTTGCAAAGCTGATGAGCTGAAGAAAATAGAAATGAAAAGTTTAATGTAATTTTTTTTTGCCAAGGATATATGTTGAAAATCAGAATCAAAACACTTTTACACGGTAATAGAAATCCCATATTTTAATACATTGCCATGCACATAAGGAGACAAGTAATGTGGAATACAAAATAGTCAAATATACAAAATGGTAATGCAGATTTTCAAGCCTGATAGAGATCATGCTCACGGTTACAAGTGGGCAAAAATCTATACAGTTTTATTTCAGTTTTTTTAAATCAGTTTAAAAAGAATCATGCCCCTCCCCAGCTCTTCTTGAAGAAAACCCCAAACAGAAGGAAATATAAGAAAATAGAAAGAAGACCCAAAGGGAATTGGCAAGTTGGTAGCTGCTTAACATACAGAAATCAGTGGTTCAAAATTGCAGTGCACAATAATTCTTGTGGTTAGAAGAAAAAAAAAATGTTTCTAAACATCTTGTGCCCTGGGAACCCAGGACTGAAAATGAATACCCAACAGAAAAGGCACTCTTGTTTTGCCAGGTAACTTGTTTGTGTCCTTAGTCTAGGGCCTGGGAGTCTTTGTGAGAGAGGAAGGAGGATGGAGGACGGAGAAAGAGGAAGAAGGAGCAGGGTGGGGAGGTTGTGGGCAATGCATAAGGGCGATACTTATTTAACCACTCTTGGGGGACCAACAGAATTCAGAGTACTGGTTTAACTGCCCACTTAGGGAAGCTGTAAAAATGTCTGCCATCGACATAGATTATTGTGCTATGAAAAGTGCTTTTTTCAGCTATGTTTGTTACTGTTGGTAAAACAATGAGCCAATCTTTTTTTTTTTTTTTTAATAAGATTTTCCCCTCCGACTTTGTACAAAACAGTGGTCTTAGATTTACTTCAGGTTGTGTGATTTTTTTCTTTCCACTTTCTTTCCTAGAACAAATACAAATATGTAATAGATCCTCATCAAGGAAGTCTGGTGTAGCTGTCTGCTTCCTCAGTGTGCCCATGTCACTGGTCTTCTCTAGCCTGAGGACTGACAGGTGGAAGCAAGTTGGGGAAGGGGAAACAATTCCCCTTGGTAGGCACAGAGCCTTGAACCTTTGAGAGGTAAAAGGATAGCCATTTTGACAGATCAGCTCCTCCATGTTAGACAAAGATACATGTGTTTCTACACTTCCAATTGTCTTGTCCTGCTTTTTGTGCTTTTCAATACCAGAGTGAAGTCTCAGTAATAACAGCTTTGAGAAGAAACCTTCAGGTAAGGTAAGATATCATTAAACAAAGTCAATATCTATGCTCAGCATGATAATTTTGTCTATATCGGTTCAATGAGACAGCTTTGCTCATTAGCTCATTAGTTTCTAAACAGAACATCTCAAATAGGCAGAGACCCAGAGAATCGGGATCATTTCTACTAGTTCCAACATTGTTGAATTCAAAACATTTTGTTCTCTTTATCAGAGCGGTGGCAACCTCTACAAAGTCCTAAGAATAACTCAAGTACATAAACCACAACAGATCAATATTTTCTTTTCTCAGGTGCTTTTTACTGCTAATACGTAATTTTGTTACACTATCGATTTTTTCTAAAAATTTGTGCAAAGCTATTTAATTTAGTGCCTAATGATATTAAATAGTTAGATTAACTAGAACTACAGTAGTTTGATTTAGTGATGTTTCAATGGAATTAGGTTTCAGAACAGTTGTGCTGGATTGGCTTTTCAGCCGTCCAGTTACTTCTCCCTCAAACATGACTTGAGGAGTATCAAGCGTTCTCTAGAATGTGAGCTCCTTTGACTAGACAAAGCTTAGTCTTTTCTGGTATGGTCTTGTCAGGATGGCTTTTCTTTTTGGTGGAGAAAAGATAGTGGCAGAGAGACTAAATCAAGCTTTGGAAAGCCTTGTGATTGCCTAGGGCAAGTTTAAGTAAGTGGAGTTGTATTGTCTTCAGTGGGACTAATACCCACTGTCTTTACAGTGGTGTAAGGTGTGTGAGATATTGATAAAAGTAATGGGTGAGGAGAGGAGGGGAAGGTTAGCTTACGGATAGAGCACTTAGGGTAGGCCCTGGGTTTAATTCTGAACAGCACACAATAACAAAGCAAAGAACTAGAGACATAGCTCAAGTGGTAGAGCACCATCCAGGAGTGAAAAAAACAAGGAAGAATATGAGGCCCTGAGTTCAAGCTACAGCACTGGCAAAACCAATCAACCAACCAAACACATTTAAAAAAATGAACCTGACAAAGGTTTTAAGGTTCCTCACCCCATACGCTTCAAGTTTCCATTGGTAATCAGGGCAAAAGATCTGGGCTCACATTTTACAAGCCCTGCAGCTGGTAGGTGATAAGACAAATCCTGATCTTCTCCAATGTACTGTATGGGACCTAGGCACAGGAATTACCAAAAGCTGTCTTGAGTCATCAGGCAACTGTGAATGCAAATAGACTAAATGCAGTGTGTGTGTGTGTGTGTGTGTGTGTGTGTGTGTGTGTGTGTGTGTGTGTGTGTGTGTGTGTTTTAAAGAACAGTCTATATTAAGAATTGGAACACTCTTCGAAAAAAATCAATGTAACTGAATTATGTAACCATAACCCCTCTGTACATCATCTTTACAATAAAATATATAAATAAGATTAAAAAAGAATTAGAATTGATTCAGTGATTCTAGAAATTAAGGATCATGGCAGTACCCCAAATTCCATATACTTCTTTTGCAATTATGCTTGACTTTGGAGTTAATTTAGAGTTCAAAAGACAAATAACAAAATGGGACTCTACAAACTAAGATGTCAAAGATCTGAAAACATTATATAATCAACCACATTTCATCTTATGCCAAACAGTCAATCACAAATGAGCATAACCAATTCAGTTTCCATATCTGTTTAGGTATGAGTATCTCCATGATCAGATTAATTCAATATTTTTTGTTGGGCTGTCTGTAAAGCAGTTTCTAGTAATTCTACACTTTAGGTAGAAGATCTTGCATTTGAGATCTTTTCTTAAGCTTCTAGAAGTATCTGAAATGTGGAAAACACTTCAAATAACCAAATAATCAAATGAAATTCTCTAAACCATGGGTCTAAGATACAAAAATTTTATATAATCAACAGCATTTCACATTATGTCAACCAGCTGAAAGCAATTCAGCCCTATTTTATTAATTTATTTTTGGTCAGTCATGGGTCTTGAACTCTGGGCCTGGACACTGTCTCTGGGCTCTTCAGCTCAAGGCAAGTGCTTTACCACTTGAGTGACAGTGCCACTTCTGGTTTTGTGGTGGTTAATTGGAGGTAAGAGTCTTACCAACTTTTCTGCCCAGGGTGGCTTTGAACCTTGATCCTCAGATCTCATCTCAGCCTTCTGAGTAGCTAGGATTACAGGCATGAGCCATTGGCGTCCAACCTCAACCCTATTTTTTTAAAGATAAATTTTGTTATTAAAGTGTTGTACAGAGGGTAACCATTTTGTAAGTCAGACAATGTTATCCCTTCCTTTGCTTTCTCTCAATTTTCTCCTCCTATCCCTGCTCAAAAGTTACATAGGTTATTTTCTACAGAGTGTATACTTAATATCATGTCAACCCTATTTTGATGGTGACTTTTAAACAATAGTGTATACTACTGGCACATTTTAGGGTTTGAGATCATGAGGAGGAAGGCTCTGTTATCAGAATTTTTCAAGATTGTTAAATAGCCTCATGTAGCAAATGAAACTCCAGTTTTACCAAACCTTCCACACCTGTTGCATTTGTTATGCGTTTGATGCTGGACAGAAAGAAGTGTCCCATCTGATGACATTTACCTTGTACATTTGTCACTGGTCAATTTCAGCCTACAATTTTTAGATTTGAGAAACAGTGTGTGTTTCCCCTTGCACTACCCTGCTCAGAAGTTTTCTCGTGGAGCCAAAGTGATGGCTGGAAGGCTACAGAACTGATTTTAACCCTTTTAGCCACTTTCCCAAGCTCTATTTTTTTTTTTTAAATTAAAATAGGGTAGAACCTTCTCCTGTGCTTTGTAGCTTTTCCTCAAGTATACTACAGCTTTCAGAGGGCTATTCCTTATCATGGGAGTAAGGAAAGTCACCAGATTAAAATAATGGAAACAGCCTTCTTTTCCTGTCAGGAATCAGGTGCACTGATAAATCAAAATTCACAAGACAGTCCTTAGGCTCCAGGATTATACACAGATCTAAGAAAACAGAGGGGCAGGACCTGCTGGTCTTTGAAATAAGAGTCCCCAGCTGTGACAAGGTAAAAGCATCTCAGGGCTTGTCCTCCTCCCTGATCCCACAGGGCACTGTATTGATGATCACTGCTGACTAGCTACTTCCTAGAGATGAGAACCTAGCCCCACTGCTGTTTGGGCAGAAAGCTTGTATCAAGGTCAAGCTTAAGAAGGAATTATTAGTCAGGACCAAGCAAAAAGATGAGGACTATGTTTTCTGTTGGATTTCTTTATAGAATACTTGAAATCAACCCCCAATAAGATGTTGTCAAAAGAGATGAAAAGAAAAAAAAAATCACACATACACACACAACAAAGCAAGAAGTCAGGTGAGGGAGCTGGGGAAAGGTGAATCAAAACAGCTTTGAAGGAACAAAGAAATTGGTGTCACTTTCAAAGGTTTGATTTTTAAGAGTTTATGACTGCTTTAAGCCTAGCTGTCAAGTAGCAAAATTACCAAATTTATGGGCAAACATCTCAAAAAAACGACACAAAACAGAAAAAGGAAACTGCTAATGCATTGGGAAGAGGAAGTTTTGGTAAAACACAAGTTCTCAGGGGGTCTTTGAAAAGTTTATTTCCTTGGGACTTTTATTGTCATCCTAAATCAATGGTATGACACTTATGGAAAAAAGAAAACAAACATCAAGAAGGGTTGTTTGCTTACAAACCATGGTTTGCTTATGCTAATTCCTTAGATGCTTTGTTCTTAGTTTATATTTACACTGAAGGTTGATCTTCCGTCCCCCTTGGAGTGCTGGAAATCACACATTTCCCATAAGAGATAAGAACTACTCTGTGAGCCTCTGGTTGGGCAATTGCAAAGTGACTATGGAGAGAAACCTGGTGTGTTTACCCGTATTCTGGAGGTAGATGTCAAATTTGTGGGTGTGTACCTCACAAAGGCTGCACAGGAGGGGTTGGACAGTAGACCATTCTCTTTCCAGAAAGAATATTGCTAGGGCCCCTAGTCCCCTAGGCAAGTCTCAAGCTACCAAAGTGATTTGCTTCCTACCCTAGCAGAACTGCCAAGGCTCTGCATAGTTAGATTCAGTTGTGGACCTGGAATGAGCTAATCCCCTTGGCACCCTGGTGAGCTGATAATTATTCATTTCAGTACATTCCCAAGAGTGCCTTTTCCTACACAAGTGTGGGTGTCAGCCTTTTAATAAAAGGTATAGTGCAGGTTTAAGTAAAAGGAAAAGTTAAACCTCAACAGTTTTCAGCCTTTAGAAATTAAAAAATATTTATCCCTTACCTCCCTTGTCTTGTTTCCTACTAAACTCACCACAACCATTTCCCAAAATCTGGGAGGTAAAATTTCACACACACACACACACACACACACACACACACACACACACACACACACACACACACCCTTTCTCTTCCCCCACCTCTTGGGAAGAAGCAGCAGCACAGCAGGAAGTAACCATGGGAAATCACAAGATCACCATGGAACAATGATTCCAGGAGCTGTGAATGAAATCATTTCTCTATTTTGCTGCCTTAGCTTGTGGACACTCAGATTTTATGCCACCCTGTTTCTAAAAATGACACTCCAAAATGATTTCAAACAGAGGTCGATAGTTTGGAAAACAGTAATAGTTCATATACAAACACGGTGGTGTGTGCCAGACATTAAGGCACATTCAAGGACACCATCCCCCACTGGGTTCTTTATGGTCTCCATTTTGTCTTCTTCTGTCTTCAACTTTCAATAATTTTCTAGCATAACTTTGACTCAAAAAAAAAGAGGGGGGGTCTTTCCAGAAAACTCCACTTACTTGTTTAGAAGTTTGCCATAAAGCAAAAGTAAGTAACAATGTACCACACTCATTTAGTGAACATCTGCACCAGCACACACATCTAGTTTCCCTAGAGGGTTAGCAGTAAGTAGTCCTGACTGTTCTTGGCTAGACCAGGTAGTTTCAAGCGACAACAGCTCAGCACCTGTCAGGAAGTGTTAGGATTTATTAGTCCCAGTTCAGTGTCTTTGGGACTAGTGATAGAACTGGAGCTTTAGAGATGATGGCAGAGTAATAGATGGTTGTATCCATGTCAAAGATGAGAATATAAGTGACCCAGGTGGACATCAAAGAAAGCAACTGAGAGCTGCTTTGGAATGCTTTAATCAGCTCACTGCAGAAGGCCTAACTGTACATGAAGGTACAAAGATGTGCTGTGCTGCTGCCCCTTGCCTTAGGGCAGTGAAGGGCCTAGTTTATACTCTGGGGAGGGAGTGAATGCAGTCTGAATTCCATTTTCACTGTGGGAAAAGTAAGTGGTGGTAGTGTTTGGGAGGAAGAGTTTTTAATAAGGGCAGAAAGAGTCTTCCTTGTGCATTATTATTGGACTAGAAATGCCTGGTACATGATGGATCCTGAACACATACTTGCTGAATTAAAGAAGGAATGGAAGGGAAGGGAGGCCCTGTTGTTGGAACGCAGCCTCCCTTGGGGGGAAGGCTCATGGGGATTGGTACAAAATTATGGTCTGCTACAAGCTGAGAGCCGGCTGCTTATCTGTTTAAAGGCTGTCGAATTTCTCTGGTTGTTTTTTTAAGAGCTTCCTTCTCCTTACACCCTGACACTGTTGTGAGCAGTCCTGTGTGATTCACCTGAATCACATTCTGATCTTTTCCCTCTTTCTGAGATTCCCAAACAAAGACAGACAAGTACCTGCAAGACATTTCACAAGGCCCTGCTTGCTTGGACTGGAAAGATTCCAGAAGTGAAACATCTGTTTTCAAACAGAAGCCTCTGATACCTGTTAGTCCCAGGCTGGGGGAAGTGAGCACAGAGATCATACTTTGGTGAGTTTTTGTTTCAGCTAACGTTATATTTCCAGGGAAAAAGTAGGGCTAGTTAACCAGAACCCCTCTCTAGGGCTCAGATAAGCAATCACTGAGTGAATTGAGTGTGCTTCATTTTAGGATAGAGTTAAAAAATAACTAGTCACAGATATAATTCCAGAAAGTACTAAAAGGGATCAATAGATTCTATGATGAGGAATTCAACCATTTTCCTTCTCTAGGCACGTGTTGGGTCCCTTGATATTCTTTATCTTTACAGAGATTGACCTAGAAAGCTTTCCAAAGGATTAAAGTGAGACTACCTAGAAAAGTTGCATTCTGTAGCCCTTAGCATCAATCCACCACCATGTTTAACAAAAAGAAGTACATCCTCCTTTGTTTTTGGAAGGACTTTTCTATGGAACAAGAGAATATATACCAATATATACCAACAGAATCCTCCTGCACTTGAGTATTTATAAGTGCCTGTGTTAAGTTGTACCTCGTATAAGGAAGTAAATATTCCGATCTTCAATATTTAAATATTCCAATTGCTGGGTTTCCTTCTACTTTCCTTTGGTGTTGCAAGTAATCCAGTTACTCAGCAAAATGTGAAGAGGTTAAATCTAACAGTATTATGGCCATATTTATACCAATATATCACAAATGACTGGGGATAGTCTAGGAGTGGAAGTTTGTCTTAGACAGTCTGAGCCAGAAATATGACAAGATTTAGGAAACAAAAAAAAAAGAAGACTCTTGTTTGCCTACAAGTACCAAATGTGCTAATTCATCTCAGCATAGTAATCTCATATAAAGTGCTTCAGAGTTGGACAAAACACCTTTGAACATCATAACCGACATAATCGAGACAAGGTTAACATCCTACCAAGACATATTATTGTGAACATTTCCACTGAGATTGCAGAACTGCTCTATTTTTTTTTCTAAAACATGCCATCTGCACACATAATAAAATAATCCAGTAGTTGCCATGCTAAGACAAAACTTCTAGTGAAGGGCACAGAGCCCAAAGGGAACTTGAGTTATGCACAGTGATGAAAACTGGAAGCAATTTTCCAGCTAATGGTCTGCCAGTGACCACTTGGAACAAGTTGGCACTGCATATTATGTACCTCATTTAAAAATCCATAGCATACCAGGATTTTTCCCCCCAAAGCCCATTTTTAGTCCAGTTAGTCTCTCAGTGCTCCAAGGATTTCTTCTAGCAGTGCCGTGGGTTAGTCTTTCTTAAGAGTCAGGCCATGTTCACATCAATGGCAGGGCTGCAGCTTGAAAGGCCAACTGGGTTTATGGAGAACCCTCAGCTGAGGCTGCAAGAAGAGAAAAGAGAAAACATGGTAAGTTACTTCCTTTACATTTACACTCTTGAATATTGATAGGTAGTGACTATTCTACTCAAACAAATTCCAATACCAACAGAGTTGTAGCCACAGTAATAGCTATTCAACCCAGGATGGGTTTGTGGTGGCTTGTTTGTATCGAAGGCCCTTTCCTCCTTTGGTAGAGCTTGGAAGACACCTACCCCAGAATCAGGCCAAGATGCCTGAAGGGAAGGAAAACTCAGATCACTGTAACTGGCACTCAGCCCCATGATGAATGCAAGAAGGTTGGGAAACTATTTCATGTGTGGTAGGGATTTATGTATCTGTTTGAAGTGGAGCAAGATTGGATTAAGAATGGTAGGTGGCACTTTTTTTCCCCCCAAGGGGAGTGAAAAGATAAATTTGTTTGTCTGGAAAGTTTTCTGGGGGAAAATATCTAAAAAGAAATACTGGAAGCAGTGTGGCTAGAGTTCTTGGGTTTGCTCATTAGAAGTCAGACTTAACAAATCTGATCAAGATCTGGAAAGTCTTTAAAATTTGACTAGAGATTGAACTATTTGACTTGTAACTCTGCTTTTCAAATTAGAAACGCTAAAGCTGATAGAGTTTCCTAATTTTAATTTCATATTTTCCATTATCTATCTAGATATTCTCTTATTTCTCTAGAATCAGGCACTAAGCAAGTATTATATGAATGTACCTGAATATTTTGATCAGAAAATAACAACTTCAGTTTTATTACACATGACTGTTGGAGAAGACAGAAATCTACATAGATTTTCAAGTCTAACTGGCCTTACAAAGAGTGACATAATATATAATTTGTAAGCATTTTTTTTTTGTGCCAGTCCTGGGCTTGAGCTCAGGGCCTGAGCCCTATCCTTGGACTTTCTCAAGGCTACAGCTCTACCACTTGAGCCTCAGCACCATTTCCCATTTCCAGCTTTTTTTTTTTCCTATGTGTGTGGTACCGAGGAATCGAACCCAGGTCTTCGTGCACGCTAGGCAAGCACTCTACCACTAGGCCAAACTCCCGGCCCTGTAAGCAAATTTTTGATTAAAACTTGCTATTTATTTATTTTTTTGCAGTCCTGGGGATTGAACTCAGGGACTGAGCACTGTCATTGGGCTTTTCTCAAGGTTAGTGCTCTACCACTTGAGCCATAGCACCACTTCCAGCTTTTCTATGTAGGGTATCAAGGAATCAAACCTGGGTCTTCATGCATGCTAGGCAAGCACTCTACTACTAGGCCAAACTTCTAGTCCTAAAACTTGCTATTTTTGAGAAACTGTAAAAACTAAAGGTACAATGTAAGCAATTAAATATCAAGCAGTAGTGTATATTTATGAGAAAGTTGCAATGTAAGTAAAATACTAACATATTGTTGATGGCATTAAAAACTGGCAAAATAATGACATATAGAGATTCCCTTCTTGAGTACTTGTTTGTTAAATATGGCATTTGAAATATGTAAAAATTCAATGTTAATAAAATTTTTAATAAAAATGTAAAAAAAAACCAGGGCCAGGAGTTTGGCCTAGTGGTAGAGTGCTTGCCTAGCAAGCATGAAGACCCGGGTTCGATTCTGTGGTATCACATACATAGAAAAAGCCAGAAATGGTGCTGTGGCTCAAGTGGTAGAGCTTCTAGCCTTGAGAAAGCCTCAGGACAGCATCCAGACCCTGAATTCAAGGGCCAGGACTGGCAAAAAAATAAAAAAATTAAAAAAATGTAAAAAACCCAGCAAAATAATGTCAATTTATTTTAAAATTATTAAAATGATCCCATTTTTAGGAGTGTTGCCTAAGTACATATCTAGAAAAAATGAAAAAAGAAATAGATGAAAGAGGCTACAAGCACAAATATATGATCTAAGGTTTATTTATAACAGAGGAAAAATCAGAAACAACTTGTCTCTTGTTGAAAAGTTAGTTAAGTAAATTATAGTACATTAACAAGATGGATGATTGCATGGCCATTAAAGTAATACTAATTATGATGATTATATACAACATGGTAAACAGTGAAGTTATAATATGCGATTTACACAAAACCATAAAAAAACTCTTAGTAAAAATGGTAGGACTGGATATTTTATCATCTACATGCAAAAAAAAAAATATAGGACTGGGAGCGTGGCCTTGTTAGTGATAGAGTGCTTGCCTAGAATGCACAAAGCCCTGGGTTAGATTCCTCAGTACCTCATGCACAGAAAAGGCCAGAAGTGGTGGTGTGGCTCAAGTGGTAGAGCACTAGCCTTGAGAAAGCCCAAGGACAGTGCCCAGGCCTTGAATTCAAGATCAAGTACTGGCAAAAAACAAAAAAAAATGGTGAAACTGTTAGAACTTCTTTTTGTTGTCATGATGTTTTTCAAAGTAGCAATGGAAATCTAGCTCTCAAGTTTGTGATCATGATTCTCACTTGATCCATGATCACTGACTCATTAGGATTTTAACATTCATATTTTAGAAAATATATAGTTCATAATTGTGCCAGGAGACAACACTGTAGTAATACGGAAAGCAGATAAATGGCCAGCCTTAAAGAGAGCAGTACAGCCTGTAAATGTTGCTTAGATTTTTAGGATATGGACACCTTATCCTGTTCTTGAAATCTTTCCTAAAATCAGATTTGGACAATGTGTGACCTTGGAAAAGAATGATTAGGAATAACCGGTAAAATGAACTAAAACTCATAAAGGAGAAAATGATAATAAAATTTGAGTTCCACTGAATTACTATATTTGATATCCTTGTCATAAATTGACTCAAATAACCAAGTTTCCTATGTAGACTTCCGCCAGTTCATGAAGGCAGCTGTGTGCAATGTTAGCATGTAATAATACTCATAAACTGGGCACCAATGGCTCGTGCCTGTAAAACTAGCTATTCAGGAGGCTGAGATCTGAGAATTACAGTTCAAAACCAGCCTGAGCAGGAAAGCCTGTGAGATTCTTCTTTTTTAAAAAATTATTATTGTATTTTATTGTTGCATAATGTATAAAAGGGTTACAGTCACATTTGTCAGGCAGTGGGTACATTACTACTTGAGCATTGATGCCCCTTGTCATGTTTTTCTCTTACCTTCTCTTCCCCCACTCCCTCTCAATCATCTTATTTTTCCTCTTCCTTTCCCTATTTCAAATAAACAACCAAACCTATATACAATATACCAGGTAACAAAGTCAGATACAGTAACATGTTATAAACCAAACTCTGTGAGATTCTTCTCTCCAGGTACCACCAAAAGAGCTGGAAGTATGACTGAATCAAATGGAATGTCTGCCTTTAGCAAAAAGGACAGTGACAGTGCTCATGCCATGAATTCAAGCCCCAGTACTGGCACAACATCACTAAAAAGTACTGGCAACCATGCTACTTTTTGCCAAAGCCATAGGCAGAGCCCATTATACTTGTCTTTCTTCCATGATTTCCCAATACTAATCTTGGGAAAAAAGATCATCATTGAATCTCATGGAAAAGGGAATTGATTTGCACAAGTAATATGAACCTATAGATACATGGATAGCTATGATCAAAGTTGTATTCAGACTTAGCTGAGTCACACACTGGTGAAATACAGGAGGGAGAGCACAAATATGTAAAGTGTAAGAATTCAAACCCTTTCTCCATCCTGTCTTCTAGAATCGTCTGGGTGGAATTTGTCTTTCTCTCAGTTCAATCAGCATAATGAAGGAACCTGCTGGGCAGGGTATAGAATTAAAAGCCTAAACTAATTTTACATAACAAAGAACACTTAGATACTCCTACAAGACTTGAATATAAAAGGAATGGAGGCTACATTAGACAAATTTGGGGCGTTGTATAGGGTATTTGTGTTGACCATAATGAGAGGGACTTTGGGAAAAGGTCTGACCCAAAAACAGAAGCATGCTATGATACAATATCTGCCTTTCAGTCTTTCCACACCATTTGGTAATACTTCATTTCTCTTCAATATGCATGTAGTTAACTTTGTTTCTTTTGCTTCATTACCATCTTGAATTGGGCTCCGTGAAGAAATATGAAGCCTTCATTTATACAAGGTACAGGCCTAAAATGAACCGTGAACTTATATAGGTTCTAGTGGCTCATGTCTATTATCCTAGCTACTCAGGAGACTGAGTTCTGAGGATCCAAGTTGGAAGCCATCCTCCGTAGAAAAGTCCTTGAGATTTTATCTCCAGTTATCAGTGCTCCCTCCCCCCCCCAAAAAAGGCCAGAAATGGAGCAATGGTTCAAGTGGTAGAGTAAAAAGCCTTGAACAAAAAAGCTCAGGGACAGCACCTAGACCCTGGTTTAAGCCCCAGGATCAACACAAAAACACCCTCCCCCAAAAAAGAAAAAAAAAAACCAACAACAAAAAAAGTTGAACCTTAGTCTGCAGAGGAAAAAGTTCAGCTGCCATCATTTTGCTGGAGATTTTTGTTATTCATGGTAGAAATTGTGTCCTAAAAGCAACACGACAAGGGTGGGCGGGCAGGGGAGGTATGGGTACAAATGTTAAATGGGGTAACTTTGATCACTGTTTGCATTGTATTCATAAACTGCTTTGCTAAATGGCAACTCCTTTGTACACCTACTTAAAGGAATAAAGATACAGGCGACGTGACTATGTAAAGAGGAAAACATGAGCGCGGTATGCTGGTGCAAACCTGTAATCCTAGTTATTCAGGAGGCAGATGGAAGAAGACTCAAGTTTGAAACCAATTTGGGCAAAGACAGAGGCAAGAAGACCTGTCTCAAAAACAAAATGAAAAGAGTTTGTGGTAGGGTCAAGTATTCTTTAGGAGACTCTGAGTTAATCATTAGTATAGCAACCAAACCAAACCAAACCAAGTGGCTGCCTTGACATGGTCCATGGTCTATCCCCTTTGTTCCAGCCTCCTTGCTGGAAGTATTCTTTGCTCATCTGGCCTTCTGTCCAAGATGTCTGTGGTGTGTATCCAGGTACAAGAAACATGGACCCCTCAAACTCTGCAGATCTCCTCAAGGGTCACTCACTTTATGAAGTCATCCCACCTCTGTAGACAGAAATAACTCCCTTCGATGTGTCAGCATAGCTCTTTCAACTATTTGTACCAAGCCCACAATAATAATTTTATTTTAATATAGCCATTCTTTTAAAACCATTTGTTATCTCCTTTGTTTTCCCCATCAGGGCTGGGGATGGAATCTAAGGCCTTTCACAGACCACAGACCAACTGTTCTAAGATAGAACATAGTTGTGCTAGTAGCTTTAGTGTGGCCTTGTTTGTGGACATTTGAGTAAATGCCCAGAAGTGGGATTGCTGGATCATAGAGGAGCTCTATGTTTAGTGTTTTGAGGAGGTACTATACTGCTTTCCAGAGCACTTGATCCAGTTTACATTCCCACCAACAGTCTAGTAGCTTTCCCTTTTGGTCACATCCCTGCCAGTATCTGTTATTGTTTTCCTGATAATGGCTATTCTAACAATGTTGTTTTGATTTGCATTTCTTTTATGGCCAGATATGTTGAATATTTCTTCATGTGTCTGTTGGTCATTCTTATTTCCTCTTTGGAGAAGCCTCTTTTTAATTTGTTAGCCTACTTATAAATGGGGTAGTTTCTTTGAGGATTTGTTATTGGGAGGTTTTCTTTTTTGAGCTGTAGGTATAGTTTTTATATGAGGCTTTTTCTGTTGTATAGCTACTGAAGATGATCTCCCAAAACTGTGGGCTTTCTATTTAACTTACTAGCTATGTCCTTTGCCATGCAAAGCCCTATAGTTTAATGAAATCCAATTCACCCAGACTTTCTTTGATTTGTTGTGTTTCTGTATCTTTATTTAGAAAGTTCAACCTGCGCCAAGGATCCCTCCTGTATTCTCTTATCCGTTCTTGTATCTGCTCTTACCTCTTATCTGCTTTGATCCATTTGGACTTGATTCTGGTGCAGAGTGATATATAAGGCTATAACTTCACTTTTCTACATGTCTATAGCCAATTCTGCCAACACCATCTGTTGAAGAGGCTGTCTTTATTCCATCTGATGATTTTGGCTCCTTTATCAAAGATTAGGTGGCCATAGGTCTGTGGGATCATTTCGGGGTCTTCAGTTCTATTCCATTGGTTCTCAGGTCTGTTCATGTGCCAGTGCCAAGCTATTTTTGTAACTATGGCTTTATAATAGAGTTTGAAGTTTGGTTCTGATAAACCCCCAGCACTGTTTTTCCTGCTAAGGATTGTTTTTGCTATTTGAGATCTTCTATTATTCTGCATGAATATTTCGTTAGAGAATGTTGTGGGGATACTTATGGGTATTTCATTGAATTTATAGATAGCTTTTGGCAGTATTGCCATTTTCATTATATGAATCCTCCCAGTCCAGGAGCATGGGAGGTTTTTTCACTTCCTTAAATCTGCTCTCATTTCTTTTTTCAGGTTTTTAAAGTTTTCCTTATAAAAGTCCTTTACCTAGGCATTTATTTATTTTGAGGCTATGATTTCACCCTTCCTCTTCTTGTCGTTGGCATACAGAAAAGCTACTGATATTTGTGGGTTAATTTTATACCGTTACTTTGCCAAAGTTTTGGATCAACTCAAGTAACTTGGGAGAGAACTCTATGAGGTTCTTTAAGTACAGGATCATATCATCTAAAAAGAGGGAGAGTTTTACTTCTTTTCCTATTTAGATTCCCTTTATATTTGTCCATTGCCTTATTGCTCTGGCTAGAGATTCCAATACTATATTGAAGTGGAACACATAGTGAACATCCTTAGATCATTCTTGGTAGAGGAAATGGTTTTAACTTTTCACCATTAAGTATAATGCTGTGAACCTATCTAATCCCAGGCTTTTCTTGGATAGGAGGTCTTCTATTGTGATTTCTATTTCAGTACTTGGTGTGTGTTTGTTTAGATGATTTAAATATTCTTGGTTAGTTTGGTTATATCAATATTTGCTAGAAATTCTTCCGTTCCTTCCATATTTTTAAATGTGTTACCCTAAGGGTTTGCAAAGTATTCCCTTATAATGTTTTGGATCTTGCTTGTTTCTGTCATTACAGTCCCATTCTCATCTCTGATTTTATTTATTTTTTTTGGGGGGGGGTGTCAGATTTGCTAAGGGCATGTCTATTTTGTTAATGTTTTCAAAGAATCAACTCTTTGTTTTGTTGATCCTTTTTTGTTTCTACTCTAATTCATTTAATTTTAATTATTTGTTTTTGTCTACTGGATTAGGGTCTGGCTTGTTACTTGTTTCAAATGAGCTTAAGGTACATCATTGAATTGTTGGTTTGAGATTCTACCAATCTGGTGATGTAGGAGCTCAGAGCTATAAGTTTTCCTCTGAGAACTGTCTGCTGAGTCCCAGAGGAGCTGATATTTTGTATGTTCATTTTTACTAAGTATCATGAACATTGGAATTTCCTTTCTGAACTCTTCAATAACCCACTAGTGATTCAACAATGTGTTATTCAGTTTCTATATGAGTTATAGAATTTTCAATGGTGACTTCTGGTGTTGAGCTCTAATTTTATTCCACTGTGGTCTGAGGGAACGCAGGGAATAATTTCAATATTTCTGAATTTGCAGAGATTTGCTTTGTGACATAAAATGTGCTATATTTTGGAGAATGTTCCATGTGCTTCTGAAAAGAACGAATATTCTGATGCTGCTGGGTAGAATAATCTGTATATGTCTGTTAAGTCTAATTGGTCTAGAAAATTGCTTAATTCTGAGGTTTCTCTGCTGAGTTTTTGCTAGGCTGATCTATCCAGAAGTGACAGTGCTGTGTTAAAGTCACCAAAAATTAATGTGTTTGGATCTATGTGTGATTTTAGGATAAGTAGTGTTTGTTTGATGGCATTTGGTGTATTGATATTTAGAATTTTTATATCCTCCTGGATGAGAGATCCCCTTTATTAGTATGTAATGTCCTTCTTTATCTCCTTTCACTAATTTTAATTTGAAGTATACTTTATCTGATATTAGGATTGCAACTCTGGTCTGCTTATGGGAGCTTTTTGCTTGGTAGATTTGATTCCAGACTTTCACTTTCAGAATACGTTTGATTTTGTGGGCAAGGCGTGTCTGTTGAAGACACAGATAGATGGATCTTGCTTAATATTGAGAGTTAGGATTGAGAGGTGTTTGGTACATCCTGCCATGTTATTCACCTTCTTAGGGGCTGTGCCTCATCTATTCTTGCCAAGATTATCAGGGGCCATTTCTCTACCTATATCATGAGAACAGCCTTTTATTGTTGATTAGTTCAGAATCAACAATGAGTGAGTGGGTCAGTTTTAGTACCTAGTGTTAAGAGATTAAATATGAAAAAGCTTGGTCCATCTCCAGGCCAAAACTTACCAGATATGTGCTATCAAATACCTCATGTTTTTCCAAGCTTAAATTTCTGTGCCTTTCAAACAGTGAGCATGCTTCCTACCTCAGTGGGTTGCTATGATGATGGAATAGACTCAAGAAAGTGGTTTTTGTGATGAAAAGTAGAAAAGTAACTAAAGAATGATAATTATTTGTTTTATAATAATAATAATAATAATAGTTGTCACAATTTTTCAAAATCAAGTGCTAAGAAAAGAAACAAAATGCCCAGAAGCTGAGCCTTTGTAACCTCTTCCTGCCTGCTAGGAAATAGATAGCCCCTCTTGTCTGCAAAGGACATAGTTTTCAGCTCCTGGCTTCTACTGTCTCAGATTAGCACAGATATCCACAGACAATTTGGTGATAAGGAGAGGTTGAAAGACTTCAAAGACAGGAAATGTCTTGCTTGGCAGGCAATGGCCAGCCTGGCAAAAGGGTTAAAAAACAGATCTGGAACTTGTCTATGTGGCTCTTCCTTTCCTAATCCAGCAACAATGGCTGAAGGGAAAGAACAGATATTGTGTTAGGTAGGTTTATATCACAGGAGCTAAAGTGAGCAAGTAAGTCTTAATCCCTTAAACAGATGGTTTAGTTTCTTCCACTGATAAAAGGAGGGGCCACACCATCCTTCTGAAAGAAAGTGTCTCCCTGAAACTGAAGTTTGATATTTTTAGGGTGGATACATATTCAAAAGGAGTGAGATCCATAGGTGTCTCAACATGACAAGTAATAAGCAAATTTAACAATGACGGAGTGGCTTCTACGTACCAATATAGGTAGGTGTTACCCATTGAATCTTTGCTACCATTTTACACTTCTGGGTTACATCACCCTCACAAGGCAACTGGTGAAAATGAGAGAAGGTAGATGACCTTCTTCCTATCATATTGGCAGAATGCATAGAGCTGAGACTAAAACCCAGATCTGCTCTCATCATAACCCTTCCATATCTATCTTTGTTAGGAAAACAAAGTATTTAACTGTGATAGGAATGCAGAAACAAAATCTAATAACTGCATTATGTAAAAGAATTCTAATTATGAACCCTAGGTAGAGTGTGCTGTAAAAAGAGTTTTGATCCAGAGAAAGTTAATTTCTACTTTAAGTTATTTTTTTTTAAGTTTGAAAAAATGATTCTCAGGTGCAATATTGCTTCCTAGAGAACAAGTGACAACTGCACACATTCTTGGTTATCATACTTGGGAGATAATTCTGGCATCTGGTAAAGATTGGTTGGAGACACTGCTTAAGATCCTAGATAATGCATAGGCTAGTCACCACAACAAAGAATTATCCAGCTCAAAATGTCAAAAGTGCTGAGGTTGGTTTAGAAGACACAAATCTTTTGCTTATTTTCTATTCCTGGTTGTGAGCCAAATATATCACTCTCAAAATAGGCCAAGATAAAAACCAACCTAAGTGGGCCTCTTGTATGTACAGGAAATGAGGGCTAATTTCAAACCTCACTCCCCTCTTCTATTCATCATTTTCTCATTTTATTTGATTTTATATTCAATGCAATCAAAACCTCTAATACTAAATCACTTCTAACTTCTAGAACTCTCACAGGCATACCATTATAAGAAGCAAGATTGGATGATTTAGACAGGTATGCTCAATTAATTAGTATGTGTGGAAGGAGGTAGGAGATAAAAGGAGGACAAAAGATGATTTATGTGGCAATAAAACTGAACTCTATACCCAGAATTCTGGGGGAGAGATGTTATTATGTATTTTTGGTGGCATTGATTCCATTTCTGCCAGTTTTTGCCCCTCAAAAAGGTTGAAGGAATATTTGCACTCATTGAGAGTATGACTAAGAATCAACTCTACCTTCTGACTATAGTGAAAATGGGGGTCAGAATCTCCAATAAAGTAGTTGTCAAGACATCAGAGAGCTTGAGTTAAGAATCATGATAAAGTTGATGTACACAAGCTAGTCTGTAACTTCTCACAGTTCCTATTTAACTGGAAATCACAATGAGGCCGTGATGGTTCATTTTATGTGTCAACATAATGGGGCCACAAACGTATCTAAGATGTTTGTGAGTGAAGCTAATGTTTAAATTGGTAGGCTGAGAAAAGCATATGGTCTACC
Organism: Megascapheus bottae; assembly: GCF_031878675.1. Lineage (NCBI taxonomy): Eukaryota > Metazoa > Chordata > Mammalia > Rodentia > Geomyidae > Megascapheus > Megascapheus bottae. The sequence continues at coordinate 52,141,329 of NC_143517.1, forward strand.
CCAGTGTGGCTGGGCCCTGTTCAATTCACTGCAAGTCTGAATAGGACAAGAGATTGAGTAAGGGATAACTTACTGTCTGCCTGACTTTGCCCTGGGATTCTTCTGCCTTTAGACAAACCGTAACTATAGCATTGGCCCTTCTAGGTCTCCATCTTGCAGATCTTGGGACTGTATATGTGTATATATATATACCCCTATACATACATATATGTAAATATATAGCCATCTTATTATTCTATTTCTTCTAAGGGGATTTGTAAGTCATATAAACTCAACAGACAACATGACCACAACAATCAGTATTATCACTAATCAAGTACTTATGATGTCATGCTAAGAACTTAAGTACATTTCCCAACTATCAGTATAGACAGGTATTATAACTCCAAGTCCACGGACTTAGGAAGATAAATAACCTAAGACAGACTGTGCCTTTATGTCAGGCTATGGTTGTTACTGTAGCTAGCTAGTTGCCTATTGATTAGAGAAATGTTAGGTGGGGATTGTGAGGTCTCAAGGTTCCACGGAAACATTTTCAGATAATCATTAATACATACTTAGATGGGATAGAAAACCTTTGACTTCCATTTCTCCTCTCTCTCTCCTTCAGTTCCCCCTTTTCAGGTAGAATGTAATTTGAGTCCTCATACCCCAAAGAGATGTTGATGCTACTTCTCACAGGATTAGATAAGAACTTAGAAGAAATGGAAGATTCAGGAGACAAAGAAGTTGCTTCAACCAATATATACGGAAAGATGAGAGGGAAAGACTGCACTTGTTTAAGCAATCTTAAATCCCCTTTTCTTCATTTCTAGATATGGGAAGGGAGGTTGGTGTACTGGATGGGAAAACACTGTATTTGTTCCTTTACTATTCTGTGAGTAGAACTATTATATACAGTGAGACTCAGAAATCACTCCACATTTAAGGAGATGCTCATTGCATGGATTTGGTCACTACACATTGTACATAAGGCCAATTTTCATTCTGAACTCCACAAATACATACAATTGTTCTTTAAAGATATTAAAGTTTAACCATCTAAAACAAAAACAAACTAGAAAACCAAAACTTCTCAGATGAACTCTGTTTCCTTTTTTGCCAGTCCTGTGGCTTGAACTCTGGGCCAGAGCATGGACCTTGAGCTTCTTTTGCTTAAGGCTGGTACTCTACCACTTGAACCATAGTACCACTTGCAGCTTTTTATTTTCCTTTTTCCTTTCCTTTCCTTTTCTTTCTTTCTTTTTGTTTTTTATTTTTCTTGTCAGTCCTGGGGCTTGAACTCAGGTCCTGGGCACTATCCTTAGGTACTTTTTGCACAGGCAAGAGAGAGCTCTGCCATGTGAGTCACAGCATCACTTCCAGCTTTTTCTATGTATATGGTACTGAGGAATTGAACTCAGGGTTTCGTGCATGCTAGGCGAGCACACCACTAGGCTATGCTCCTGGCCCACTTTTAGTTTTTTCTGAGTAGTTTATTGGCGATAAGATTTTCACAGACTTTTGTCCCCAGAGTTGGCTTTGAACCACCACCCTCAGATCTGTCTCCTAAGTAGCTAGAATTAGAGACATGAGTCATTAGAGCCTGGCTTCAACTCTGATTCTTAGAGAGTAAATTGATCCTAGAGTTTCTGAGGTTTAAAAACTGACATTTCCATCTGAGATTTTCGAACTTGCTAGTACTATAGCAGCCTCCCCTAAGGAGCTTTTTAAAAATTTTGCTTTGTCCTATTTCTCTTATTCTTCACAGATTCAGAATGACCAGCGGAAAGACAGAAACATTTCGGTATTTAAGAAGGGTAATTCTCATAAACCTGACTTGGCATTAGTTTACCAAAACACCTATAACTTTCCCCCAGTGCTTAAATGCAATTGTAGAGATGGTGGGAAAATGTGGTCTATAGGCTTGCATCTCTGATATAATACAATAGGGGGAATCCTGGATATAGCAGAGCACAGTGAGCCAGAGGACAGGTAGTAGAGTTGACTGGGATGGCCTGAAGATCTGAGCAAGCTATCCAGCCCATCTTAATTCCCAAAGATTCACATATTTGAACTTACTAGCATTGTTTGATTTCTTCAGGTTTCCTCAGTTGTTAGTCCAGGAACATATACTCATTTGGACATTGATTAGAGTGTTCTGTCCTGATCTGGGTACACAGTACTTGACAGGTATGAAGACTACATCATAACACTGCATTGTATTTGAATGGTATTCTCCAATGTTTAGAAATCTCCAAGCGTGTTTGGTAGAATCCTTCTCTGGGTCTAGGGTAGACCTATGGATTTGAACTTCTAATGACATTGCAGGGATTGGTGATATGTAAGTCTAAATAACTATTTTATCTATATCTTTATCATTATTTTTAGTTTTTGTTGGGGCTTGAACTCAGTGCCTCTTTGTATTCAAAGTTAGCATTCTACCACTTGAGCCATAGCACCATTTCCTAGTTTTTTTGAGTGGTTAGCTGGAGACAAGAATCTCACAGGGACTTTTCTGCCTCGGCTTCAACCTACAATATTCATATCTCAGCCTCCTGAGTATCTTAGATTATAGATATGAGATACTGATGCCTGCCTATAATTTTTTATTTTTATATTTTGCTGGTAATAGGACTTCACCTCAGGAACTCATGCTCTCACTTGTTTGGCTTGCTTTACCACTTGAGACACAATCCCTAGCTTTTTGCTAGTTAAGTGGAGACAGAGTCGTGAGGACTTTTGCTCAGGCTGGCTTTGAATTGTGATCCTTCAGGTCTCTGGGATTACATATGTGAGGCCACTAGCACCCAGCTCTTAATAATATTCTTGAAGTACAACTGCTCTGAACCTTAAATTTCTTTTTTTTGTTAATCCTCTTTTATTTTTTTCTCTTTTTCTATTGTGATTAATAGAAGGGTTACATTATATTCACCAGATAGAAGGTGCATAACTTCACAAACATTGATCCCCTTTCTCATGACATGGTCCCCATTTCCCTTCCACCCTACCCCCACTTATCTTGATTTCTCCCCTTCCCTATCCAAATTTCAAATAACCAATTAGGCACATATAAAATATATCAGATAAGGTGAAAAATTGCAATAATATGAGGTAACCAAGGGATGGCAAAAGAAATGAGAGATAACATAGTACCTTAAGGACAACAGTCACTCATTATATGGCTTTTGTTTCCTTATCCTGGAATTCCTTACATTTAGTGTCGTACTATTTGGCCTAATGTCTAAAGATGTTGTTCTACTGTAAATCTCTGCTAGGAGAGCCCAAGGTTTCTACTGATTATGACAAATGAGGGAGACTATTGGGCCTATGTTCCTGACTTACTTCACTTAATATTTTTTCCTAGTCTTTCCATTTCCTAACAAATGGGGCAATGTCGTTCTTTCTGACAGCAGTATAGAATTCCATTGTATATAAATACCACATCTTGTTGATCCAATCCTCTACTGAGGGACATCTGGGTTGGTTCCATATCTTTGCTATGGTGAATAGTGCTGCAATGAACATCATTGTGCTAGTGGATTTAGTATGCCCTTGTTTCTGGACAATTGGGTAAATGCCAAGAAGTGGGATTGCTGAGTCATAGGGGAGCTCTATGTTTAGTCTTTGGAGGAGCTGCCATACTGCTTTCCATAGTGGTTGAATGAGTTTGCACTCCCACCAACAGTGTAGTAGTGATCCCTCCTGGCCACATCCCCTCCAGCATCTGTTGTTATTAGTTTTCTTGATCCTGGCCATTCTAACTGGAGTGAGGTGGAGTTGTTTTATGACCAGAGATGTGGAACATTTCTTCATGTGTCTATAGGCCACTCTTATTTCTTTTTCAGAGAAGACTCTCTTTAAGTCTTTGGCCCATCTTTTAATGGGATGGTTGTTACTTTGGAGATTAGTTTTGGAGTGAGTCAATTTTTTGAGCTGTTGATATATTTTAGATATGAGGCCTTTGTCCGTTGTTTGGTTAGTTAAGATCTCCCATTCTGTAGGCTTCCTAATTTACTAGCTATGTCCTTTGCCATACAGGAGCTCTACAGTTTAATGCAGTCCCACTTATCCAGCCTTTCTCTGATTTGTTGTGTTTCTTGGTCCTTTTTGAGAAAGTTTCAACCTGGACAAGGAGGCGTAGTGTGTCTCCTATTCCTTCTTGTAAAGTTTTCAGTGTGTCGGCTTTTACTTTGAGGTCTTTGATCCATTTGGTGTTAATTCTAGTGCAGGGTGACAAAGAAGGATCCAACTTTAGTTTTCTGCAGATGCTTAACCAGTTCTGCCAGCACCACTTGTTGAAGAGGCTGTCTTTCTTCCATTCTATTTTTTTGGCTCCCTTGTCAAAGACTAGGTAGCCATTGGTCTTTGGTTTAATATCTGGGTCCTCAGTTCTATTCCATGGGTCTTCAGGTCTGTTCGTGTGCCAGTACCAAGCTGTTTTGATTATTATAGCTCTGTATAAGAGTCTGAAGTTTGGTATTGAAATTCTTCCTGCGCTGTTCTTTCTGCTAAGAAGTGTTTTTGCTATACAGGGTCTTTTATTATTCCATATGAAATTTTGGATTGCCTCTTCTATTTCTTTAAAGAATGCCATTGGTTGATGGGTACTGTATTGAATTTGTAGATAGCCCTTGGCAAGATTGTCATTTTCACAATGTTGATTCTTCCAGTCCAGGAGCATGGGAGGTTTTTCCATTTCCTCAGTTCTGCTTTAATTTCCTTTTTCAGGGATTTAAAGTTTTCATCAAAAAGGTCCTTTACATTCTTAGTTAATTCCTACGTACTTTATTTTCTTTGAGGCTATTGCAAAAGGAGTTGCTTTTCTGATTGTTGCCTCATTCCTCTCACGGTTGGCATAGAGGAAGGCAGTTGATTTTTGAGGGTTAATTTTATACCTTGCTACCTTTCCAAAGTTTTGAATCAGCTCAAGGAGCTTGGGAGTGGAGTCTATAGGGTTCTTTAAATATAGAATCATGTCATCTGCAAAGAGGGAAAGTTTCACTTCCTCTTTCCCTATTTAAATCCCCTTTATGCTTGCTTCTTGCCTTATTGCTCTGGCTAGGAATTCTAATACTATGTTAAAGAGGAGTGGAGAGAGTGGGCATCCTTGTCTCGTTCCTGATTTTAGAGGGAATGGCTTTAGCTTTTCGCCATTAAGTGTAATACTAGCTGTGGGTTTGTCATATACAGCCTTTATTATACTGAGGAATGTTCCATGGATTCCTAGTTTCTTCAGAGCTTTTAGCATAAAGGGGTGTTGGATCTTGTCAAATGCCTTTTCTGCATCTATCGAGACAATCATGTGATTTTTGTCCTTGCTCCTGTTGATGTGTTGAATTATATTAATTGATTTGCATATGTTGAACCAGCTTTGCCTCCCTGTGATGAATCCTGTTTGATCATAGTGTATAATTTTTTTGATGAGTTGTAGATAGTTGGCCAGTATTTTGTTGAGAAGTTTTGCATCAATATTCACCAAAGAAATGGGTCTATAGTTCTCTTTCTTTGATGAATCTCTGTCTGGTTTGGGGATGAGGGTTATACTGGCTTCGTAGGATGAGTTTGGTAAAGAACCTTTGTTTTCCATTTCGTTGAAGAGCTTGAGGAGTATTGGTGTGAGCTCTGCTTTGAAGACCTTATAGAATTCAGCTGTTAATCCATCTGGCCCTGGGCTTTTCTTAGGTGGAAGTTCTCTTATTTCCATTTCTATTTCAGTGCTTGAAATAGGCCTGTTTAGTTGGATTAGGTCTTCTTGGTTCAGTGTGGGTATGTTAATATTGGCTAGGAATTCATCCATTTCTTCTAGATTCTCAAATTTGTTGGCATAAAGGTTTGAAAAGTATTCCCTCATGATGCTCTGGATCTTGGTAATTTCTGTCGTGACCATTCTCATCTGTGATTGTTTATTTCAGTATGCTCCCTTCTGTTTTTGGTAAGATTTGCTAAGGGTCAGTCAATTTTGTTAATTTTTTCGAAGAACCAACTCCTTGTTTTGTTGATTCTTTCTATAGTTTTTTTTGGACTCCAATTCATTTAATTCTGCTTTGATTTTGATGATTTGCTTCCTTCTACTGGGATTAGGGTTGGTTTGTTGCTCTTCTTCCAGCCGCTTAAGGTGACACACTAAATTGTTGGTTTGCAATTTTTCCAATTTGGTATTGCAGGCACTCAGAGCTATATATTTTCCTCTGAATACTGCCTTTGCTGTGCCCCAACGGAGCTGGTATTTTGTGTGCTCCTTTTTGTTAAATTTCATAAACTGTTGGATTTCTGTTCTGATCTCTTCGATGACCCATTGGTGATTCAACAATGTGTTGTTCAATCTCCATGAGTTATAGGGTTTTTGTTGGTGGACATTGGTGTTCAGTTCCAATTTGATGTCCTTGAGGTCTGAGAGAGTGCAGGGAATGGTTTAAGTGTTTCTGAATCTACCCAGGTTTGTTTTATGCCCTAAGATGTGGTCTATTTTGGAAAATTTTCCATGTGCTGCTGAAAAAAATGTATATTGTGTTGTTGCTGGGTGAAATAATCTGCAGATATCTGTTAGATGTAGTTGGTCTACACAGTTGTTCAATTCTAAGGTTTCTCTGTTTATCTGAACCTTAAATTTCTTAAGGCAAAGATAATGTTTCTCTTCCTTCCCCTCTCCTCCTCCCATGTTTCCTTATTTCATTTTTTCCAGTCCTGGGCCTTGAACTGAGGGCCTGGGCACTGTCCTTGGGCTTTCTCGAGGCCAGAGCTCTACCACTTGAGACACAGCACCATTTCTGCCTTTTTTCTATGTATGTGGTACTGAGGAATTGAACCCAGGCCTTCGTGCATGCTAGGCAAGCACTCCTACACTAGGCTAAATTCCTGGCCTCCTTATTTCATTTTTACAATTTATCCATTGTTCTCTTTCTTTTAATCTATGTAATCTCATTTAATCTCAAGGGCATCTCTGCTGCCCAATCCAATAATGCTTTATTGGAAAAATCCTCTTCATTGAAAAAGAAGTACTAAAAGAAAATATATGATCCCTGAAGATTTTTCAAAAGAAACAGAAAAACATATTTCTATAACAGTTTACAAGGTCTATTTCTTCTTTCTTGGTGGGGAGGAGAAAGGGTAGTACTGGGGTTTGAACTCATGACTTCATATATTCTAGTCTGGCACTCTACAGATAAACCATGTCCCCAGCTCTTACCTGGTCTACTTAGTGTTCCTTTTATTGCAAACCAAGTTTCAAGAGGCTAGAAGTATCTTTCTGTGTAAACAATATTATGCAGAATGAAAAATTTATAAATATAAGATTGATAGCATACAGAATCACAGCATCTTTTGATAATAATTCTCAGATTAAAGTGTGTATATATGGGTATCTTGGTAATAACATAAAGCTAATAAATTATCAGGTGATATGGTCCACCAGATCATATGGTAGCAAGGCTACCAACTTTCAGCAGTGCTATCCTGTGGCAAGATTTGAAATGATGGAAATGTTCTCTAACTATTCTAATATGGCAGCCATTCACCATCTGCAACTGTTGAATACCTAAAATGTGAGTGCATGGAGAAATTACCTTTAAGTGTTATTTATTTTAAAGTTAAATAGCCATATGAGCTTACTGGCTACCACCATATTTGACAATGTCACACTACAGAGTAGAAAACAGAGACTAGAAGATAATTATGAAAAAAAAAGGTTGCAGAAGGAACAAATAAAAACCACAAGGAAAGCTTCAAATACTCTTCACATACTGTAAATCTGTTCTTCCCATCCTCACCTTCCAGTCTGCGCATAGGGAGTCTCAAGTATTCCCCTCTGTTTTCTATCATGTTCCTCGGAGTGCTCTATATACAAAATAATAATTAAGGGCGGGAACCCTTATAAACATTCTGAAGAACACAAGATTATCTTGTTTACTACATTAACCTTTTGACTTGGAAAAAACCAAGCCAGAAACCTCCTGTTGAGAAATACTTCCTTTGTTAGGAATCCATTGCATTTTCAGGTCTATCTAGCAGGATTCTGAAGACAGACTCCAATGTTACATTGCTGTGGATTTGTGTTCTTTTGCCCAGAACCCAGGGGCAAACAGAATTAGTTCAGACGTACAAGAAAAGTTTAAAAGGAAAAAAAATGCTCACTGAAAGTTGAGTTGCCCCTAATAAGAATAGGCTGGGGTGTGGGGAATGGGCAGGGCCTGCTTTTTGCCTAAACTGGAGCCATCTGCTCTCAGCAGGTTACCATCTATATTACAGTTAACGAGGTTTGGAGATGTTCTCTGGGCTGGTGAGTACTAATTTCCATTGAGGAAAAAGTTATGAGGCTTGGATGTCTTAATGATAACAGATAATTTCTCTGTGTGGGCAGAGATACAAAGCATGTTGCTATGAGACTGTGGGGATCGGACTCTTTCTGCACACAGTTTCCTCTTAAAGGATCTACTTGGCATGAACTGCAAACCTGCTTGGGGATTCTTGTGATTAATTGCTTGAACTGGCTGGTGGCCATCAGCAGGATCTTTACAATTTACCAGTTTCTATGCAGAATTATGAAGCTGAAGGTTTAATGGGATTTCAGGTAATAGAGCCCAGATGTCTATGATGTTTGAAATTATGCTTCTTGCAGGCCTACAGAACCTAAACATTATTTATTTCTTACTAGATTTCCCTGTTCCCAACTTCATGTAATACTGAACCAGACAGATGCTAAGGCCTTCATTCTGACATCACATACACACACACACACACACACACACACACACACACACACACACACACACACTTGTGGCCAATAGCTCAGAGACACACATTCTCTATCTTGCAGTCCAGCCTTTTGGGATCACCTTTCAGCCAACGGTATGATTAATAACAGCCTTACTGCCATCTTGCTACTATGTAACTCAAATTGCTTTCATACATTTCACTGAGATTTTCTTCTGTCAGAATCCAAAAGAAATGGGCTGGATAGATATTATTATCTCCATATTGACAAGGAAACCAAAGAAGGCAAGGGACAGTAATAGTTAACATTTGTGGAACAGTAATATGCAAGAAGTAGTATTTCAATAGGTCATGTGCACCGTATTGTGAAAAGTTTTGTAACAGCTTTGATGTTGATTTGATTATTTCCTCTACTTTGAACAAGAGATTCTACTACTAATAACTAATGGAGCCAGGGGTAGAGCTTAGTGCTCTACTCTAAGTATGTACTGTGTGGAAGAAAGTATCTGCATTAATGGCAAGCCTGTGTGTCATGAGGGGCATTGGTTTTACCTCACTTGCAGGAAAGAACAACATGAGAAACCCGTTTTACTATTATTTGCTGATCTCCAGAGTAGGACAGTCTTCTGAAAGTTCTGAGAAGGGAATTCTTTTTACTTCTGTCACATTTGAAAAAAAAAAAAAGGCTGGATCTAATAGTCTGGGCTTTTTATGATTACAGCTCAACTTCTCTTTGTAGTTTATCTACAATGCATCTCACAAGAGTTGATGAAATTAGTCCTTTATGGCCTTACTTATGTTTACATAGTCTGTTTCCTTCTCCATCTTCCTCTCCAATTCTATGCTTCCAGCATCGAAAGTTTCTAGGCTACTAATTTCCAAGAAAGTGCCTTACATTTTGCTAAGCCTCTTTCCCAGTTCTGCTATTGAATGGATGGATGAATAAATGGAATAAATATAATTTATATCTAGGGCCATATTACATGCTAGGCAAGTGATTTACTACACAGCTATATCCCATTTGACCTCCGTTCCTTCCTTCCTTCGTTCCTTCGTTCCTTTCTCCCTCCCTCCCTTTTTCCTTCCTCCCCTCCCTTCTTTCATTATTTCCTTCCTTTCTTTCCTCCCTCCCCTTTTCTTTTTTCCTCTCACTCCTTTCTTCTTTCCTCCTCCCCCCCTCTCTCTCTCGACAGTCACACTGTATGCCCCAAATTGGCTTTGAAATCAAGAGCCGCCTGTCTCAGCCTCCCAAGTACTGAAATTATAGGCATATCTTATTATGCCCAGCCTGAGGATCATTTCTTGATTGCTGACCTAGGTACATGCTAAATATCAAAGATACAAAAATGAATATCATATAACCTTTGCTTTTAATACTGGCCAGTTCCCAGTCTAGTAAATGATACACAGAAAAATCATAACCACATTATGTTCTACATGCTATTGCAATTGCCAAGGTTCCATGGGATTACAGAGGAGGAGGAGAATGCTCATAGAAGGTTACAGATATGGCTGGGAGTTTTGCCCAACTCTTTTCCCATGTCCCAGTCAAGGAAACATCATGGAGCAAGGCACTGTATTTATGTCTGCATCCTTATACAGCCCCCAAGTGTGCAATATAACTCCCTCTTATTAAAAAACTTAAAAAATAAGGTTGTTTTTTTTTAATTTTTTTATATTTTTATTTTTATTTTATTTTATTTTTTGCCAATCCTGGGCTTAAGCTCAGGGCCTGAGGACTGTCCTTGGATTTGTCTCAAGGCTAGAACTCTATCACTTGAGCCTCAGCACCACTTCTGGCCTTTTCTAAGTATGTGGTACCAATGAATCAAAGCTGGGTCTTTGTGCATGCTAGGCAAGCACTCTACCACTAGGCCAAACACCCGGCCCGGTTGTTGTTTTTTCTTTTTCACATTTTTAAATTTTTTATTCTAGTTATTTAGTGTATATAAATTGCTTTGTTAAATGGTAAAAAATTTCAATACAGAGCCTAAACATTAAGTGAGGCAGGGGTGGGGTGAGAGGGGCAAGTGAAGCTGTTAAAAGTGTTGACATTGGTCAAGAGACACTGTATTCATAAACAACTGTTTGAATGAACTGTTTGTACAGCTACTTAAAGAAAGTAAAAAATATTCAACAAAAATATTAGTGGGAACATCTCTTTGGATCTGTGGGTAGATCTCATCATCTATAAACTGGGTAAACCAGGACATGGTGTCTGGGGTTGATGTAGGAATTGAGTAGAAGAGCCAAACTCAAAGCACTGAATTTGTGCTTGGTGAAACATGTATTCTTCACCTTCCCCTGTGAATCACTTTGGGAACTGTTTCTCAGGAAGGTTTGGTCTCACTTTCTCTTAAACTATCCATGAGCACTACATTCCAACCTAAGAGAGCCAACGGTGTGCTCTTCATAATGGTTGTAAAACAAATTGACGGTATTGGAATGAATTGTCAACATGGGTAGAACTTCAGAGATGATCCTAGTTTGTCAGTAGGGCTGTCTTGTTTTTCAACAGGGAGCAGATCCTTGTTGAATGGGCTATCTTTTTTTTTTTTTTTTAAATGAGCTACTCTTTTAAGAGTTTTGGAAACTGCAGCAGCTTTTTATTTATGGTTTTGAAATCTGTTGGAAATAAAAAAGGGAAACACTGGCACTATGTAGCATTTAGCATTGAGCTTTTTCATACAATCTGAAAGAATCAATGGGTGTTCACAAAAAGAACACAAGTTTTCTCTTTGCTTGTTTCTTTGTCAGTCATGGGGCTTGAACTCTGGGCCTGGGTGCTGTTCCTGAGCTCTTTAGCTCAAGGCTAGTGCTCTACCCCTTGGGCCACAGGGCCACTTGCAACTTTCAGTTTTCTGGTGATTAATTGGAGATAGTCTCATGGACTTTTTAGTGCCGGGCTGGCTTTGAACTGCAATCCTCAGATCTTAGCCTCCTGAGTAGGTAGGATTACAGGACCGGGCTCATTGTTATTTGTTTATAAAATGTCATTTGTGTCATTAAGAAAGAACAGCATACACAACAATGAGTATACCATGATATAGGACGTTTGATAGTCCTGCACAAAGCAAAATATTAGTCTTCTGTTGCTTTGAGATTTCTTTCATCTGTTCTAAAGAACCTAGCAATTTCTCTGCCCTCAGGTTCCAGCTTTGTATGTGACAGGTAATCCTTGTGCATGTATCTCAGTAATAAAACATGACACATCTTCATTTCCTTGTGATGTATTTCCAGCTGAATGCAAAGCTCAGATTGCTGCTTGCAAAAACATAAGATAATGCTTACACTTACAGTGTTAAGATTCACCATATTCATGGTACTGGTTCCATGACTTTTGGCTTACAAGACATTTCCCTTCAATGACAAATCACAGTATTTCTGAAGCTATTTTAAATAATTTCTTCAGTGACATGATAACAACCACCACCAAATTCTTGCATGCAAAACTGCTGTATGATATGTCCTGATTCTAAGAATTCCTTGATTGTGAGATACACAATTCAGGAAAAGGAAAGTATCTCTCAGGGGTGATGAAAAAGGGTAAATGAAAGAGCAAATATCATGGATATCCAGCAGATCTCAAGTCCCTCCTCTTTAATAAGGAATGAGAACATGATGAAGTCCAAAAGTGTGCATGAGTCTGGACCTCATCTTTTAAAAAAAGAGATAAAAGAAGTTCAGTTAAATGTGATTTTCATCAGATAACATCCATATTTCAGGAGGCAGGGGATCACAAACAATCCCTACACTATTCAGGATGGCTATTTTCCAATGGGGGGTAGTCTTTTTTTTCCCCTCCTGTTCCCATAAATCTGGGTCAGGTTTTAGACTCTTTGTCCTACATAATAAATATTGTAGAGATGGCAATGTTCCAATTCTGGGATTAAACTTTGGAAGGACTGGAAAATTGTTTCCGCTTGCTTTGAATCCAGTTGCATGCTGGGAACAAGCCAAGAAGCTACATGGAGAGGGCCACACAGACAGGAACTAAGGTTCCCATCTGACATTCTAGCTGAGCAATACATTCACTGCCTGAACTACTGACCACCATTCGATGTGTCATCTTGGTTATAGATCCTCAGTATTCAGGGTTTTAAAAAAATAAAAAAAAGCTCCAAACCAAGCCTCATACAGACTGCAAAATAATGATCCAAGAATAACTGTTGTATTGCATGTCTAACCTAGGGTTGGTATGTTACACACCAATAGATCATCAAAGCTCACTAACTTTGTTAATTTGTCAGTGATGCTCTGAGCAAGTATTCTTTTCTAGAAGCCTTAGACGCAGAAGTTGAATGTAAACTTAGACTGCTGCCTCCTGAACTGAAGTCCTTGCATAATTATTCTCATTCACAGTGTTGCTAGCAGTTACACTTATGACATTCCCACAGACTTGCTTCTTAGCTCACATGAACATATGATGAGAGGAGTACACAGTCAATTGTGGTGGACTCAGAAAAGAAATAAAAAGAACTTCTTAAGAAAAGTTTCAATATTGGGCCAGGAGTTTGGCCTAGTGGTAGCATGCATGAAGACTCGGGTTTGATTCCTCGGAACCACATACATAGTAAAAAGCTGGAAGTGGTGCTGTGACTCAAGTGGTAGAGCATAGCCTTGAGAAAAAGTCCAAGGACAGTGCTCAGGCCCTGAGTTCAAGCTCCACAACTGGCAAAAAAAAAAAAAAAAGAAAGAAACGTTCCAACATAACACACACATACCACACACACACACACACACACACACACACACACACACACGGAGGCATGTACAGCTCCCTATCATCTCATACCTTACTTAGAATTTATGAATTTGATGCAAATGTACTTATAATACTCCTAAACATTTGTAGATAGCTGATGTCCATTCCTGAGTACACCGTCATGATGGAGACACATAAGAGTTGCTGGGGTTTCTTTCATCGTAGCCACAGCTTACACACCATGGAGTCCCAAGAAGGCAGAATATACATTGTTGAAAGAATAAGACAGGGGGATTAGAATCAGCCATGTACTTCGGAAATAGAAGCCCACGTGAAGATAAAATCTGGCTGAAGACAGTGTCACTTTAGATAGTCATCAAGTGTATTTTCCTATTGCCGTTCACCTGCATGAGGAAGTCACATATGGAAGTCCATATGTAGCAGCCTGCATGCTGCAGTATGGTTGTTGTAGAACGTTAAACTGGTTGGTAAAAGTGCGTGCTCTGGAGAATGTCCTCTATGTCCACAGGGGTGACACTGGTACAGTTTTCATCTTCAGTGCAATCTGCACTAAGGTAGCTTAAGGAGAAAGACCTCCTTTGTCTCTGAGAAATCTAAATATCACTGAAGCAAGAAGAACTTTAATAGGCAGATGTGCAGCATGTTATTATATGGGTATGCATGTTAAGAACTTGGTGTTCAGTTTCATTTGGGAATCAAGAAGAGGCAGGAAAACTGTTTTAAGTTCACTCAGTTTTGAATGTAATAGAAACAAATGTTGTTCATCTTTGTGCTTATAAACTTACAATTCTTTCCCATGACTTGCTGGCTGGTAACAGAACATTTGTTTCACAAAGAAATCGGCAGTGTAGGAGGCAAGCTGTTCCAGCCTATGATATAGTAAGTTAGAGGGAAGCGGAAAGTGCACTAGAATGATAGCTAAAGGTAAAAGAGGAGGCCAGGTACAACAAGACCTCAGAAAAGAGGTTAAATAAGGAGGCCATTTATTACTGCAATTGGTAACTGGTAAGGAAACTTATTTCAAATTCTTTGTGAAAAATTTCAAAGGGGCAATCAAGCTGGAGGAATAAAATTTCTTTACACATGAAGAAACCTATTTCTCATTTTCATTATGCACCAAGTTATAGTCAAATCTCTGGTTTCAAAAGTTAATTTCTGGCAATTTAAATAAACTAAAATAAGTATTAGAAAATGATAGCAACTTTGGACACATCGGGCCTGCAATATGCTTTTTAAAGAAAGTTATATTGCAACACAGCCACATAAACTAGTAGTTTATGCATTGGACAGGGTTATTTGTGAATTACAATGAAAGAGCTGATGGTGGTTGCAGAGATATATGACTCACATCTCCCTCTTGCCCCCTTCCCCAGTCCCCAAATTTACTAACAAAATAAATTTGCTCACCACCAATAAAACAGATCTAACAGTGTAATAAATCTTAATTTTAGTGAGGTAGCTCTGAGAAGTTTAGATATAATCCAAACAAAACAGCTATCATTGAGTGTTTTCTAAACCATAGTCCTTTCATGTTAATTCAGAACAAGACAGGATAGAAGCAGCCAGTACATATATAAATTAATAGTAGTTGTTAGAGAATTGAAGAAACAGAAAAATGAACTAAGCTGCAACAGTCTACATCCATTTAGGGTGGGGTCGTATATACCGTATCATAAAAAAATAGCTGATGTACATAATAATAGACTTAAAAATCGATTTAGGCACTAAAGATGGTACCTGCAATGGATAATTTGGATTTCCACTTGACTCGATTAAGAATCACCTAGGTTAGTAAAGTAGAATTCTGGGTGTGCCTGTGAGGACATTTCCAGAAGCAATTAGATCAGGAAGGTTCTGACCTAGTGAGTGAATTTATCCATGATGGGGTTGTGCAACTGGGTCTGAAGAAACATGAAACCATTTTCCAGCCCCGGCTTTACTGGTGAAAAGTAGGAGGCCGGGCCTCACTCAAGAAAGCGTTTCATTGGTTGTCCCTTACTCTAGCCCATCTTTCCAGGGGTCGTGGATGGGAGTTCTAATCCAGTGATTGGTGGTCTGTGACTGACTATATTGCCTCATGATTGCTATGCAATGCAGTTCATACAAAATTCTTATTCTCAAGTTACTTACTTATCCCCTATAGATCAGTAACAATAACAATATCATAATAATTATTATTGGTACTCAGCCAACACCTAATTATTAAGTATTATTGAGTCACTAATACTTGCATATACATACAGAGTATAAGGTGGTATATATGGGTGACACATATATATGATATGTATATATATATGTGTATATAGTTATGATAGTGTATAAATGTATGTGTGTTTATACCCAATGGAGAGTTTCTGAGAATATACAGAAAAGGGAAAGCAAAAAGAGCCAAAGCGGGGCAGGGAGTTTGGCCTAGTGGTAGAGTGCTTGCCAGCATGCACAAAGACTCGGGTTCAATTCCTTGGTACCACATACATAGAAAAAAACGAATGTGGTGCTGAGGCTCAAGTGGTAGAGCTCTAGCCTTGAGAAAGTCCAAGGACAGTGCCCAGGCCCTCAGCTCAAGCCTAGGACTGACAAAAAAAAAGCCACAGCTCTCAGTCATTCCTGCCAAGCCAACCGGAATAAGTCCATACTGTCTTGGGTCAACTCTGTAGACAGCCAGCCCCAAGAATTATAGGTGGTACCATGTAGAGCTGAGTCTTACCAAAATTCTCAGCAGTCAGTCAATGCAATGGTAGTTGTTTTGAGGCACCAAGTGTAGGAGATAATGTGTAACACAGTAATGAATAAATACGATTGTTTTTCTGCATTTACATGATTCGTTAACTATAATCATTAAATTATTTATTTATTTTGTGCCTATATTGGAGCTTGAACTTAAGGCCTGGCCACTGTCTTTTTTAACTTTTTTTGTTATATTCATTTTTTAATTGTGATTAATAGAAGGGTTACATTATATTCACCAGATGCAAGGTGCATAACTTCACAGACATTGACATGGTCCCCCTTCCTTTCTCATGACATGGTCCCCATTTCCCTCCCTCCCTCCTCCCACTCATCTTGATTTCGCCCCTTCCCTATCCAATTTCAAATAACCAATTAAGCACATACAAAATTTATCAGATAACAAGGTGAAATATTGTAACAATATGAGATAACCAAGGGATGGCAAAAGAGATGAGAGATAACATAGTACATTAAGGACAACAATCACTCATTATATGGCTTTTGTTTCCTTATCCTGGAGGTCCTTACATTTAGTGTCATACTATTTGGCCTTATGTCTCTAGATTTTGTTCTATTGTAAATCTCTGCTAGGAGAGCCCAAGGTTTCTACTGATTATGACAAATGAGGGAGACTATTGGGCCTATGTTCCTTTGAGTCTGGCTTACTGCACTTAATATGATTTTTTCTAAGTCTTTCCATTCAATGCTGATGCTCTACCACTTGAACCATACCTCTGCTTCCAGACCTTTTGTGATTAATTGGACACAAGGGTTCCACAAACGCTCCTCCCCAGGTTTTGAATTGCTATTTCCAGATCTTAGCCTCCTAAGTCGCTAGGGTACAGGCATGAGACACAGGTAGCTGGTTTTATTTATTTCTTTTTATGTAAAGGGCTTACAGCATATGTATTGAAATGCTAATGCTTGCCTGACATTCTCAGTAAAGGGTTCATGCTTCTCAAGGCTAGAGGGTCCACCTTGGAATTCTGAGCCTAAGGCTGAGAGAACTGGTCTCTTGGCATACAAACCATTTTGGTTAAGTACAATTCCATTGACACATCCTTCAAGAAAGGAAGTGTGAATAATATCTCATACTCTTCAGCAGTTCTGCTCAGTTATTATTTTTTTATTACATCCTACAAAGATATTTATCCATATTTTGATCTACATAAATAATGTGGCCATGATTTTACATTTTATGGCCTCTGTGACTGATAGGTTGTGGAATATAAAATTTGATAGTCTGTAAGAAAAGTTTCATTTCAATTGCCAGAACCTAGATATCTTATGGGCCCTTAGAAAGTATACATTTTAAACAACATCTTATCAACTACTCAGGAATTTGTTTTTAGTTAATCACTGCATTTTCCCACCACCATTCTTATCACATTATAAAATCAGTTTCCCAAAAAATTATTCTTAACTATTTCCATGTGTTTTTTAGTTTCCTGTTGCAAACGCTGGGAGCCAATTTTTATCAATTACCATTGGAGCTACTTTTGCAGAGATATGGGGCAATAGAAACAGAATTGACAGTTGCTTCATTAATTCCTGAAGTTTACTTCTATGAAAAAAAAAAAAAAGACAACTAGCAGGGCACTGGTGGCTCATGCCTATAATTCTAGCTACTCAGAATACTTCTATCTAAGAATGGAGATTCAAAGGCAGCCCAGGCAGAAAAGTCTATGAGACGCATCTTCAATTAACTAGCAGAAATCCAGAGGAGGCAGTGTGGCTCAATTGGAAGAGTATGAGCCTTGAGTGAAAAAGTCAAATGAATGTGAACAGTCCTGAGTTCAAGCACCAATACCAACAAACAGGCCAAATGTGCGATTGTGCGTGCACGTGCGCACGTTCACACACACACATGCACACATACAAAGCAAACAAGTCAAAGCCTTCTCAAACAACAACTTGCCTGTATTTTGATATGGCCTCTTGGTAATCATTGCATTGGAGACAATGCAAATATGTAAAACCTGTCCTTGTTCCGGCTGGGTCAGGGGTTCAGCAGGAAGGTTTGGAGATGTATCATGTATTATTTACACATCATTTCTAAAAAGAAATAAAAACTTCTTTATATTAAATGGGAGTAAAGAGGAAGAAAAACTTTAGGTTAACTTGTGGTAAAAAAAGGTTGCTATGAACAGTTAGGGATCCAGATAGTCTTTTATCATCAATTGTGTATTTATGATCTGGCCTTACACAATAAACATAAATTTAAACTTTTATTAATTAAAATGATCTTTACCTATAAGAGGTTCACAATGTGTATTTGTTGGGAGGGAGTAAAAAGATTACAGTGAATAAGGTGCTATATTCCTGGTGAAGAAAACACAAAGAATAATTAATTTGTTACAGTCAAGGAGAAGGAAGGGTCCTTTAAGCACAGCCTAAAGAAGTAGAACATTTTCTTTAAAAAAATAGTTTCTTTACTTTCAATAAATTTTTTTAACTTTTAAAGGTTATGTTTAAGTAATTGTACAGAGGAGATGCTATATAACAAAGCAGTTTATGGATACAATACATCTTGATCAGTCTCACCCCGTTTAGACCCGACCCTGACCTTACTTTTCTTCATTTTGTAGTATATACAACATTTTCTTATATAACAAGAAGAAAAGCATATCTGGAAGAGTCTTACATCTTGCTTAAGCCAGCTGTTTCTGGATTGGTCAGAAATGAAAAACAAAGGATGGACTGTGATTTGGGTGAGTTAGTTGAGAGAGGGGTACAGGAGAAATGAGGTTGTAGTTACGTGTAACTCAACTAGTGCTTGGATCCAGATCATGATGAGACATGTACATTGGGCTAATGGATTTTATCATGGAATCACTGGATATTTAGGAAAAAGGCAAGGGTGTGCCATGATTATAGTTGTGATTTAAAAATATCACTTCCTCAGTGATTGCATATAGAGATTCCCTTCTTGAATACTTGTTTGTTAAACATGGTATTTGAAATCTGATATAAAAATCAGTGTTAATAAAATCTTTCAATTAAAAAAATCACTTCCTACTAATACTTCAGGGTAAGTGAACAGGCGACTGGTCTTTGTATTGACTGTCACTTTTATATTTGTTGGAGTGCTTATTTGTTTATTTCTTCACTAAAGGCCAGAGTCACAAGAAAATAGGTCCACCACAGTCTCCTAAGCACCAGATACAGTGCCTGAAACATGAAGAGGCTTGATGATGACACTCAGTGGGAGGGTGAAATTACTGAGTCAGCCTTCCTGTTAGGTGAGGTGAATGAGGCCAGACGCAGGGTGATAGCAGGGAGATCAGATAAGAGGGAAGAGATCTGGCATTTCAGGGAAAGGACAGATGTTCAAGGACTCCTCTTACGTTTTCAGGATGGTTGATTGGGACAGAGGAAGTTACCAAATAAACAAAACAATAAACAGAAAAGAACAACAAAAGAAGGGGTAGATTTTTGGAAAGTTTTGTTTGTTTTGGACATGTATTTTAGATGTTCTCAGGGCACCCAGTGGGAGCTTTTGTGGATTGGAGGCAGAATGTCATCATAGATCTAAGATCTAAGATCTAAGATCTGAGATCTTCACTTTCTTCTTTGGCCACCATCCATGCTTCACCTCTATTTATCAGACCTACAATCTAATGCCTGATTCGGAGTATGCCAAGTTACTTTCCAAAACATTTGTGTTTCCTCAGAAGACATGCATTCACTGATTTCACAATGCTAATATTTAGTATTATGATATCTTGTCACTTTTAAGGTTTCATAAAAGTCAGATGGATAGGAACTGAAAATGGTTCTCTATTCAGATGAGTGCCTCTGGCCTTTTACAAGTTTTAGTTTCTAAAACCTGTCACTACAGAGACCCTTCCTGTGTGCCTAGCTAGATGTGTAGGAAGCAGCCATCAGAGAATGGACCCTGTCATCAAAATAAGCCTCATTCAAGTATTCCTCAAGGGATCGAAAAGTTAGGTTTTTGAGATCAATAAGGCTGTATCTTTTGCCTGTGTCAAGTTCTTTGATATGATATTAAAGCAATAATATGCCCAGGAATGAACTCATAAACAGCTATTTGTTTTATAGCATAATAAAAGTATGGCAAGATTGAGTTGGGATTTAAACAACAAAATGGACTGGTGCTAAGGAGACCTACTGTTTCTTGCCAACTTACTGTGTTACCTTTTGTAAATCACCTAGTGGCTTTTGACCTTGGTTCTTCTACCAGTCATACATAGAGTCATATCATAGAGTAGGTAAACAGGGTATAGCAGTAAGTAGAATATACAGTAAAAGTTTCCTATATGTCTTGATCTGGGTTTTGTTCTTGAAACACAGCTTCAGTGTTTAATACAGGCAGGTCTCAACTTTGCAATTCTCCTGACTCAGCCTCCTGAGTTCTGAGATTATAAGAGTGTGACACTATGCCCAAACACGCTCTGTTCAGAAAAGACTTTCCTCCCCTAAAAAATCTTACATTCAAGAAATTCTTATTCTACAGGGAGAGGAATAGTGAACAAGTAAATTATAATGCCTATAATAAATATAAGTGAGTTTTTTGTTTGTTGGACATTGCCAGGAGCTATATGGGAAGAAAATGTATGAATTAGGTAAGGTAGATTTAGGGCATGGGCATGGGTGAGAACTGGGTGCTGGCAGGCTATGGAGAGGCCTGCACTCTGTCTGGCTAAGTACTCTTCTCATTCTTTATACCAATAATACAACATGCTCAGGGCATGAAATAATTGTGATGATTCAGTGATTAGCTTTCAAGAGCACTATTATCCTTATTTTTTTAACTCCATATGCTTTGACTCTGAAATCAATAGTTTCAAATAGCAGAGGGGCTATAACAACAACATTCCAGGATGACAAAGAAAACCCAGGTGATTGTGTCGACCATATGAATTGCTTAAAGATGCAGCTAGTTTTGGGAGTATTGATGAAACAATACTACCTCTCAGATTCATGAAAGACAGACAAACACAGCCAACTGTCCCCTTTTAGTTCCAGGATTCAAAAATGAAAAGAGAAAAAAAAAACAAATAAAAAGGCTTTA
This sequence comes from Megascapheus bottae, assembly GCF_031878675.1. Classification (NCBI taxonomy): domain Eukaryota; kingdom Metazoa; phylum Chordata; class Mammalia; order Rodentia; family Geomyidae; genus Megascapheus; species Megascapheus bottae. The sequence goes on from NC_143517.1 coordinate 52,162,511, forward strand.
TAAAATTGAAATCAAAGTTTTCAATTATATGCCATCTAACAAGCCTCAGAGGCTGGCTTCTTGGGAAATGAGACACCTGACCAATAATTAGAAAAGGCAAAATTGCTTTCTCTGGGTATTTGCACTAACAGGTTTGATTTTTTTGTTTTTCCTGCCAGAACCAGAGTGCTTGTGGCAGAGGTGTGAATTTCAGTGCATCCCTTGCAAAACTGCTGACCTCTGTGGGAAATGTGCAAGGCCTTGATGTAACTGGTTGTTGAGCAAACAGTATTTCTGGCACTAAAAAACACTTTGGGTTTATATCTGTTTGCATCAATCTTTCGTCAACAACATGTCATTGCTCACTTGTTACAGATATTTCTCAATTGAGAATTCATGAAAAGGCAGAGAGGATATATTGAAATGCATTTATTGAAAACTTTGTGATACCCCTCCCATGACTTATTCTTATAGAGGTTATTAAATCATTCATGCTTGAGGCATTTTTCTTCTTCTTCTGGGAAATAGTAAAGGTAGTTTTGCTTAGTTTTTTTCCTTTAGTAGTTTAATGTGGCACATTTTGATGCCAACCCCCCCAATGCCTCATTCATTCATTCCCTCATCCATTTACCTATTCATTTTCTGTATGTTGAGTATTTATAAATTTTAAATATAATTTTTGTTTTTAATTAGCATACATTAGCTAAACAAGGGAAGATTTTGTGCAAGCTTACAATGTATTTCACTCAATTCTCCTTACTTCTGTCACTCTTCTTCACTCACTTGCCTGTTTCCTAATATAATTTTCAAGTGTCATTGTTCCATTTTCATAATTGTCAATACTCTATTTTGACAATATCCATCACCATTATTATTAGTCCAATTACCTCTAACTGGTACTCAGAGCCCATTTCTCTTTCCCCTCTTTTTCTTTTTTTTAATTGTAGTTCTGATATACAGAGGGGTTACAGTTACATGATTCTGGTAATGAGTAATGAAAACAATTCTTTTTGAACCAGGTCTCTCCTTCCATTCTTCTCTTCCAGTCTTTCCTTCCTGTCCCCATACACAAGATATTTGGTTCATTAGCTACAGTGTCTTATTAAAGTACCACTGTTGTATTTGTTCATCCTTGTTCTACCCCCTTGCTCTCCAAAATATAAACAAATTAACAAACAAGACAAAAAGAAAAGAAAACAAAAACAGCTACTGTGGCAACTAAAAAATGTCTCTTGTTTCCTTTTCTCGGAGTTCATTTCATAGAGTATTATTTAACATGATCACTTGTACCTAGCTACAGAGCCTTTGTCCACCATCTCAATGCATACGCTCTTTTGGCCTCTGAAAGTTAACGACGTGGGTCCTGTATCATTTATCATCTTCCCACTCCATACTGATCAACAGCTTTACTTGAGGATCTTTATGCTATTACATATAGTTTTTAGTAGATCTTAAAAATCATTCACCTTCTTTCCTTTTCCCTTTTCTCTTCTCCTAAGTAGAACCTTAATTATATTCATGTTCTATGTGTACCCATTTATATTATTATGTAAATAAGTGTACATGCATATTAGAATCCATTAGTTGTATAAAGGGATGTCCTTTTGACATATCCATATATGTATTCAATGTACCTTGATCGGACATACCTTCTCCATCCTTCTCCCTCGTCATCCCCTTTCCCAAATAAATCTCAACAGGCTTCCATGTCCCATTTTCACATATAGATATGAAGTGTTTTAACCATATTCACCCTCCTTCACCCTTTCAGTTTAATACTCTCCTACTTCCACAAGTACTGACAATGAGAACACGACTTGTTTTTATTCTTGTAATTCATTTTTAATATTTTTATATATTAATTGTGTATAGGGATTACACATATGCATATACAGTACTTTAATTCTGCCCCCTTGCTTACTCTTCCTTCCCAAGATTGCTTTCTAATATCCAACAGCTTTCAGTGAGTTTTGTTTTGTGTATTCACAGATGTAATATGTTTTGGTATTGCTTACCCTCTAACATTCTCTTTTCCTCTCTGCCTCCCTCTAATGATGACTTTTGCCTTTTTTAACCCGGATAACCTAGTTTAATACCATGATCTCAATGTACATCTATTTTCCAGCAAACGACATGATTGCATTCTTCTTCCTGATTAATACTCTCCTGTACATATAGACACATGTTCTTGATCCATTCATTCATCTTACGGCATCTAGGTTGTCTCTATGGCCTGGCTACTGTGGATGGTAAAACTGAATATATACATGTAAACAGCTGAAGTTAGATTCCTATCTCTTGTCCTATATTAATATCAGTTCAAAGTAGATCGAAGACCTTAATGCAAGACCTGAAACATTAAAAGGAAACTACTTAATAGGAAAGATTTAGGAAGACATGGGAACATATTGACATAAGCAATAACTTCCTGAATAGAACTCTAATAGTTCAGCAACCAAGAGCAAAGATTAACAAATGAGATTGCACCAAAAGCTGCGGCAGAGCAAAGAAAATAGTCAGTAGACTGGAAAGACAATATACAGATTGGGAAAAATCCTTGCCAGCAGTACATATGACAAGAGATTTAAAACCAGAATATACAGGGAGCTCAAAATCTAAACTCCCAAGGAGTTTAGAATCAACACATAAATTAATAGATGGGCAAAGGAACTGGGGAGAAAATAAGGGAAAGGGTAATACTGTTCAAAAAGAAATATGTAAATTACCTGCCTTAGTTAACTGTAACCCCTCTGTATATCATCTTTACATTAAAAATAAATAAGTAAGTAAGTAAAGGAATTGAACGGACAATCCTCAAGATAAAAATAAATACACAACAAAATGTTCAACATCTCTTGTTATGAAGGAAATGCAAATCAATACAGCATCCAGACTTCATTTAACTTGTTAGTATGACCATCATTAACACAACAACAATAAATGCTGATGAGGATGTGGGGAGTGGGGAAGAAACCCCTATACACAGTCACTAGGAATGTAAATTAGCCTACTTACTTTGGAAATCGACATGGCAGGATCTCAAAACTTGCATACAGAACTACTATCTGATCCAATAATATTGCTTTGAGCATTTACTGAAAGAGCTAGAAATGAAGATATAATAGGGAACCTTGCACAACTATGTTCACTGAAGCAATATATTGAATATTTGTATAGTGTGGTTCTGTGTGTAAAAAAGAAAAATAACATGATCTCACAACTCTGGAGAGAATCTTTGGCCACTGAACTCGAGGCTCTGCTGTTCTGGAACCTCGAAGAAGACTACTCTGTGAAGTCTGCAGAGAGCCTAGCCACACTTCCCAAATGCTTCAGAGCAAATTACACTGCAAGGCCTTTTGAAGGCTGATGGTGCCCAGAGAGGATCCAGTGTTATGTATAAGGGAGTATGCTTAGTGCCATGCTGGGGCAGCAGGATCATTAAGTTCATAACTGTTTGCAAGGGAATAAGGCTAATGGGCTAGAAACATTCTAGAGCTTACTATTCAGGAGTTTGACTAAATCCTTCAAAGAGTATATTAAGCAATTTAGTTTCTTGCAAATCAACAAAACTTTATGAAGCAACAGCTGAGGATTGAGTGCGCAAGGGAGAGTGGAATGGTCCATCTTCCAGGAGCTTACAGGCCAGTCCATAGACAGGAAAAGCCAGGTGTAATGGGAAATTAGAGCATGATCTGGAGCTCTGCAAGGGCAAAGAAAGGGATGATATTCAGAGGAAAAAAGCAACTTGCCCAGGGTGGCCATGAATTCTAGTCAGTGCAGACTCGAGAGTGCTTTCAATCAATTTTAGGCTTTGCCAGAACTGGGCATATACATATATATATATATATATATATATATATATATATATATACACATAGCGGTAACTCAGCCAAACTTTTTTTTGGGGGGTGGGGAGGCATTAAGGAAGTTCTTGTGTATGCAGTAGGGCAGACACAGACACTGAATTCTGTGTCAGCCTTTGCCTGCAATGCTGGTTCACTGTATATTTCATATTTATTTGCTCATTTAAATCTCATAAACTATTTGCATGGAATGCATCATTATTATTGTCACAAATTCAAAAGGAAGTAGAGAAATGAAGAGGCTAAGTTCCTAGTGACAATTCTGGTAATAACTTGAAGAGGCATAATTCAAGTCCTATTTGGAGCCTTGCTGTTATGATTATCCTGCTACCCAAGGCAACTTGTTTCCATTTAAGCATAATGAAGCTTCATCCAAACATACATGCATACACATATATCAAATATATATACATATATGTCATATGTGTTTCAGCAATGGAAGTTTTAACACAATATTTATATATGTACATATCCATCACGATGGACCACTTAAATCAAAACGCATCAAGCAGATTCTATCTTTACTAGAAAGCCAAGAAATTCTTTTTTTTTTTTGCCAGTCCTGGCCATGAGCTCAGGGCCTGAGCACTGTCCGTGGACTATCTCAAGGCTAGAGCTCTACCACTTGAGCCTCAGCACCACTTCTGGCTTTTTTCTATGTATGTGGTACCGAGGAATTGAACCCGGGTCTTCATGCATGCTAGGCAAGCACTTTAACCACTAGGCCAAACTCCCAGCCCCAAGAAATTCTCTTTTGACAGCAAGTTGGATTCATATTTATCTCTATAGTTTTAAAGAACCTTGTTGTTATCATCCATATATCCACCCATCCATCCATCCAACCATATTGAATGTGCAAGAAGCTGCCTTTCCTCAAGAAATATAGCCCTTGTCCTCAAGAAAGTCATTGGTGGGATAGGCAATACTGAGAAAATAGTAAACTAACATCTAAAGATCCATGGAATAGTGGATGAAAGAGCAAAATTCCACACATGCACAAAGGAGCAGATCTAGGTCAGTGTTGGGAAGTTAGGAGCTTCTATAAGAAAGATGAGTTGTGAACTAGAGATGATGACATGGACGTGTATTTGGATATCTCACTGGGGAATGGAAAAAATACTTTAGGAGAAATCAGAGGACCTGGCTTCTTCTTAGATCTGGCACAATATGGGACATGATGCTGGGGAAGTCATGTTGCTTTTCCTCATTCATTGCATAAGAATATTGTCATGTAATTTACCTTTCACTCACAGGAATGTGACTGAACATGTCACAGTGCTTGATGAATACAAAACACTATGACTATAAATTGTAATATTTGCCCATGCCCCAACTGCCACTCACCTTACAAGGTTATGTCTCAACCTAAAGGGAAAAAAAGTGATCCATGGAAGTGACTTGGAAACAAATACATATCCTGAATAATATCTATATAAATCCCTGATTTATTTATGTCTTTCCCAAAGTCTGCTCAGTACCTTATTATTAACAAAGACTCATTTTCTTCTTTGCTCTCCTTCTTTCCAGCCATCACAGTAGATTGTTAGACCTGCCATTCGTACTTTCCCACACATTATTTTCATTATTTTTGCTCCTCTGGTGCTGTCCATGATGATTAAAGGGTTGAAATTTATAACAAACTCCAGGAACTCAATGAGTTAACTAAGCTGGGCTCTGACTCTCAACTAAGCATGTCAGGATGAAATGCATTAAGAATGTGAAGCTCTCATACCTCCTTCCTGCCCCCCCCCACTTTATTATTACAGATACCTGCACACAGGCGTTCCCTTATGGGAGAACTTCCCAGGAACAAGAGACTATGCATAGCTGCCTTAGTATGACTAGTAATGACAGCTATCTGAAACTCGGAGACAAAGCCCAATTATCCACAGTTACTGCATCAGAAACTTCTACTCATACCAGGACCCACTGGTTCCTGAACAAGCTGGAGGACACATTGATCAGAATCTCCGAGGATGCCAGCTGGGAGAGTGCAGTTTCTTCAAAGCTTCCCTAGTGCTTCTGATATGCACAGTTGAATTGGAGGTCCTCTGGAGGACACATAGATTATGTGACCCATAGGGACAGGATGGCTGGCTAAGAAGCTGGAACTACTCTATATTTTATAGTCAGAGATATTTTCTTGAGGAAAAGTGCATTTGTATTGAAAGCTGAGTGGCAAGGAGGTGACAGTGAAAGGGAGAATTATAAACAAAGGGTTCTAGTCAGAGACAATGAGTGCATAGGTCCTGAGGTGGAAATAAACTTGAGATGTTAAAGGGAAGACAGAAAGTATGCTTAAAGCACAGCAAGGAAACAAGAAAGTGGCTCAGCAGGAAGGAGCCAAGGCAAATAGATTTGTTCATGGTAAAACATTCAGATTTTACTCTACATGCAACTGGAAGTCACAGGGTATGGGTGGGATGGGGTTAAAGCAGAGAAGTTGGTGAGGAGTGAGGACTGACTTCCAAGCGTTTCCCTTCTTCCTTGAGTTGTTAAGGAGAATCAAGGTAGATAATATAAATTGAGCCTAGCGTAATTCCTGGAGCAAAGTAGATATTAATACATTTGAGTTCTCCTCATCTCCTTTTGTGCTACAGCATGGAACCAGTGAGGTTTGACCTCACTGGAAGAAAGAAGCTTCTAAAGTCAGGCCTTCTGGATGCTGGTGGCTCACGCCTGTATTCCTAGCTACTCAGGAGGCTGAGATCTGATGATTTTGGTTCTAAGGCAGTCCAGGTAGGAAAGGCCTTGAGACGCATCTCTAAGTAACCACCAGAAAATCAGAAGTAGACTGTGGCTCCAAGTGGTAGAGCACTAGTATTAAGCAAAAGAGCCCAGGCCCTGAGTTCAAGCCCTATCATGGACCATGAAAAAAAAGTCAGACTTGACCCAAGATGGCAGACCATACTCAAGGAGGGAGGAGGAGCAGGAATATCAGCTGATATGCACAGTGCATCCATGGCAATGGTTAAGCCATGTCTCATCTCTCTTATTCATTCCTTCATACAGTCATTCATTGAGCATGGACTTTAGGCCAGATAATAGCTCTCAATTGGTGATTTAGGGGCTAAAGCCCTTTTACCTGCATCTCTCTCTGACTATTGATGGCTAGAAGTAATTTAGTTGCAGTATCAGTGAGAAGATAATTTTGTATTGCTGCTTGCATTTATGAAACTGAAATGTTTTTCTCATTAATTCACTTTTTTTGTTTAGTATTTTGGATCAGGGTATTGGCTACTGCATTTTAGGCACTAGAGATCCAGGCATATTGCAAAGTTATTTATCTATCAAATCCCATACATTTTTTCTTTATACTGTACTTTTTATTAGTGGTAGTTTTCTTGCTGGGATTACAGACTTCCAGAATCCCTTGCAATGTGGCCATGTGACTGAGTTCCCACCTGAGAATGTGAACATCAGTGATATATACACTTCTAGATCTTGTTCCTAAAAGACTCCTGAGAAGCACTCAACACTTTTCTTTTGCTTTTGGTTAGACTGAATGCAGAAGAGAACTTGATTACCACTTGAAAATGATGGCAAAACTTCTGTTAGTCTGGGTTTCAGAATGATTGCATGGAAGAGTATGTTCCTATTTAACTGGTTACTTGTGTGATGCTGTTTTCCTTCTTTCCCTTTTTCCCTTTCTTTTTCTTTCTTTCTTTCTTTCTTTTCTCTTTCTTTTTTTTTTCTTTTTGTGGGTTGTGGGTCTTGAACTTGGCCTGGGCTATGTCCCTGAGCTATTCAGCTCAAGGCTACCAACCTACCCTTGAGCCAAGTCCCACTTCCCATTTTCTAGAGGTTAATTGGAGATAAGACTCTCATGTCCTTTCATGCCCAGGCTGGCTTTGAACCTTGAACCTCAGATCTTAGCCTCCTGAGTAGTTAGGATTGCAGGCATGAGCCGCCATGCCTGGCTGTGTGATGCTATTTTCTATGTAAAAATAGAAGTCTCATATACTGGAGCTTTCAAATATTATATTTACTTAGCATGCGTGAATCCCTGGGTTTGATTCCTCAGTACCACATACACAGAAAAAGCTGGAAGTGGTGCTGTGGCTAAAGTGGTAGAGCACTATCCTTGAGAAAGCCCAAGGACAGTACCCAGGCCCTGAGTTCTAGCCACAGGATTAGCAAAAAAATATTGTTTGTTCTATTACACCCTTATATGTAAGGAAGAGAAGACAGGTTTTGCTTTGGCTCATGGTGCAGTTATATCAGGGAGGCAATTCACTTCAGTCAAGGCTATAATGAGATGGGATAAGCTCAGGCTCCTCACAATGGCAGGCAACAGAGGCAGCCAAACCATCTTTGGGAGAGGACATTTTTCCCCAAGGTGAGACCTAGAGAGTAAGCTGGAATTCTTCAGGAGGGAAAGGAGTTGGGTGCTATCATGAGAGGGCTCAGCAAAAGAGAACATGAGTGTTGGGGTGTTCAAGGAAGTTTAACAAGTGCATTGGGGGTATAGCAAGGCCAAAAGAGAGAGTCGGGAAGCAGTAAGGAGTCTTGCTGGAGGGTTCTTAACAATCAGCAAAGGGAAATCATTCTTATGTCCTTAACACTAGGTCATTAGGAAAAGATGCTCCAACCTCATCAACGTAACTCCTTCTGTGTGAAAAAGGGAGGCAGAGAGAGAGAAAAGAAGTTTGACTTGGTAATCCCTCACCCGAGCCATAGTATCAGAAAGCCAGCAGAGTATGCTGCCTTCCCAGAGTGTCCCCAGACTGCTGGAAGCCAGCCATGGACTAGAAGATTTTCATGATGGGTTTGCCAGCTTTGGCATATTAACAGAAAAGAAGAATATCAGCCCAATTCCAGTTTAAGCAGATAATACTGAAACACTGCCAGGAAGAATCTGAGCAGTATCTTGTTAGCTTTAATAACAGCTCAGAGAAAGTGATCAGAGAATGTGGCACTGCTGTTCACTGTTGCTTAGCTGGACCCATGGAAGAGCACAGAGGAATGAATCTATTCTTTTTCTTATTCCCAGGAGATATTAGTTGTTCCTCTCAAACGAAGAGGAATTTGGTTTGTCTTGTTCCTTATTTCAACTGTTTGGTAAATCACCCATAGGGTTTGGAGACCCACTGTTAAGACAGTCAGTTTACTGTCTAGAACACCTTCTCCTATGGAAATTATATTTCTAGATACTGTCACTGCCTTGGGTTGAGACTATAGTACTGCGATCCTCTATGACAGGCATTGATGATGAGCCTTGGCGTAGCAGACATTTAGACATTTTCTATGAACAATCCAAAGGATGGGTCGGTCTCCCATCAACAGGAGCCTTCACATTCACAGCCTACAAGCTGGTTGCTGGGGGAACAGCGTCCCACAGTCTGGCCGCTCCCTTTTGGCTTTCCTTCAGAACAAGTAAAACACCTTGGCTTCACTTTCCTAACAGTGTTAAAGAAAAGATGGACTGAGATCTTAATTAGAGAGTTGTTTTCCACAGAGAACTGGGAAAACAAACCGCAGGGAGGTGGTAGAAGAGACTTATTTTTCTTTAGGTTGGAACTGATGTTTCCCCAGGGTTTTGAGGGAGGAATTGGTACCTGAAAGAGTAAATAGATCCTTTCCCACTCATTAGTCTCTGCTGGAATCCCAGACTTTTCAAAGGCCTTCCCTGGCTCTTCTTGTCCCTAAAGAGGACTTGTCTACCTCCCAACTTTTATATCTGTCATAACATTTATGATCATCTGAAATTACACACATCGATTGGGTTTTGTGTTCCTAACTTGTCTCTCCAGTGAAATGTCCCCTGATGGCAAGTACTATATCTGGCTCACTGCCATATCCTGGGCTCCCAGTTCCTAATCCAGCACTAGAGAGATATTTAATTATTTTATTTTTTCAAAATATATTTTTATGATCTTTAAGTTGTTGTACAAAGGAGTTATCATTTAACAAACCTGTTCATTAATACAGTGTATCTTGATCAATGATACCCCTCTTATCATGCTCCCCCAAAGACATACTGATTGAATCAGCAAGCAAAATGATATTGCACCTAATGAATGTAAGTTTTGGTTCAGGTTTTCAGAACAAGTTAACACCAAATCAAATTAGAGCTATAAAATAAGAGTAAAAAATGGATATTTTTCTCAGCGGACATAACCATTTCTTTCTTATTTCTCAGAATTTTTTTTTAGTTCATGCTTTCTTACAGAAGAATCTTCAATATGCTCTGTTTGACTGCTGAATTCCAAGTTTTGATAAATATGCTTATGTGTTAGAATCTTACCACATTTCCTGGTAATCAGAAGGGTATTCTTTAAATAAGTTGTCAATTCAATCACCACTTATCTTAAAATCTGCTCCAATTGTCTGTAATGTACAAATCTCAGATTTAGGGTCAGTAAGATGTCGTGTTCAGTCCATTAAGAATTAACATGTATATTATATGCTCCTTAAATACATTTGATTATATGTTCCATTCATTTTTCAAACATGTACACTGGTGTCAGCAGTGTTAAAACATTTCAAAGGAAGAATACATCTTCATCAGGTAATCAGCTATGAATCTTTCTATGGAGGAAAAGACATCTTAGTAGTGGCAATTGAGGGAGCATTGTAAAATTCTTTCCACTTCACAGCAAAATGCATCTTGTTCTCACTTGTTGTGGTCATGTTTGAAGAGTAGATGGGGATGCACAGAAACAAGGAAAAGACCTGACTAGCACTTAGTGTCACCACAGTCACCTGGGAAACAGGTAAACAAACAGCCAGCAGGAACAACTTCTTCACTTTCCTACGAGGTGTTTCATGGTGAATTTTCTACCTATCTATCCCATGTTGGTGCCTGAGCTTGGAAGACAAGGCAATAGCAGCTGTACATGTGTAACTGTGGGCAGGCTACTCCTCCATAGACTGTGAACTAATCTCTTTAAGCTACTATAAATGGGCAGGGATTGTACCTGCCTGCCAGGGTGGTTGTGCAATTAAACAGTACAACATCAACCATTTACTAAGTCCTTAGTGAAGGTTAGCAGCTATGAACAGCTCTATCTGGTGACTACTTTATCCTTAGAACTGATGCCTTCACAAATTTCCTTGTTTTATTAAAATATTGAAGCAAAAGGACCTACTGAACAGCAATATGAGCAAACCCTAGCAAAGACCAGTCAGCCGTCACACGTCTTTCATATCATTAAAACAATTACACCCTGCGTTATTAAACTCTGTGGTAGCCAGTTCGACTCACTAAATAATAAGTATTAAATATAGCCCAAATAGTAGCACTTTCCCTTATCTGTGCAAGAGTGGCATTCAACAGTGGAGCTCTCTAGCTAAATTACTGAGCTGAAGGCCTAAATTTAGGACAGGGTAATTCTGTAACAGTTGATTACGGGATCTAAGATTATAGGTGTTCTTGTGAACTGTTGAAATTGATGAAATAAATATAAAATGGTGGATTATTACAGACACAATTATGGGGAAAACCTAGTCAAGGCTGGCTGGGAGTTGTCTGCATTGCTATAGGAATGATCATTGAAAAGCAATTGTAGCTTGTGCTTTTAAAAGGCACAAAAAAAATCTACCTTCTATAAGAAGTTTGATATGAGAACTGAATGGAAGTTTATTTTACTATCAAAACTGGCCCTGATGATGGAAAGGCATGTTTTAGGAGACTGTAACCTTTCACTCTGATGCATTTACACAAAAAACAATATAGCCAGAAATCACAGTGCATGAAGAACCACCAAAGTAGGCAGGCTGTGGAAGGCTGAGATATAATTCATCAGCTCCTGTGAAGACCAAAGTGCAAAGGTACAAGATAAACCCAATGGCTCTACATTTGTCAGCTGTGCATTGTGGTTTGGGTATGATGTTCCCCAATTGGTGGCATCATTGAGAGATCATTGGCTCATGAGTGTGGTGACTTTATTAATAGAGTCATCAATATGAGTTCATAGACAAAGGGCTTTTAGGAGGTCAGGCCTGCTGGGAGGAAGTAGGTCAACAGAGGTATGCCTTTGAAAGAGATATATTTGTCTTCCACCTCTTGACTCTCTGTCTGGGATGACCCATCCCAGACAAGAAGAACACTCCGTGGAGGTGTCCAGTGCTTGTGGAACCCATAGCTGCGGAGGACTGGCACCTGTTCTGTGGGGAGACAGTTGAGATCCGAAAAGACAAGGATGCTGGGAATCAGGGCAGAGTGACTCAAGTTATCTGGCAGCAAAACTAGAGAGACTAAACACACATTATCGCTACATTGGTAAGACTCCGGTTCACCCAGGAACCATGATTCTCCAGTGGAAGCACTATTGCTCCATCATGAACTCAAGCTAGTAGAGCCTGTGGACAGGAAACTGACTGAGACTGAGTGGAGATTCACTGAGGCAAGAGAGCGAGTTTGAGTCTCTACAAGATCAGGAAGAATTATCCTCAGACCTGACATTCCCAGATCTGATGGCATTGCCCCCCAAACCTGGATCGGTGGCCCCAAAGACACACTAGAAGATGCACATTCCTCGTCTAAAGACACTAGAGGAGGAGGTGATGGAAGCAACGTAGATCCAGGAAACTCAGAGACAGAAGAAAGTCTATTAGTATTGAGCCAACGAGAGCAGTTTTCTTCTGCTGTCTTTATTTTTTTTTGAAGGCTAAGGCACCCCTTCCTCCCATGCCAGTAAAGAGCCCTTAGCCCTGAGTGCAAAAAAAAAAAAGAAAGAAAAAAAGATAAAAGAACACAGGTAAGAAGACAAGGCCTTTCTCAAACTTCAATGGATCTCAATTACCACCCTGTCTACAAAAAAATCACCATGGCAAGAATCTGAGCTGTTTGCATTTATACTTTGATATCTCAAATTTTTTTTTGCAGGGGGATTAGAAAACTAAACAGTAAAGCACATGAGCTCACTAATCAGACACATGGACTCAAATGAAAGTTCTAGAAATCCTGCATTAAGCATTTGTTTCCTCATCTGTAAAATGGAATAGTGGTGATACCTGAATCACAGGACCATCAAGAAGGGTTCAAGAAATTCTATGTCTGACATTTTAGTGGTGTTTGACACATGCAAGACATCACAAATGCTAATGGTCTTAAACTTTAGCATTCCAGATCAGAAAGCCTAACTCGCTACCTGATCAGTCAGGATTTTCTGCTTTATTTTGGTAAAACATGTATGACACAAAGTTCAGTATATTTGCTATTTTAAGTGTGCAGTTTAGATACAGTAAATACATTTATTTTGTTGTAAGTCATAATTTCCTCTTGTTTTAATGTTGAATCCCCCAGACTGAAGCATACCATATGATTTGTCAAAGTCCTACTGGATCCTAGAGCCTCTACCGCTCAGTCAGAGTTCCCTGGAATTCAGAAAATTCTCTTCCTGCGCTGCTGTCTCACATGATAATAAAAGCAATGAAGTTGGAGATGTAAAAAAAAAAACCATTCTTCATTTACTCACACATTCATCCTACAAATATTAATTGGCCTCCACTATGGAAAGGCCACAAGAAAGAAAGTTGGAAAAGAGGCTTCCAGTTATTTCTTACAATAGCTCTCTAGGCATTTGGTTGATATTTGTTTCTTTATTATAGAAATGAGCCATGAACTTTGTTATCTGATATATTGGATATATTTGTATTTAGTTATTTGAAATTGGATAGGGAAGGGGAGAAAACAAGATGAGGGGTGGGGGTGGGGGGAGGGAAATGGGGACCAAGACATGAGAAAGGGTATCAATGTATGTGAATGAATGCACCTTCTATCTGGTGAATATAATGTAACCCTTCTGTTAATTACAATAAAAAATATATGAAAAAAGATATTATTTAAACTTGAAAAAAAGATGAGCCATGAATTACTGGAGAGATTTAGTAACACACTCAAAGTCACTTAGTAAATAGTGGAGGTAGAATTTATTATCAGAGGACTGTGACTCCAAAAGATTTGAAAGTGACATATTGTTACAGTATTTTACCTGGTTATCTGATATATTGTATATATGCATATTTGATTATTTGTCAGATAGGGAAGGAAGGAAAACAAGATGAGGGGCTGGGTGGAGAGAGGGAAATGGGGACCAAGACATGAGAAAGGGTATCAACGTGAAGTAATGCACCTTCTATCTGGTGAATGTAATGTAACCCTTCCATTAATTACAATAAAAAATATATGAAAAAAAAAGATTTGAGAGTGAGCTGCCTGGTGGGGTATGTTGGGGTTTTATAAATATAAAATTCATTTTCCCCTTAAAGCCTACCATTATACTAATATGGTTAAACAATTATTATGTTAGAATGGGAAAAGCAGTTGATTCTTTTGTGAACTAAAGTGACCAGAAGTGGAGAAGGAAATTTTACCTCATGGTCATAGACTAAAAATATCATTAAATTATCATACCAAGGTATTCTTATATCTTGGTGATGATGAATCTGATGATGGCGATGGTGATATTGGTGGTGATTATTGTAACTTTCAGTCATAGATTATCTACTACATACCATATTTTCAATTAGATATAATTCATTCTGGTACTACTTTCTGGGCATTCTCTGAAATAAGTATTAGAAATACAATAGTTAATTAGATAGATAGGTTCTCAACTTATAGAATCCATAATCTAATAAATAATAAGTATTCTGAAAAAATAATTGTACATCTTAAATATCAAAACAGCCAGATAGGGCAGGGAGTTTGGCCTAGTGGTAGAGTGCATGCATGAAGACCTGGGTTTGATTCCTTTGTACCAAAGGGGAAAAAAAAAAGCTGGAAATGCTGCTGTGGCTCAAGTGGTAGAGCTATAGCCTTGAGAAAGGCCAAGGACAGTGCTCAGGCCCTGACTGGCAAAGAAAAACCAGCCAGATAAGATAAAATTGGAGTGGTGACAACATAACAAAACTACCAGGACACATCTATCTACTGAGCATCTCTCTGGAGCATCTCTTCTGTTACAGATACTCTTTACATGCTTCCCATCCACACTATGTCCTACAGATCTCAGCACCTTGTTCCAGTTCATCATGACAAATATGAGCACAGATGGGCCTGTCTTATATCAAAGAGTTTCTGCCATGTTTTGCTTTCCTAGGCTAAGCCCTGGACTCATTTTCTACTCAGATCATCTGTTACTCCCTTCCTGGGTTTGGATCTCAGCAGGTGGAGCCGGAATATCAAAGAGTTTGGGTGCTTACTCTCTAAGCAGCCAGAAGGTCTCTGTAAGCAAGAATGCCTTTGTTGTTCTACCCAACATAAAAGAAATAGAATGCCCAGGCAAACCATTGGCTATGAAATGCTTCATGTGCACTGTGTGCAGAAACCAGATTTTCTCATCTTTATCTTAAAAGTCTTGGATGAAGTGTCACCTTCATAAAGTCTGTGCTTTCTCTGGACATAGACCAGTCATGAGTTGATGACTCCTTTTACAGAAATCAGTGGTATCTCCCTATTGCTGATTATCCTGTGCAAGATAGTGATAAGTGCATATAATAAACATTCATTGTTCAAATGTGTATGGCACTATTGTCTCATTGGATTTTTATAAAAACTCTTATTTTTATTTACAGCTGAAACTCAGGCAGATTCCTAGAGAGGCCCAGGTGAATAACTAAGGCCTCTTCTCAACATCTGTGAGAGTGATCAATGAAGGAAGAACTTACTTTGGTTAGGTCTTCACATGAATACAGCCGTGGTTGATATCTTGACAGAATCTTTAACAAAAGACCATGAGCCAGAAAAAGCCACATAAACTACTCCTAGATTTGTGACCTTTGGAAACCACAAGTTATAATATTTTAAGTGTTTAAATGTTGGACTAATTTGTTATACAGCAGCAATGAATTCATATACAAATTTTAGAGAATATAAAACTTCATCTTGGACCAGGAGCATAGTCTAACAGTAGAGTGCTTGCCTACCATGCGTGAAGCTCTGGGTTCAATTCCTCAGTGACACATACACAAAAACAGTTGAAAATGGTACTGTGGCTCAAATGGTAGAGCACTAGACTTGAGAAAGCCCAGTGTTTTCTGGACAGTGCCCAGGTCCTGACTAGCAACAAACAAACAAACTAAAAACTTCGTGTTTGTTATATAGTTCTAGATTTGCATTTCAGCGTTGCTAGATACTGGTTTGTAACTTTGAACAATTTATTCTTTCTTCTATGCCTCAATTTCTTCTTTGAAATGGAGATGAGAATAGTACTTATGCCCTAGGGTTTTTTTTAATCTTCCAGAGTAAAGGAAATAGTGCTTGTTAAACACAATGCTTGGCACACACAGTATGCAGTCAGTAAATGGAAGCTATAATTATTGCTGTTATTATAGTCTGTTCAGCTCATTTGGCAAATATCTGAGATACTGTTTCTTCTTAAAGTGCCGACTATATCCTTACTCAATTGGATTATGCAAAAGGAATCTTTTTTTTTTAATAAAAAAGACATGCTCTGTCAGAGAATATTCACTTAACCTGCAGATGCCTGTAGTGCTGAAGAACTTGGCATGATTAAAAAGCCCAGACTAACTATCAGTTGACTGAGCTTTTCCTTCTTGTTCACCAAATGCTGACAGCATTTTGTAATGTAATTAACATTACACCGAAGAATGAATCTTCCATCACCCCATTATTCAATCACTTCTCCTGTGCCAGTGGGGGCTCAGAACTCCGCGTTTCCTTCCCCTACAAACAATCACCTCACTCCTCATCTCATTAGTCTCATCTCTGGGATAGCATTCATTGATTTTAGGGGCCAGAGTCTAATATTTCTCTTGCATCTGTCTTTTCATGGGTCTGTGCTTGAGGTCAAAACTAACTACCTACTCATTTTCTGGGAGGACATTTTCTGATGTGGGAGTGATTAAAGTGCTTTTCGTACTTCACATTCTTCATATGCTGGTCTTGGCCCAAAGGCTCATTCCATGCCAACATTCTGAGGTCAAGTTTAAAGGATGGCTTCCCTTGACAACCAGAAAAAAAAAGCATGTGTGCTCACCATATCAGAATAGAATTCATGAAGAAAACCTAAATTTCTCACAGTAATGTTCTCAGAGATGATATTCCTTACCACACTCAACCTGTGGGCTTCTGTATACTTACTTCTTTTATTTTTTATTTTCTGAAAAGCTCACCTGTCAGTAGTCTTAATGTGCTCACTGCTTGGAACGTTATGCTAGTATGAGCATCTTTCCAGTGGTATGCTAGCTTTCTACTACTATAACAAACTACCTGAGATAATACACTTGTAAAGTCTATTTTAGTTCAGTTTGGGAAGTTCCAGTTGACAATTGGGCAGACACCTTCCTTTGGTCTGGATGGTAGGGTAGGGAGTACAAGGTACTTCCGAATGCCTTGGAAGAAACAGAGAAAAAATGAAGTCCTAGTTTCAGTGTTCCCTTTGTGTTGCTGGTGATCTAGAGATCTCCTAAAGTCCATAGTTCCCCCTGACAGCGTTGCCCCCAGGTTTATGCTTTAAAGCATTATGGCCTTCTTGGGTTATCCAGTATCCAAACAATAGCAGGTGGTGAACACTGTTCTCATGGAGATTTTTTTAATAGCCCATATGGAGCTTGAACTCGGGGCCTGAGTATTGTTGCTAAGCTTGTTTTGCTCAAGGCTAGTGATCTACCACCTAAGCCTTGGCCCCACTTCTGGCTTTTGGTGGTTAATTGGAGATAAGAGTCTCATGGACTTTCCTACCTGGACTGGCTTAGAACTGCAATCCCCAAATCTCAGTTTGTTGAGTAGCTAGGATTACAGAGTGAACCACTGGCTCCTGGCCTCTCATGGAAATGTTCAAGGTGCTGACATTTGTTAGAAACATCTTGATTCTTGATAAGCCGATTAGGGATAATGGTGACTTTAGGAGTAAAAGACTTGACTCTTGATCCTGGATTGGCTATGTGAACTTGGCACCAATTCAATTTCCCCATCCATGAAATGTGAAGAATTGCCAAATTACCCTCTCTTCTCCTTCTCCTCCTTCTTCTCCTCCTCCCCCTCCTCCTCCTCCTCCTCCTCCTCCTCCTCCTCCTCCTCCTCCTCCTCCTCCTCCTCCTCCTCCTCCTCCTCCTCCTCCTCCTTCTTCTTCTTCTTCTTCTTCTTCTTCTTCTTCTTCTTCTTCTTCTTCTTCTTCTTCGCCATTCCAGTGGCTTGAACTCGGGGCCTGGGCTCTGCCTCTGAACTCGTCTCTGCTCGAATGAAGCACTCTATTACTTGAGCCACAGCACCACTTCCAGTTTTTTTCTACTTATGTGGTTCTGAGGAATCAAACCCAAGGCTTCATGCATGCTAGGCAGGCACTCTACCACTAAACCACATTCCTTGCCCACCATGACATACTTTTCATAGAGATCAAAAAGATGATTCATATGAACAGAAATATTCTGGAAATAATATTTAAATTTTTCCAGCTAAGATAAGCATTATTTGTTACATGAAATTCTACACCTATGTATATTTAACTAATACCTTCTTCAGTATATAAAACAATATACTTGACAGGTATGTGTGACAAATGTAAATACACTGTTTGTACAACAGAAAGATTAAGAATTTATTTTTGTCAAAAGACACTAGAGTTGAAACAAAGACAAAAGATGGTGAAAAATATAGATGATTTTGAAAATTTCAAAGTAGATATTACCTCTAACCTATGACAAAAACAGACAAAAGTAAAAGTAAGAAATGTCTATTCCTGGCTTGGAGGCATGGCTCAGGTGGAACAGTGCTGGGCAATAAAGAAAAGTAATCATCAGAGTGTAAGTTTGAGTCCTGGTTACAGACAAAACAAATCCAGAAATGTCTCTAAGTTAAAATCGAAAGGTTAGAATAGGGTAATCTTAGAATGGGAAAATCCAACTGGTTGAAAAGTATAGGTTAAAAGCAGTCTTCCTGATTACCAGAAATTGTACCATTAAAAAAATCAGATACCACTTTGTATGTATCAAAATTAGACATGTGGGGCCAGGAGATTGGCCTAGTGGTAGAGTGCTTGCCTTGCATGCGTTGAAGATCCGGGTTCGATTCCTCGGTACCACATACATAGAAAAAAGCTAGAAGTGGTGCTGAGGCTCAAGTGGTAGAGTTCTAGCCTTGAGAAAGTCCAAGGCCAATGCTCAGGCCCTGAGCTGAAGTCCAGGACTGGCAAAAACAAAAACAAAAAACTAGACGTGGAAAACATCAGGAACTCTGGAGGAAACAGACAGACAATGGCTCACTAATCTGTGTGTAGTCTAGTAGTTTGCAGTGAATTTAGGCAAAAGGTGCTATATAACCTAACGATGTCTTCCACCTGAGGGCTAGAGAAAATCCAGTTATTTGTATACAGCGCTTTAAGTGTGCCTGACTAAAGTAGTAGCTCAGTAATGTATCATGAAATGCTGAGAAGCTACTAGTCCCAGGGACTAGAGGTACACAGAGCAACATAAATAGGTTTCAAAGCAATGTTGGATTAAAAAGAAAGAAATTACATGCTGGGTGCTGGTGACTCATACCTGTAATCTTAGTTACTAGAGAGGCTGAGATAGGAGGGAGTATAGTTTGAGGACAGCATAATATGAGACACCCCTAACACCTTCTCAATAATAGTTGGGTATGGTGCCATGCACCTGCCATCTTAGCTGTGTAAGAGGCTGATACTGAGAGGATCACGTTCCATGCCAACCTGGACAGAAAAACCCATGAAGTCCCAGCTTAATGGAAGATGCTAGGCACAGTAGTGCATGCTTCTCATCTCATACTGCAGTAGAGTACCTGCGTAGGAAGCGTAAGGCTCTGAGTTCCAAAACCTAGTACTGCCAAATGAAAATAAAATCTATGAAGTCCTTAGCATAATATCACTTGAATGGATTACAAATACATCCATACTCAAAATAATAGTATATATCAACACTATACAAATGAATGGGCAGTTTTGAGGAGGCAGTGGGTAATGGAAATAAAATGTGAATTTTTTTTAAAAGAGCCAAAATTAATAGGAATCCTTTGAAAGGGTTGGCACGTATGTGCCAAGAATTGAGTAAAAGCAAGCCTGCATACTTGGTGTGATTCCATTTGGTTTAAAAGTACATATGCAGGTATGTGTACACATTGGCAATAACAAACATTTTTGCAACTAAATATTAGGTACTCATGGCTGCAGTGCAGTATATGGCTTACTATCTCCTCTTGCTTATCTGTATGCTCTAGACTTTCTACAATAAATGTGAATTCTTTTGGTATGAAGGAAATAAAAATTTGAAAATCCCAATGATTTTGGGTGCCAGTGGTTCATGTCTGTGATCCTAGCTATGAGGGAAAGTCTGTGAGAGTCCAATAAAGTACTCAGAAAAAGCTGGGAATGGAGCTGTGGCTCAACTGGTAAAGTACTAGTCTTGAGTGCAAAAGCCCCACGCCCAGCACATATATGAAAAAAAATTAAAAAATAAAATCTGAAAGATGGACCATATTTTCCTGCTTTGGGATCTGTACAAATAAGCATGAGGGTGTTTTTTTCATTTTTTAAAAAATGTTTAATTTTTTAGAAATATGATTTTTCTCATAGCTTTCTTATTTTCAAGCTTGCTCTTTTGGTAAAGTTATAATATTCACATCAGGCTTTTTTGTCTTTTTATTTAATGTATTGTTGTATCTATGCTATAAATGCTTCATTATATGTTCTGATTATATTATATATTATATAATAATGACGACTACAGAGATATATGTCCATATATCTGTATACACACAGTTTGGCATATTCATCACCTTCCATTTGAGTTAATATACATGGAAAGAACACCTAAAATCTAACACATTTCTAGTACATAAATTTTATCAATGTACATGAACTCTCTGAACTTATTCAACACATGTAATGATAAGTTTGTAATCTTTTTTTCATATATTTTATTGTACTTAATAGAAGGGTTACATTACATTCACCAGATAGAAGGGACATACTCCACAAATATTGAGACCCTTTCTCATGTCATGGTCCCCATTTCCCTCCCTCCCTCCCCCCGATGAGGGTGAGTTTTGAAGGTTTGTGTCTGTAAACAGGATAACTTAAGGTCTGTGGTTATTATGCTCATAAAATAAAACTGAAAACAATATAGTGCGTTTTCTTTTTGTTCATATTTACTCCAATAAGGAATTTTGCATAGGCAGAAAATGCACACTGGGAAGGAAATGGTCTTAAGCTCCAGAGTGCATGGCTAACTAGCATTTTCTCTAGGAGCCATCAGGGCTTTTCACCTTGCTAGGAATCCATGGTCAAGGAGCAATTTAAATACTTACCTTCCTTAAGTAATATCTCAAAACCACTGCTTTTGTAGTAAGTGGTATTTTTAGAGGTCTCCTGGACATTTCTGACCAGGCTAGCCTTGAACTGTGATCTTCTGATTTCTGCCTCGTAAGTAGTTAGAATCACAGGCCTGAATAAAATAATTCTCAGTAACTGAGATGAGAATTCTTTTGAAGGAGAAACTATCTTTGCTTAATAAAGTTTTTTTTTAATAGCACAAAACCTAGATACATAAGGCCATATAGGATGAGGATAAATGAAAGGATCTCCAGGATATGGAAACAAGAGCTTTGTATTGTGTGATTGTTGTTCTTAATGTACTATGTTATTTCTCTTCTCTTTTGTTGACCTTTGATTAATCTCATATTGTTACAGTATCTGACTTGGTTACCTGGTATATTGTATATATGTTTATTTGAAATAGAAAAGGGAAGGTGGTAAAACAAGATGACTGGAGGCTGGAGGAAGGAAATGGGACAAAAACATGAGAAAGGGGTATCAATGTGTGAGAAGTAATGCATCTACTATCTGGTGAATATAACTGTAACCCCTCTATACATTACAATAAAAATTTTAAAAATAATGTTTTTTATGAGTATATAATCTAGGAAGTGACTTGTAGTAAAAACTATGAACACTGACAATTACAATGCCCTGTACATTACAATGCCTGTGTACAAAAGGAAAGCTGACCTACAAGCAGAAAAGAGGAGAAAAGAAAATATATAGAAAAAAAAAGAAAATATATATAGAGAGGAACCACAAGGAGACTGAGCAGTCTGAAAGGATAACCAGAAAATAGCCCTTTAACTGTATAGGACTTTTATAAACATGGATGCCCAGTGAGGAATCAGAAAGGGCTAAGGTCAACAAACAGTTTCTCTTCCTGGCCACACATTTTCAGGAGGTTTATTTTTGGAAACAGTATATGAGGCTGACTTTTTATATCAGAAGCTTAGAGGAGCCCTGAGAATACTTAAGGCACTTTAGAATCCATGGTTATTCTGACTTTCACATCCATTCTACCCAGGTCTCAGAGTGACCACAGCCAGAAAATTGTATTTCCTTTTTCACCAGACAAACAAAAGCAGGGCAGGCAAATAGGCTGCCAAATAGGTCCCCAAAAGTCCCCTAGACAAGATATCAAAGATTGTTAAGGAGCCCCAGGTTCTAATGATTAAACACTGTGAGGTCAAATCAGCTTCTAGAAAAGTTTCTCCAATAACAGTGTGTTTAGCAGCCTGGATCATAGGATGACTGGAATTAAGGGTCCAAAAACATCAGACACACTAACAATGCACACTGAATACTGTAAGGAGAGGCAGTGGCCTCAGTTGGCTTTGAACTATCCCAGCATCACCACAGAGCTCATCCTACTTAACTCTTCTTATAATCCTACTAAGTGGAAAGAGGGTGCTGAACTTACAGGGACTCAGTCACTTGCTTGATCTTTCAAAGAGTTAAGACGTGATGGTAATCAGCATGTGACCGGGACCTCTTTGCACAGTCTGGTGTCTTTCTACTGTGTTATATTCTTTCATTTAGAGGAATAATACAGAGACATATAGCACATGCCTTGAGGGAATATTTTATAAGAAAAAACAGACAGATTGGTAAAGCTATCTCCTTTGATATTTCCATCATTTTTGGTGATATGTTCTTACATTTATCACAGAATCTTACAGCTGCAATCTTTAAGGCAGATCTTTCTGTGATTGGGGTGAGGAGGAGTGGGTGAGTTTTTTGGTGAATTGAATTAACAGAAGGTAACCTAATATAAGGGAACAAGAATTCCCATCAGGCAGAAAATTCATTTAGTGGAAGGATAAGAGGTTGTTGCAGGGTAAACCTCAGAGCTAAAGTAGAAGATGTGTGTTGTTCAGTCCCAAGCAGGCTCAGCTCTTCTCAACTAAGTAAATGTGTGTTGATCACCTCATATGTAGGAATCTAGCACCAGCCTTCATGTTGAAAACACAAAGGTGAATATGGCAGGGGAAACATGACCAACTCTCATTGAAAAGCATAGTAGACATTATGGAGGCCTCCAAAGGATTGATTTCTTATTTTCCTCATCACAAAGGGACCTCAACTTTCCAGCCCCAAAGTCTCAGCCAAGAATCTCATTGTCATCTGTTGCATTACTGACTAGTTTGGACAAGGGTGCCAATCTTTTGCTGATCCTATCTCAGGCAGGTCAGCGCTTTTATGTGTTGGTAAGGGGAAGAGAAATCTTTCCTTCCCCCAGAGAATATCAATGAGAAAACCCACCATAAAGGATTAAACCAAGTCAGCCAAGAAGACAGGTCCAAGAGAATCACAGAAAAACAAAGTCCTAGTGAACAGTGACCCTTTAAATCAAACTTCAAGTGAAACCATCATTGCTTTTTTTAAAAAAATTAAAATTTTGTTGTCGGGGTGATGTTTAGAGGGGTTACAATTACATTTATCAGGTAGTAGGTACATTACTTCTCGAACATTGATACCCTTTCCCATGCTTTTC
The DNA here is from genome assembly GCF_031878675.1 of Megascapheus bottae. Classification (NCBI taxonomy): domain Eukaryota; kingdom Metazoa; phylum Chordata; class Mammalia; order Rodentia; family Geomyidae; genus Megascapheus; species Megascapheus bottae. The sequence continues at coordinate 52,186,090 of NC_143517.1, forward strand.
TCCCACTTTCCCTCCTCTCACCTCTCCCAATCATCTGTTTCTATGCTCTGATGTATTACAGTTAAAATTTACTGTAATATGCCAAAAAAAACCTAACCAATTCAAGGAACTATAAAATCAAACAATTTGATAGAACATGATTGTTATAACTATGAGCATACTGGCAGATTTTAGAAAGAGGCACAGATTTCCCAACTCTGGGATAAAGGAAAAGATTTCTAACACAGTCATGACTCAATTGAGTTTGGAAGGAAGAACCAAAGTAAGGTGGTTGGCATGAGTAATTAGCATGAGTAAAAGGCATAGGGGGCAAAAAGAAAATAATATTCATGGAGAAATACAGAGAATTGGTGTTACCAGACTGAAGAATACAATGTTTGGTGGGTGGGAAACCATGGTGGCTGGAACTGAGTTTCGGGCTTTAGTATGTCAAAGATGAAAGGGATCTAGAAGGTATCTAGATTTGCTTGTAGTTGCATAAGAGGGTAAAAATAAAGGAGAGGGAAACCGGAGGCTAGATTTCAGGTAGGATAGAATTCATTTCTTTCAATTCATTTACCATGTCAACTGGTGACAGGCTCAAACTCAACAATGAGGAAACACATGCAGTCCCTGCCCTGGCTAAGGTCTCAGTTGATTAGGACCCACGTGTATGCCTAGATAACCAGGCCCCCAAGTGGAAGGTTTGGCTTATGGCACTAGTGAGCATTAGTGGAATTTTTAAGAGTTAGGGATACGCAGAAGAAAGTGAGATTTCTGAAGGAGATATTAGGAGAAATCAGAATCCCAGTTTATCCTTTCCCTCTGTCTTTACTTCCTGGCTACCATGAGATGAGCAGGTGCTTTATGGTATAATAGGCCTAAAGACAATGGGAAAGGAACCATGCAAGCATGAACCTAAACCTCTGAGACTGTATGTAAATTAGTGTTTCTTCTTTTTTTTTGGTCATTTGTGGGACTTGAACTCTGGGCCTGGGCGTTGTCCCTGAGCTCTTCAGCTAAAGGCTACCACTCTACCCCTTGAGCCACTGTGCCACTTCCACTTTTCTGATGGCTAATTGGAGATAAGAGTCTCACAAACTTTACTGCCCTGGTTGGCTTTGAACCTCAATCCTCAGATCTCAGCCTCCGGAGTAGCTAGGATTTACAGGTGTGAGCCACCGCGCCTAGCTAGTGTTTCTTCTTAATAAGTGGGTTGTATCAAGTATTTTGTTACAGTGATAGTCAGCTAATAAATGAGATGAAGTTAGTAGAGATGGACCTGTAGGGGCATTTCACTGGTGGAAGACAAAAAATTTATATGGTAGGAACTGCATTTTGTTTATCTCCACTATAGCCTAATTCCTAATAATAAATAATCTTCCAGCTACTACAGGTTGACCTTGGACCAGAAGTGTTTTAGACTATAACCTTTTCACATTTGGGGATATTATGTATAATGATATATATAGGGATGGGATCTAATTCTAAATGTGGAATTTATTTATGTTTCATATACATCTTATATGGCATAGCTTGAAGGTAATTTTAATACATTATTTTGAGTGTGCGTGTGCTTTGTTTGTGACCTTCCATTTGAGGTTAGATGTGTTAAGTTTTTCCATTACTTTATGCTAGTGCTCAAAATGTTTCTGTATTTTAGAGAATTTCAGATTCTGGGTTTTGGGTCAAGGAGCTCAACCTGTATTCCATTTCTGCTCATAAAATAGGGATCATGTAGCATGATTTTCAGACTTATTTCGTCATTATTTTATATTATGCATGGAATCGTATTCTTGCTCTTGGCTACTTTGTTGTCAATACCGGCTATTTCTACAGAGGGACAAAAGGATTGTTAGTACAGGGGAAACTGGTGTCTTAACACTATGGATGGAGGTTACTGCAGGGATGATATTGAGGAGAGACCACAAGATGCCCTAGACTGATGTCAGATGTCTGCCACAAGCAGGGACCAGATCTGCTGGCATCATCCATGGCTGTCTTCTTACCTGGATTTAGCCTTCTCTGTGTTTTAGTCACTATCTAGTAAAGTGACTAATGGGAAAGTGACTTTATATTTTTACACATCAGAAGAACTACATCCTTTTCTAAGCATAACAAATGGAAGCCAATTAGAGTGGGCTCAATGTTAGCTGACAAAAAGCCCCACAAAGTGTTCCCATTAAAATGCTCTTTTAACTTGTTAACATGTACTTCTCCTTTAAATACCCAACTCTCTAAAAACAGTACCAGTTTCAGATAAATATTGCTCTGAGTACCTCTTTATTCATGAGAATCTGTTCATGCTCAAGGGCCATCAGCTGAACAGAAAGTGCTGCTTTTGTCAAAATACTACTTGAACTAACAATGATTTCATTAAAAAAATAAAAGGTATTGTATGTGCATGTTTCATACACAGTTTTCTTTGGCTGTAGTTTCTGTTCTCATAATGTCATCTGAGATACTCTCTATACAATAGTATTTTAGAAAGTAAGAAAGGTAATTCTAATGATAGGTAGCTTCTTACTAACAAAAGACAGTATCTTTAGGGCCTCAGTGTGTTGTCTGTGAGACAGCAGCCTCTTGGTATCTTCCCTGGCTCTTAGCAAGTACCCACACAGCCTGAGTATGACCTTAGACATAATGTCAACTTTAGGATTATTTTCCAACCATATCATGAAGGAAGAGGGGAGAGGTATGTGTTCCTGGGGTAGGGCTTAAGCAAGATCTCATGTACTGGCTTCATGACTAATGTATTACCATGAGCAGGAGTGGCTTTCTGGAGTGAGTGAGGTTGAATCCATAGACAAGTATTAGTGATCTCTGTGGAAGGCTGGAGGATAATCCAAACATACTTGTCTCTGGGTTATATCTTTATGTGAATATCTGACCCTTAGGACAGGAGGCTCTGTCAAGGAGGCTCTGTCAAGATAGGGCCAGGATGATGTTCTGTGTGGAAAGGCAGAGTGAAAACCAAAAGAGCTAGGGATGTAACTGATGTGGCAGAGTTATTGTCTAGCATATGTGAGCCCATAGTGCTTCAACAATCAAAGGTTCAGTGAAAGTGAGCCAGTAAAATGATTTTCCCCCTAAGTTCTGAACACATACATAGCGCTGGTTAAGGTGTAGGGCACAGAAGACAGAATATGTAATACAGGCTATCCAGGCCTAGGCTATTTAGTAAATGGTTCTTTGTGCCTGTCAGGTTTTCATTATTGGGACTACCATTTAAAAACACACAAAACTCAAGATGCATTGAGTAAAAGGAACTTGCCTAGAATTGCTGAACTTAGTCTCAAGGGAACACTTCCTCTTGTGGCAGCTGAAGCCATAGATAGTGAACAGATGGGCTAAGAAGTAGGACACAGGTTGACCTGGACAAGGGATGGTTGGTGAAAGCACAAAGCGAGGAAGGCTTTGTGGAGAAGCAAGCTATGATTATTCTCTAAACCCCTCTAGCCTGGACTTAAAATGACACCTTAGTTAGGTGTACTTGTAGTTATGGTTCAGTTGGACCACCAAGTTTCAGCCCACATGCATGATAAGCTCCAAGTGCCTTGAACGACACAGCAGAGTACCTGTTGTTATAACTGGGGAATTAAAGCCAACCCCATGTTGGTTATAAGAAAGATAATTTATCTGGGAGTATGGCCTAGTGGTAAAGTGCTTACTAGCATGTATGAAGCCCTGGGTTTGATTCCCCAGTACCACATATACAGAAAAAGCCAGAAATGGTGCCGTGACTCAAGTGGTTGAGCGCTAGCCCTTGAGCATGCCCAAGGATAATGCCCAGGCCCAGAGTTCAAGCCCCAGAACTGGCAAATAAGTAAATGGTAATTATCTGGCTAAAAGTGAAGTGGCAAAGGTAATCCTATACTTGGAGGTTTCTTGTCTATTGCTCATTTCTTCATCCTTTAAAATTCATATTTTTTTATATCCCTACCTATCCTGGGTATGCTGAAAAAACCTGATTTTTGGTTGCTTGTATGTTAGAAGTTCTATTCCCAACAATTTCTTTCTCAGAATGGCAAATTTAATCTTCAAAACGGTTCTGCACTGCTGGCCCCAGAATTAAAAGCAAGCACTTTCAATGGGGGAAATTAAATTTGTTTGATATACCTGTACATGTATAAAATTGGATCCAGCACCCACTTGGTTTGCAAGCTTACATAGCATGCTGTTTGTTATACTCTGTACCTTATACCTGTTTTGCAGCGGAAAGAAGGGCAGCCACAAAGACCTTGTGTTGTACTGACCTTAGGCAAGACAATTGTTAGCTGTGAGGCAGCATCATTTTCTGCTGGAGTCCCTCTGTGTGTGCTTGGTGTCCTCCACAGCTAAGGAGTCTTCCTTGGAAGAATTAAATATTCAGTTAACTGAATTTTCATTAAAAAAACAGTAAAGATGAGATGCCTGGGGGGTGGGGAAGATATTTCAATTATAAATATCTATATTTCATTTTGCATTCTCCTCTCTGAAGCTCCCTGGTGGGTGTCACAGAATTCCGAACTTACAGTTGTGTTCACAAGTAACATGGCTTTCAGAAGAGCTAAATGACTGTTTTCTGAAATTTAGTTCCTATAGGAATTAGCCGTGCTTCCTTCCTTCCGGTTGATCAGGACACAAGTTGCCTGAAAGAAGTGAAGACTAGAACAAATGAATTGAAAATGGGTGGGGAGCCTGGCTGCATGTAGGCTGGATTTTGTAGGACCAGGATGGGAGTAGGGGTATGCAAGTGGAGTGAGCTCGGTCTTATGATCTGATCTCATTTCCTCCTGCATATTCTCTGTGGTCCACAAGGCTGAGTGACTTGACTCAGGCCCCATAGCTTGTATGAGGAACATTTGTTTTCTCTTGCCTGGGCAGGGCCTAGTCCCCTCTTCTACTTCTCTATTTTCTTCCTCTTTAACTTTTTTTTCTTTTCTCTTTCTCTCTCATTCCTTCCTCACCTCATTTTTCTTCTTCTTCCTATTATATTCTCTATCATTTTTATTACATTTCCTCTATTTTCCTACTCTTTTTCTTCATCCTACTTCTTTCCTTTCTATTCAAACATGAATTGACTAGTTATTATGGGCAGTTAGTATTCCTACAAAGAACAGAAATCTGAGTCTATTCTCCAGAGAGTGAGGAAACTCTTCCCTTTTGTTTTTTGTAGGACCCTGGCTATCTGGGAATTACTGTAGAAAGGTGGATAAGAAGAGGGTAATGGTCATGTAGGAAGTGAGAATTTGGGTTAGAGAATCTGAACTGAGTAGCTACCAGACAGCATTGATGTGGCGAGTATGAGAGCATCTTAGCTGATATGCTTGCTTTTGTATTTCCATGTAAGCCAGCTCAAGAGTATAAATACACCCACTCTTTGAGGTTGGCAAACTAAGGTGAGTTGGCTGTGGTTTGTATTTCAGTGAGGAGCCATTGTGCTATTAGCTCTCTGCTTGCTGGTGGCTCACACTTGTAGGAGCTGAGATACAGACATAATTTTTTCAGTGCTAGAATTGGAATACTGACAATAGGTAGTTTGCACTATTTCTGTGCACAATTAAATTATCTATGGTAGACTACCTTAAACTCTAATGCTGCGTGCCACCACTATTATTTTTATAAGAATGTCCCACTGTTTTCTTTTGATATTCTATTATCTTTTTGTATAGGATCTGGCAAGGTGCCTTGTGAATAGCAGGTTGTGAACAGGTCATTAGAATCAACAGTGGGGTGTTTAGGTATTTTTGGAGGCTCGTGTTACTCACGTTACTATCTGCAGACAGATAGTAGTATTTCACTGTGTGGGTGTGACTGGCATCATTTCCAATTTTCAGCATGCCACGTGTTTTGCAAGTTAAATAAATACATGTGTTCGCTAACCTGTCCTCCTACCATAACCAGACTGCAGCGAAGAATGAAAATCTGACCAAATGGATATGATAGTTCAAGGCAACAAGAGAAGCAACGGATATGAAATTAAAACCTACTTATTCTTAATATTTAATTCTAAAATATTTATTAAATATCTGAAATGAACCAAGAAGAAAATGCCCAGCCAGAGAAATAAAAACACTTGAGTTTGCAGCTTCTAATTACCCTTTTTGTTGCATTATTCTTACATTTCCATCTTTATGAAAGGTTTTATTATACCTTAGAAAATGGTCTCCAATGCATTTTAGACACAGATAAAATTTAAATGATGATGGCAACCTCAGCCATAACAATAATAATGCTTAAACCACTATCTCCCCCCAAGTAAATGTTTCTTCTGTGCAAAAATTGGCTACATATGTTTTGGGAAAAGATGAAAGTTGTGAGAGTGTGGGGGAATGTGAGCCATTAGCCCCTTCCTTAGAATATAACCTAAGTTTTAAAACATCATTGTAAAAATCAGTTCCCTATATGTCAAATACTAGGTAGCAGTGAATGTTTCTACTCTGGGATCTTTCAAGCCAGGGGTGACAGGAACATGAAGAACAATTGCAAAAATGATGGTGATGTAACACTTAATCTTCTCAATATTCTTTTCTATTAGTGCTGGTTGCAGTCTCCCTCCTAGAAACAAGAAGGTTCCAGAGATGATGATTCATGCTACTTAGAAAGACATAGTGAGCAGTGTTGGAAGTGATCTTAAGTAACACCTCCTATGCCATCATTCATCTTGCCACTCCAGGCTCTTTGGAGACCATAATTAATAACATGTATCAAATTGTTTCCATTCCTTTGTCCTGAGGCCTCTCTCTCCTTCCTCCCACTCCTCAATTGCTGGATGAATGAGTCATAAGAGTCCTTCCACTTCCTTGAGGATCTCATCTCATGGCATGACATTCCAACATGCCAGTACCCATTACACGTCCATTCAGTTCTCAGTTTTCCACCACACGGTTTGGAACTTGTCCTTGCATGGCCCGTGTTTTTCCAGCATGCTCTGAGATGATCCCACATTGATTTCAGGGGCTGAGAGGCACTTGTGTTAAGACTTCTGTTAGCTTCCTCTACTCCCAGACACCAATGCTTTCTCCTGGAAGGTCATATAGATCAAGTGTTCTGTGTTCTCTCTCTGGTTTCCCTACTGCCTACGTCCCAATGTTTTTCACAAATGTCCCTTCACTCTCAGTAACAGTGTGATATGGCCTAATTCTGTTGACTTGATGTCTTTGGACAAGCTAAATTCATAAGCTCATAGAATCACATTCAAAATCCTACACTACGTCATTGTGACAGAACCAATACAGGCTGAGGAACAGATCGTAGGTAGAGATGACCCAAATATACCAGAATCTAAAACGACTCATGCTTTATTGCAGATGTAAGTATAATTTGTGAGGTTGGAAGTATGGTTCACTGGCCATAAGCATGTTTATCATACACAAAGACTGAGTTTAATTCCAAAAACCTCATTTACATTCTAGAAAATAAATAATGCCATTAAAAAAAAGGTTATCCTGCATTCCATGTTCTTTAGCTAGGTGCATCAATATTTTAAGCTCTATTTTTTCCATGCTTTGTACATATATCCATGTATTTAACATATATAAATATTTAAATTATTATAATTTATATTATATATTCATATAATATATACAAATGAATATCATTTAAAAATATATTTTATACTTATATATATGTTTTTGAGATTTTTTTTTGCCAGTCCTTTGGCCTAAACTCTGGGCCTAGACACTGTCCCTGAGCTTCTTTTTGCTCAAGGCTAGCATTCTACCACTTCAGCCACAGAACTACTTCTGGCTTTTTTGAGTAGTTTATTGGAAATAAGAGTCCCATAGTGTTTCCTGCCCAGGCTGGCTTTGAACCATGACCTTAGATGTCAGCTTCCTGAGTATCTAGGCTTATAGAGGTGAGCCACCAGCACCCAGCTATACTTTTTTTTTAATAACTACTGTAAACAGGTTATATTCCAAACCTCTTTTTCACACTTACGATGAAAATGTCTCTCCTCACTGAATGAGTACAATCTTTGAGTTTAGTTTCCCAGGCTAGACCTCAATAATTATTTTAACCTCTGAAATGTGACAAGAACACTATCTAGGATAAAATGGGGAAAAAAAAAAACAGGAGCAGAAAACCTGTTAGTCAAGTTCAGTTCTATTAGTTAAATTTCTGTTCAAAGTTAAGGCTAGTTTCCATGTCCTAATCTTTTTCAAGATAATAATAATAACTTTAACTTTTTTTAGAGCCCATAGCTATAAACAGTCCTGCCTACAAATACTCAGTAAATAATTCCAAAGGAATTACCTTAAGCCAATTTATCTGTTTATGCTGTATTTTATATATACATCTTTTTAGCCATGGAATTCTGATCAATGAGTCTTTTAGGATGCCTTGGAGTCAACATTATAAGAATTCCACCCAGAATTCGGCAAGCATAGTGCTTCCACTTTTGCTAAGGTCCCTTATCCTTCATCCCTACTACATTACTAACACTAAACAATACATGCTTCTACTCCTGGCCCCAGGGCTAAGGTATTACCCCATATGTGTTCCAAGATATTCAATAACAGCTGCTGTTTGTTGTGGACACAGATCAAGAGCAAGTCCCTGTTAGGCTTCAAGGTTACTCAGTGGAATTCCTCCTCTACCTATCTGGGGGAGACTTAATGCTATGGGAGTGATATCTCCCCCTTCCCCCAGCAGCCTATAATTTAATCACTTTTTGCCAGAAAGATGGTTAAAAGTCCATGGTAAAAATGAACCATTAACTCAGCCCAATTAACCAGTGTCTTATCTGACATGTTAACACTATAGAACCCTGGAGACACACAGAGACTTTCCCCCCTAGTAAACATAAGTCAGTGGTTAATTGGTTCTAAGAATTTCTTCATCATTCAAGATTTGGTTGTGTTCTTGACCCTGGTCAAGTCAAATAAACCCTCATGATTTTCTTAACAGAGCTCCTTAGAGAACTGATCATATGAAATCTAGAGATGATGCTGAAGACATGCGGGGTGTGTACAATTCCCAGATTCGCCTGGATGCTGGGCCTCACCCTCCATCCTGAAGATGCATTCAGCTTTCCTAGTCCCAGGTGGAAACTGGTCAGCTTGGCCTCCTTTCTCCCCAGTTGAGCGGATCAGTATCACCCTCTGAAAGCCTACTACCCGAGAGGACTCTTAACACCAGCCATGACCTTGACAACAATGCAGTCAGTCAAACCCCATTCTTCTTCATTGTTCAAAGTTACACTGAACACTGATCCCTTTTTTTTCTTTTTCTTTTTTAATGTACAGAGCCATTTTTAAATGAAATGCTTTCCTGTGACCTTGCTCACCATTCAGGTAAGGGGTCCACTGTAGGTTGCTTTATTCTGGCATGAGGGATTATATCTTGCTATGGCAGACTGAAATAGCCTAACAACCTGGACAAGCAAGCTGTTAGAGATACCAGTGGTGCTATCCTCTGGTGTCAGGCAGACACTGAGAGTTTTAACCTTTCTTTGTGTCCATTGAAAAACACAAGCACTGGCAATGGAGGAAATAAAAGGAGGTGAATTTGTCCCAGGAGCCGGAATCTACCTGGCCATTCCCAATCTGTGAATTTAAAAGAGAGCTGCGGCAGAACAGGAAATGGCTGAAGTTCAGTCAGTTCATTTTCTCCCCTCTGGGACTATTACTGTTCTCTCTTTATCTGTGACATGAAAGGTTAGCAGTGCTTTCATTACCAACCACTTTCCTGATCTGGAGTTTTGAAGTCCTTATCTATAGCTCACCACACCTTACATCAGGGTATTTTCCCCCCTTCATATTAGCAGTTGGGAAGTTATATTTCTGTCATTAATTCAAGTGTTTTATTCCACAGATGTACTTTTTTTTTTTTGGTTCCAGGAGTAGGGCTTCAACTCAGGGCCTGGGATTTTCCTCCCCACATACCTATTTTTTTTTTCCTCACAGCTGATACTATACTGATTGAGCCACACCTCCCCTTCTGGAATTTTGGAAATATGAGTCCCATGGGCTTTTTCTTGCTCAGGCTGGCTTATGTACCTTGATTCTCATATCTCAGCATCCTGAGTAGCTAACAGATGTGAAACACTGGTGCCCAACACAAAATACATTTTCAGTGCCTGGCATTCAGTTCCTACGCTAGGTGCTAATATACTAGGCTTATTTTATTTAAATATCAAAGAGTATCTTACTGGGTCTATTCTACTCCAGGCTCTGTGTAGTTTCATGCAATGTACCATATAATGATATAGTATTTCCTCATATAATTTCCAGTGGAAACAGGAGTTAGGGGGCCATGAGAAAATAAAAGACATAGCAATTCTTTGAAATGTTTGTACAAGTTCTGGCTAGCAATGGATGCCCCATCTTTCCCTATCTCATCATATATCAAAGAAATAGGAAAGCTAATATAGCTAACATTGCAAAATCATATTAGTAATCAACATAATGATAGTAGCTCCCACATACATGGCAGATGTCCCTAACAGGAAAAGTATTCAGACCTGAGGAATAAAAAGGCCTTTGTAAAAGATATCAAAATATATTGTGTGGATTTAATAAGCTAGTATAAGGAAACCCCCTGAAACCTGTTAAATAATGGCAGAATGAGGAAATGTGGCAGAGAAAACTTTTATACAATAGGTTAAAAAAAGACTTCTTCATGACTCGAAAAAAAAAATCACCCTCCAAATACAGATCTGGACTTGGTGGCACACACTTATAATCCCAGCTTCTTAGGAGGGTGGCAATGGGGAAAATCATGGTTGGGAGGCCAGCTCTGGTGACAAGTTAGTAAGATCCCTATCTCAATCAACCAGCTTGTACATATAGTAGTTGTATGTGTCTGTAATCACAGTTATGCAGAAGGCAAAGGGAGTAGGTTCATGGTCCAAGGACATTCCCAGGCAAAAAATGTGAAACCCTATCTAAGAAATAACTAACATAATAAAAGGGGGCTGGTGGGGGTGGGGAGGCTTTGGGTATAACTGCTTGGATAGCAATTGTGAAAACTTAAGCTCAAACTCCAGTACCAAAAAAAAAAAATACAAAGATACAGACACACACATAAAAAAGACAAATAAAAAAAACTTAAGACCATCTGTCAGGCTCCTGTATACCCAGGCCCAAACTCAGTGGATTCTTATTTTAGATTTGGTTATGAAAGCTGGCTAACTGCTTGTTAAATTCTCAGCAGATTAGAAATAGCAAATTAGTATACTTCAGTGCTTATAGGAAAATGACAGCTGTCAGCCATGCAGACAGAGTGGGAGGGAAAATCAAAACCATGAAAGCAACACAAGGTTTATAAACAGACAAGTATTTCTAACAGGACTGAGAGAAGCTATCATTATTACCGCTAGTTTTCTAGTGTTATAATCCAGAGGCTTGTGTTTAACTGACCAGGGAAGTGCCAAAGCTACTTAGGATTCCACACGGTAGTTAAGATAGAACATAAAAACAGAAGATCTCCACCTAGGGCCCCCTTTGTCCTCAGGGAATATGTGGTAATGTCTGCAGACCTTTCTGGTTATCACAGTGGTGGTTACTGTAGAGAGTATTCAGGACTGGGATGCTACACGATATCCTACAACACACAGCACACCGACAGGCGGGGTCCTCACCACAAAATGCCTTGTTCTAAATCTGTGTGGGACCTAAACATGCTCTGATTATTTGAAAAACTCATTTATGTGGTCCCATTTCAGTCCCTACGGATGCAGACAAGGAGGCTGAAGAAGTATCACTGCATCTTCCTTGTCAAGGTCTGTCCATTCACCTTCATTTGACCTTCACAATAACCTTGTTAAATAGGCCAGGGGGAAAGTACAATTTTCCCTTCTGTACAGACAGAAGACTGTATAAGACTGTACAAGACTGCATAAGATTCCCATGATGGATAAATACTTAGACTCCTTATCTGGTGCTGCTATACTAAACCACTTGTCTTGAAACTGGCTTTTTACAGTAGAATGTCAAATTTAATTTGAGCAAATAAAAGCAAAGATGTAGGCTCAGGTAACAAAAGTTCTGGTTCTGTGACTCTCTAGACAGCAGATGAGCATCCAACCTGTACTAGACTGCTATTCTAGGTGCTAAGCACAGTGGTGAACGTAAACCATCTCCTTGAAAGTGGATTGTGGGTTCACTAAACATGTAGTGGTTAGGAATCACATTCTTCAACAGTCAAGAGAGAACCTTGAAAAATCTGCATGCCTTATACTCCAGTTGCATTGACTTCTAGAGAAACTTTGTATATTTGTGTGATTTATGGACTTGTGTTTGCTTCTATCTCTTATTAATTCTTCTCCTGATTCCCATCACCAGGCAACTTGTACTAACTCTTTGAGGTCCGGAATAAATGCTCCCGAACAGTAGATCTAGTACATTATTTCATGCATGTGAATAGATTGTTAACCACAGTGGGTATTTTATTTTTTAAATTTTTTTCTGACTTTTAAATCTTTTTTTCTTTTTCACATTTTTTATTGTAATTAATAGAGGGGTTACAGTTATATTTGCCAGATAGAAGGTGAATTACTTCTCACACATTAATACCCCTTCTTGTGTTTGTGTCCCCATTTCCCTCCCCATACCCTTTATTAGACATCTTATGCCTATCTCCACAGGGGGTATTTTAACTGAATCTGTTTGTGTCTCAATCTTCTAGCACTGGATTGAGTATCGTCAGGGAGTTCATGGTTATGCCAGTGCTTCCCTATACCCTTTTCCAGTTTCCTTCCTCGTTGCCCTGATACATACTCAAAAAAAACCCCACCTCTTCCCGTGGCTCCAAGTGGAGATTTATCCATGCAGGAGAAGAACACGCAGAAGATACAAAAAGCAGGAGATGGACTTTGGAGTTGGTTCTTTTTACATCCCTGGCAGGCCTTCCTGATTTGGGAAAATCTCTCAACGGCAACTCTCTTTCTACTAGCCTTCCTCTATGTAACTGTTAATATCACCATTTCCTCTTATGTATTAAACTCAAAGGGTGGCCCTAGCTCCTGGGTAGTATAATCCTCTGGGTATGATCCCAAACCAAATCCACATATCAGTAATAGGGACACTAAACCAAATCTATATATCAGTAATGAGCCCCTTTCTGAAACTCTTGAAATTAGGGATACTAATTGCACTTTTTATTTCTTTCTTCAACAGTCTTCCATATTTCAGTGTCTATCAAAGTACCTGGCCCAAAGAAGAAGATCCATAAATGTTTATGAAATGTGTAAATGAATGAATGCAAATGTTACGATCAAATTTTAATCAGTCCTAGAGTTTTTCAGTTGTCAAGAATAGCAGCTTTCATCAAAGGCTGATTTCCTCAGAAGCAGTGAATTATTTTTTTGAACTCCACAAGACACAGTATTACTTATTAGCATTGCTATTCTTTGTCATTTCAACTTTACAGAAAACAGAAGTAAAGTGATGTCTGGCCTCTCCCCCCGAGCATTCAACACTTCTGTGTTTGAATTCTTCATCTCTAGCCTCAAACACAAAACAAAATCAAAGCATAAAACTTTTGTCCTAAACAGGCCCTGGTCAGAAAACTTCCACCTCTGAGGATACATATAATTACAGTTGGTTAGACATGAAAGGGGGGCGGGGAATAAATTTAACAAGACTCTCACATTTCAGCAAAAGTTTCCACCCGATATGAATATGACACATTAAATGAACATCCTTCTCCAAGACCTTCTTTTGGAGTCTTGTTGGAAGCTATGTTTCTTAAGTTAGCAAATGCCTGCTGTTAATGTGAAAACTGGTTCCAACTTAATTTGGTAACCAAGAAAACACATTTATTTTTTTGGTTGCTATTAGTGTTCTCAGTACTTTCTCATGCAGGCAGGATCACATAGTTAACAGTGACAGCACTGACTATTTATAATGTTTTTGCAATAGGTGACAGGTCCTATGCCGAACACATTCTGAAATTTATCTTCATGACAGTACTATAAGGTTGGTAGCAGTGCTGTCATTTTCTAGAGAGCAGAGCGGAATGGGGTAGAGGCTAGTTGCTAAGGTAGGACACGAATTCCAGTAAGCTGACTCAAAAGGCCCAACTTGAAATTTCCTTCCTTGATTAGTAGCTCTTTGCTTCCAGTATCCAAGAGAGACTATGGCTATAGAGGCTCTTCTGAGTACTCTCTCTCCCTCCCCTCCACCTCTCTTTTTCTGTGTGTGTGTGTGTGTGTGTGTGTGTGTGTGTGTGTGTGTGTGTGTGTGTGTGCTTCTCTGTCTCTGCCTCTGTCTTTGGTGCTGGTACAAGGGCTTGAAATCAGGATGTGCATGCTGCCCCTTAGCTTTTTTGCTCAAGGATGGCACTCTACTTTTTGAGGCACACCTCCACTTCTGGTGTTTTGGTGATTATTTGGAGATAAGAGTCTCACAGACTTTTCTTCTCAGGCTGGTTTTGAACCATGATCCTTAGATCTTAGACTCCTGAAAAGCTAGGATTACAGGTATGAGTGATCAGTATGTGGTAGAACTTCTGAATTTTCAATCCACTATCTACAAGTTCATCTCATACTTTAGGGCTTGACTTTCAGTCTCTCCCCATAGGTCTGGCTCCTTAGCTCTTGTGTGGAGGGGAGGAGGCCAGGGCTTAAAATGATGACAAGGAATAATGGAAGGAGGAAAAGAATCAAAGAACATCAATTTCATGGACTGTCAAAGGCGCAGTAGTGAAATACCATCCAAATTGCTGTTAATAGTCTAAGCTTCTTTCTTAGACTTCTTTCTTGAAAAAGTTCAAGGCCTGCATCAACTTTGTTGTCTCTTTCAATGTTACCCTGCACCTAATATATTACCAAAAACTACAATGCAGAACAGATGGAAGAGCATAAAGCAGATGCCACAAAGAAGTCTAAATAGAGACACACAATTTGTCAGTTAACAATAAGAAATGCCGTGGTGGCACAGACAACATGGAAAAGAAGCTGTTTATACAGTAGAAGTTATTGGGGAAAGCACATCAGCACAATGGAAGACATTATTCAGGAGAAGGAATTATTTCATTTTATTTGAAATGACATTCCATTATATCTTTTTGGATACAAAATAGCCTTGTATGGGATAATCTGAAGATGTTAGTAACATTGGGAATGGTAATATTGGGAACAGTCTACCTGAGGATGAAACTAACTTGGCCACTGATGCAGGCTTCCTTCCTTCCTTCCTTCCTTCCTTCCTTCCTTCCTTCCTTCCTTCCTTCCTTCCTTCCCTAATATACTTGGCAGGAATGCAGACTGTGAGGATCATTGAAAAATTAAACATAGAACTACCTTATGATGCAGTAATTTCACTCTTGAGCATTTACTTAAAACATTCAAACCAGGATATAATAGAAGTACCAGCACACCTATGTTTATTGCAGAACTACTCAACATAGCCAAGGAATGGACTCAGTCCCTTGCTCTTCTTGATGTTTTAACTCAGTCTTAATAAGGGCTATTTCCTAATTGCTCTGTGTATAAAACCTTCTTACTTCCTTTAGCTGTGGGTAAGAAGAAGAGTTTTAAAATGTTCAGCACAGAACCTAAAAGAGCGAGGCATTAGAGAATGTTGACTATAACTCTTTTGTGTGGACAAGCAAAAACAGTAATAGAGGAGGTAGTCAGATGTTTTCATGGTCAATATAGATGAGGAACAAAATTAGGTCAGGAAGCACAGGGTGCTTTTAGTGATGTTGCCTTGTTCTAAAGTACTGGATATTGGAAAACGTAAAACTCTTGAGACACATTTTACTAAAGATAAATAACAGACTACTATTCAGAGGCACAGAAATATGTACTCAAAAATCTAGTATTGCATTAATTCCTCTGTTCACAGACTGGTTTTTATTCACAGCATTGCCCTAAATGCCACCCAAAGATGATAAACAAACAAAACAAAACACCAACTCTCTCTCTAGCTCACTTGCTTTCACACACACACACACACACACACACACACACACACACACACACACACACAAAGGGATACTGCTGCTAGTTTCTTGAAAGGTTCAGGAACATACAGAACATCTTCCAAGGGAAAGGCAGAGCAACTACAAAAGAAATAGTGCAAGCTAACAAAGAAGAAAGTAAATTGCAGACTAATATATATAAAATTGTATATGTCTAGGAGATGCTAAATAACCACTCTAGTTCACACATGAACAACACTCCGTTCATTAGGTAGAGGCCAAGATTAGAGAGTTCAGTAGAGTGACTGACAGCTGGCTCATAAAGTCCTCGAAACTCTACCACAAACTGTGAATGTATCCACCTTTCCTCTTCTAAACTGTGAAGAGACATTTTAATTATGTAATTTGAAACTTCCTCTAACTTCATAAAAGCTGTAGCATATTATGTTGCTAGTGAAATATAACTATGGTCTGTTGTTTCCAAGCATAGTTTGTTTCATTTTTCAGATGTAATTCCAGCTTGTTTACATCATTTTTTAAGACTACCTGGTAAAAATCGGCATAATCTCCTATTTAACACTATTCATAAGGCAAATGATTCCTTCACAGTTACTCCTGTGTCTAATTAACTTCCAGTATTTTTCCATCCTATGTATCGGTATATTTTCAGACACCCTCTCTTCTGTCTTCTCTCCTCAAATTCCACTGAAGAATATTCTCTAATCCTGGATTTTTAGCCATCTTCTACAAAAAACATATGCTCAGATTACATTTGAATGACATGCATTAGGTTAATCCATTGTTTTTAAAGCCAATATAGGAAGATAAAATTATTCTTAAATAACACATCCTGCAAGCCATGGCGACCCACCACTAAAGTCATCAAGATACTCAGAACTATTTGTTTTTAATTTGTGGTTAGTATAACCATGAGAATGAAAAACAATATTGCTGCCATCTGTAGAAGAGATGTGGAAGACCAGGGGAGACAGAAAATGAAGAAAATATGTTATACTAAGAATGGAGTACTGGGTATGTGACCTAGGCATCTGAATTATTGCACACCTGTTCCCAAGGCATGAGACATCAAAGCAGACATTTCCCTTAGCTGTGGCAACTTGATTAGGTAATTCATGGCAAAGGAGATGATAATGAACCATGATGGACCTGTCAGTGTAGCAAGTTGAGAAATTAAGTTAAGATACAAATGTCCTTTGTAGAAAGGAAGGGACCACCAAGAGGATAAGGTTAATACAGAAAGTACTTTCCTATGATCTCTAAACTACTGCTCCTCATACTGTAAGGTCTATTATCCTGCAAAGAGCAGGGCTCAGTGACGGTGCTTAGTTACTTCCAATGGTGAGTTTATCTAAGGGGGAGAAAGTGCACTGCATAAAACATTGTCATGATGAGAACACCCCAAATCCACTTATCCTGACACTCTCATCACTACTAAGCTTGCTAAATATTCCCAACTCTCCTTAGGACTTGTGCGTTTTCAAAACATTCACAACTGGCTAATTGATCAGGCTTTGGCCAGGCAGCTCCAGGTGGCTAATTGACAAAGCAATATCTCAAAGAGGATTTGTCTTTAGTTATGGGCATTTGACATCTTTATGCAGTCTTTATGAGATATTAAATGCATTTCACTAGATGTCCATTGAAGGCATTTGGCAGCTTTGACTATAGAACAAGTTGGACAGAATGAAACATCTACTTATTGTTTGTGTGTTTTAGAATGGCAAGATGTATTGCTGAGGGCAAATTTTACAAGTTGAGGCTGGGAATTCCTGAGTAGGGGTATGAGAGAAGACATTCTGTACGCAGTACTGCTGGCTGAGTAGAGGTGGATACAAAGGAAAGTAGGATCCAAGACTAAAGTGGAAACAAATTCAGAACTAATACGAAATACAACAGTGCATTATTTGTATATGCTTGTTTTAACCCAATCCATCAGTTAGTAATAAAATTCTCTCTCTTTATATCCATTCAGTCTTTGAATGCAACATTATTTTGCAGCTAATATGAACATTATACAGACCAGATTCACCACAGGCTCAAGAACATTTTGTGATCTTGGAATTGGCATTGCTGTTTGTGATTCTTCTAAGGTATATATAAAAATCTGTAAATAGGGTTTTTTTTCCTGAAGATAACTGTTTGGATTTAAAAAATAGAGCTCCATAACTGAAAAATATAGTTTAAGAATAATAGAGCAGGGTACTGGAGAAGCTGGAGATCAGATAACCTCTGTGAGAATGTTTATTTCCAAAAAAACCCAAAAGGTAAATGTTGGTGAAGATGTGGAGATAAGGGACCACTGGCACACTGCTGACAAGAATGTAAATTCGTATAGACACAATGGAAAACAGTATGGAGGTTCTTTAAAGATGAAAAGCACAGGCCAGGAGTTTGGCTTAGTGGTAGAGTGCTTGCCTAGCATGCTTGAAGATCCAGGTTTGATTCCTCAGTACCACATCCATAGAAAAAAAAAGCTGAAATTGGTGCTGTGACTCAAGTGGAAGAGCTCTAGCCTTGAGAAAGTCTAAAGACAATGCTCAGGCCCTGAGCTCAAGCCCAGGACTGGTTAAAAAAAAATAAAAAAAATAAAAAGAAAGAAATGCACACTATCATATGATCTAGCAATCCTACTTTGGATTATATACATAAAAGATATACACTCAGATAATTACATTTACAAGTGATTTTAGCATCAGTCAAAACATTCATAATATGGAATCCACTCATATGTCCAACAATAGAGTGCATAAAATGTGACGTTCATACAAGTGGATATTATTTGTTTGTACAGAAGAAAGGAAGCTTGCCATTTGAGGCATCATACAATAGACCTGTGGAATCCACTCATATGTCCAACAATAGAGAATGCATAAAATGTGATATACATACAAGTGGATATTATTTGTTCATACTGAAGAAAGGAAGCTTGCCATTTGAGACATCATACAATGGACCTGGAAGACATGAAACAATCTGGGAACAGAAAAACAAATACCACTGGTTTCATCCATATGTGGATATAGTCAAAGTTCTTTTAGAGGCAAAGTTGGGTTTTTTGTTGTTGTTTTTTTTTTTAGAGGCAAAGAATAAAAAGTTAACAGAGGTGATCAAAAGCTACAGAATTTTAATTAGGAGTATAGGGGACAGAGCCCTATTGTACACCACAGTAAACACACTCAACAACAATATATGCTTTAAAATTGCTTCAAAATTCTGGGTATTGGTGGCTCATACCTGTAATCCTAACTATCCAGGAGATTGAAATCAGAGGATTGCTGTTCAAAGTCATCCCTGACAGAGAAGTCCCAATGAGATTCACCTCCAATAAACTACTCAAAAACTGGAAGTGGCCCTTCAGCTCAAGTGGCAGAATGCTAGCCTTAAGCAAGCACAAAGTGGCTCAGGGACAGTGTCTAGTCCCACAACTGACTAAAAAAAATTGCTTAAAAAGTAGATTATACACCAGGCGTGGTGGCTCATGCTGTAATCCTAGCTACTCAGGATGCTGAGATCTGAGGATCCAAGTTAAAAGCCAGCCCCAGCACTAAAGACTAAGAGATTCTTATCTCTAATTAATCACCAGAAAAGGGGAAGTGGGGTGGTGGCTCAAGGGGTAGGGTAGTAGCCTTGAACTGAACAGCTCATGGACAACGTCCAGGCCCAGAGTTCAAACTCCAATCCCCCTACTCCACACACACATAAAAAGTAGATTATATGTGTTCTTACCATAACAAATTGATTTGTAAGGTAATGTAAATAAATTAGTTTGATTTCCCATTTTACAATGCTATGCAAATATCAAAATATGTAGCATACTTTGTGTGTGTACAAATAATTTGTATTTGCAGGTTAAAAGTGAAGAATGAAAAATAATAGAGCTTTATAACTATGTTTGTAAGACATCATAAAATAGAGAACACTTATGTGAATAACCAAGTTCTTCCTTTTTCATTCGGATCTTTTTGTTCTGTTTGTTTTGTTTTGTACCAGTCCTGGGGCTTGCCCTCAGTAGGAAGTTTGGGAAAATGCCTTTTCACTTCAGTCACAGCCCCATTGCTGATTTTTTTGGAGTTTGGTTGGAGATAAAAGTCTCATGGAAGCTGGGCACAGTGGCTCACGCCTGTAATCCTAGCTACTCAGGAGGCTGAGATCTGAGGATTAAGGTTCCAACCCAGACTGGACACTAATGTCCTGAAACTCATCTCCAATTAACCAGCAGAAAACTGGAAGTGGCTCTGTCACTCAAGGCGTAGGGTGATAGCCTTGAACTAAAGAGCTCAGGGACAGAAGCTAAAGAGCTCAGGGACAGCGCCCAGGTCCAGAGTTCAAGTCCCATGATCGACACAAAAAAAAGTCTCATGGACTTTCCTACCTGGGCTGGCTTCAGATCTCAGCCTCCTGAAAAGCTAGGATTAAAGGCATCAATTACAGGCACTCAGACTCCACGCTAATGTTTTAAAGTAAAAGGTATATACATCCTATTAACTCGGAAGGTGGTAGATTTCATAAACATCAAATAATTTTTGAGTCTTTGCAATGCTCTTTGTCTCAAAATTTTTATTTGCTATTTACAAGATCACTGCACCAAATAAACATAACTACAAGTGGAGATAAATAAAAGCAGTTGAACATGAGGTGCTTTGGGAAAGCTTGCGCCATCTGGTTGCTATCATTTTTTAAGATCAGGTACATCACTTTTTCAGCTCAAGATGAGAGAAAGCTCAGTTAATAGCATGTGCACAGAGGAAGTTTGCTAGAAAAGATGTAGTAACAGGAGGAGAAAATTATGGGCTTCTCATGCCCTCTGGCTACTGAAGCAAGCACTGATTTGTCTTTTCGGTACATATTTCCACCTGAGTTTTTCATTAACCACTTTGAAAACTTTTATTACATTAAATAATTTGCAAGCTTTCCTCTTGGATTATATGTACATATCTGAATATAAGTACTGTGTATATGTATATTTGCATACACATACATACATGCATGCATACATACAAACACACAGGCCTAAAGTATAAACAAATTGTTCTACATGCTATATATCTTTAAAAAAAAAAAGCCTGCATCTTCACTTCCTTTCCCTAACATTGATTAGTTGATTGTGCTGGTATTTCTCCTCCCCCCAAACTCTGAATGATAGGACTATATTTTTACATCCTGACTATGGAATCACAGAATGTAACTCCCTTTACTCCTTCTCTTTCAATTTCATAAACTCTGTGTTTTTTGCCAGTCCTGGGCCTTGAACTCAGGGCCTGGGCACTGTCCTTGGGTTTTCTTAAGGCTAGAGCTCTACCACTTGAGCCACAGGACATTTCTGGCTTTTTATTCCTATGTATGTGGTACCGAGGAATCGAACTCGGGTCTTCGTGCATGGTAGGTGAGCACTCTACCACTAGTCTAAACTCCCAGCCCATAAATTCTTTTTTGAATACACTGTCATTCAGGGCAGTCATTTTCATTAAGTCAGTAGTGGGTATGTAGTAAATACTATCACATTCCCTTTTCTGAGTGACTACTGTTTTCCAGGGAGATGATAGCCTTGTCTTTAATTCAATGTTTGTCTACATATCCCTCTTTCTCTAACTTTTCACTAATTTTCACAATTTCCTCATTAGATGCTTCCTGTGTTGGATATTCTGTCATTTTCGTCTCTGGGAAGGTTCCACTTAAAGCTCCTTCTAAGTTGTCTGATGGGCCTTGTTCTTTGCGATCCTTACTTTTATCATCTGCAGGATAAAGCTACAACCCACTGTCCAGGGTGAGGCTGTGGCAGTTCCTAGGATATCAAGTGTGTGTGGGGGGGGTTCTCATTATTGAGTTTGCTCAGGATTGCTTCTCAAACTTTCTAATAATCTCAGATATCACTACTTAGGGTTTGCTAATATATTTACCACAGAATCATCTCCTTCCATCTCCTTTAAATTTTTTTTCCCCTAACATTTCACATTGTCATATCTCTTCTTGTTTTCCATGTCAGGGTGGCTTTGAGCCTTTCACAATATTCTTTGTTGTTGTCTCTCTGGGGTTTCTAGATTGGAACAAATGTAGACGTTTGAATCCAATCTGCTGTTTTGAAGACTGCTGTAGAAATCAATATTACAGAGAGCCAGAGAGATACTTTAAGCAGGCATTTTATCAACAGCTATTTATAAGACAGAACCCTGCATATGCTTTGGTGTAACTTACAGGTAAAGAAAATGAGGCCTGTTCTGCCTGGAGTAAGTCATTTGTCAGATTGATACAGATTGAATACCTTAAACTTGAGTCCCCTTTTTTCACTCAACCTTCTTTATTTCAGGCTTCTGTAGAGCATTGTCTTCTTGGTAGTCTATAGCTGCTTTCAAGTCCCAAATACTCCAGAATTGCTTCAGTCAATCAATACCTTTTGTCATGCTCTATTACAGCTGATCAATTATGGACAAGGATGCAATGAGGTGGAAGCAAGATGTTTTATTCAATCAAGTTTTTGGTCTCTTCTATCGATCGCAATGCTTTAGTAGTGTTTATAAAATTTCTCCATTCCCCTTATCTAATTTGTTTTTATTCCAGCTAGCAATAATTGTTTGCATAAAAAGACTTGGACATTCCTTTCTTCATAGCTCCAGATTGAATCTACCAGCATGAACAGCTCTGGATCCTGGACCCATTTTTGCTGTTTGTGTAACCCTGGGTGAATTACTAACCCAAAATGTATCTCTCATTTATGCAGTGGGAGTTGTTAAGGCTCACCAACTGGTATTTCATGGGTCAGCAGACCTATTTAGTGTGGCTGCCACAATAAAGTAAAAAATAGAAATTGGAATGTGATTGCTTTGGGTGGTGTTGATGTTGAGGAAAATATAGTTTCTGCAGTGGTAGTTCCTTTTAATGAAGAATAGTAGCCAGGCTGCTTCACAATTCCTATAAATGGAGTGACTCCCAAATGTATTTGAGGTCTTTTGGCACAATAGCTAGATGTTCTCTCATATTTTCTTTAGCACCAGTCTCCTTAACATTTACAGACCCTGCAAATAACTCAAGCCAAAATAATCAGTCCTAGGACTGTGAAGAAAGAAAATGATAGAAAGTGATCTTTCTTCTTCTGTAGGTTGGTGTGTTTTCTTTGATCAGTGCCTACAACTACCTCTGCTTTTGAGATATTTCCATTTCCTGAATAGACATTAGATCCAGCCCTACAAAATTTCAGTACTAACCCCTTTCCTTCTTCCATTTACTCTAGTTACACTGTGAATTCCCACAGCATAAGATGGCCTTGAGTGTTTCTCCTTCTATTCTAAATGTTTATTTAGATTACAAGTTTCACATCATAAACACAGCACACGGAATGGAAACATTTCTCCTGTTTTATTTGGGTTTTTCTTTGGGGAGTTTGGGAGTTACAGAACACACTGTGTCCTGATTTTTAGTACTTTTCAGGGATTGGCCATTAAAGGGCACATAGATAACATGGTTGTAAGATAATTTCTTAGCAATCTCTTTGGCACATCCTTAACCATATTCTAGATTATACACTTAATTTTATGATGCAAAAAACAGTAATGTATATCTTGAATCACAGAGAAAGAACATATGGCAAAGAAACAGAAAATAAACACATGAAGAAGATAAAACATTTACTTCATAAGAAGGCCAAAGGGTTACTGCATCAATCGAATGTGATTATTAGGCAAGTGAAGGTCATAGAAGCTTCAAGTTGAATGTGATAAATATTGTAATTGTCTTATCCATTCAAAGTTAAAGGATAACTGGATAATGTCCAGTTTTCTGCTATTAATATTAAAGCTGCTTATGAACATTCTTATGTATGTCTCCTACTATACAAATTAATCTCGATCCCATGTTTCTGTAGGCCAAAACCTTCAAAATTATGTTGGATAGATATGAAGATCACAGCTTTCCTGATTTCGTTCCTAATGTTGAAGGTTTGTTGTTGTTTTGGTTGGTACTGGGATTTGAACTTAGGGCCCTGAGTTCACTCTGCTCCCTTGCTCAGCTGCTGTTCTACTAATTGATCCATTCTTCCATCCTTGGTTTTTACTGGTTATTTTGGATATGTAGACTCATGGATATTTCTTCCTGGGTTGGCTTTGAACTATAATTGTACAGATCTCAGACACCTGAATAGCAAAGACTATAGGCAGGAGACACTAGCACTTGGCATAATTTGTGTGTGTGTGTGTGTGTGTGTGTGTGTGTGTGTGTGTGTGTGTGTGTGCCTGCACGCTAGTCTGGGGGCTTAAACTTAGGGCCTGGGCATTGTCCTTGAGATTTTTTTGCTCAAGGCTAGTGCTCTGCCACTTGATTCACACCTCCACTTTTTTTTTTTTATTGGAGATTAGAATCTCAGTGACTTTCCTGATAAGGGCTGGCTTTAAACCATGACCTTTGAATTTACGCCTCCTGAGTTGCTAGAATTATAGGCAAGAGACATGGGCATCTGGTGCTAAAAGTATCTTTTTAATCTGGTAACTTCTTATAAATATATGATTATAGACATTTCTGTATCCTTCATGTAATTTATTTGTACAATTTCCTTTTATTCTTCTGGTTTTAGTTATCAAGATGTGTCATTATCCTTTTAAAAATCAGTTTTTAAATCATATTAAGTGAAGTAAACCAGACTCAAAGGAACATAGGCTCAATGGTTTCCCTTATTTGTCATATCAGTAGAAACCTTGGGTTCTCCTTGCAGAGATTTACAATAGAATAAAACCTAGATACATAAGGCCAATATAGTATAATACTAAATGAAAGGACCTCCAGAATATGGAAACAAAAGTCAAATAATGAGTGATTGTTGTCCTCAAGGTACTGTTATTTCTCTTTTGCTGTCTCTTGATTATCTCATATTGTTATAGTATTTTACCTTGTTATCTGATATATCGTATATATGTGTATTTGGTAATTTGAAATAGGATAAGGAAGGGGGGGGAAACAAGATGAGGGACGGGAATGGAGGGAGGGAAAAGGGGACCAAAACATGAGAAAGGGTATCAATGTTTGTGAAGTAATGTACCTTCTATCTGGTGAATATAATGTAACCCTTCTATTAATTACAATAAAAATATATGGAAAAAAAGTTTTTAGTGTTGGTGATCCTAAACTTTTATTTCTCTTATACTAATTTTTGCTATTTTAGTTTTATTACCCTACAGATTTTATTTTGATGTTTTGTAAAAATACTAATTGATGATTAACTCATATTTTTGTTCTAACATGAGCACTGAAAGCTATAAATTTCTCTTTATGTATTATTTTAGGTTTATTAGGCATAATTTCTTAAGTACTACACTTTTTGGTAAGTAGTACATATTTAATCATTTAATTTCTTCAAGTTTTATTTTAGTCTTGAAGTCATCCATTACCTAAAACTGGATTTTACTTTCTCATATGCATGCTTTTAGTTTATCTTTATGTAACTATTTTATGTTCTACATGATACAATGGATCCTTTAAAATGCACACTCAAGAACATAATTTGCACTCATTTTCTGTGTCACTCTCAAAGGAACAACTGTTCCCCGGCTCTGGGAACAAGGCTGTATCTATGTCCTCAAGGCTATGTTATTCATTGTTTCACTTACTTTTCTTTATTCTAGCAACAGTTTCAAACAATTTGTTTTTACATAATGGGGCACTGTATGTATAATTCTATTAATTTACCTATCATATTTAAAGGCATATTTTAAGTACATGTTAGTTCAACATTACTATACTATTACTATCTGAAGAATGTTAACTGTTAGAAAATGTGTATACTTCTTTAGTCTCATATATTGCCTTTTGCCTTCAATTCTGTTTTGTTTGATATTATTATACTAAGTAATTATTTCAGTTTATAATGATTTTATTATTATACTAAGGTATGTTTTTAGTTTACTTTTCTAGTTTTTACTTTCAGCCATTTTGTGTCTCATAAAACACACAGAATCTGTATGTGAGTGTGCATGTGCACGCGTGTGTGTGTGTTAACCTAGTCTTTTAATGAAAGATAAAACAGTCACAATAATTTTGCTGATGGAAATACCTAGGTTTTGTTCCTTGTACTTTGTTTTGTAGTATTTGTTCCATTTTTCTACTTTTCTTCAGTTACCAACTGCTTTCCTTGATGATTTGAGGATTTTTTTTCTTGGACCTTTTCTTCTTTATTCCAGTTTCTAGTCTCTGAACTTAGAAATTACAGATCACAAGTACCCTCTGCCACCAGGAGTCCAGAAAAGCAAATACCTACATGTGTATCTTCCTGATTCACCCACTAAAAGTGTCTCCCTGTCAGCCTCTGTTCTTGTGTTTTCTGCACAAGGGTCTGAAGTCCAACCTTCTTACCTGCTCTTCTAACTCAAGGTTCAGCCTAATCCTGCCCTCTTTTTTTTCTACACAATGCCTAGTCCTAGCCCCCCCCACCTCTCTTTCTATATCTCTCTCTCTGTCTTTCTCTCCCTCCCTTCCTCCTCCCCTTTCTCTCTCTCTCTCTCTGTATCTGGTTGGCATTCTACCAGTTGAGACATACTTTCACATTTGGCTTTTTACTAGTTATTTGGAGATAAGAGTCTTGAAGATTTGTATGCTTGTGTTAGCAAGAAACATCTATCCTCACACCTCCGCTTCTCCTAAGTAGCTAGGATTATAGGTGAAAACATCAACATAGAAAACCACAGTGACACCAAGTTGGGCCAGCTTGCTGAAAATAAACTTTGCTATACGTGATTTGGTATTGCATCATTTTTCTAGGCTAATGCTTTCAATAGGCATGTGTCAATGGTGCCTAGCTTTGATCTAGAACTTTTTTTTTTTTTTGCCAACCCTGGGCTTGGACTCAGGATCTGAGCATTGTCCTTGGGTTTTCTCAAGGCTAGAGCTCTACCATTTGAGCCACAGCACCACTTCTGGCTTCTTTTCTATGTATGTGGTACCAAGGAATTGAACCTGGGTCTTCATGCATGCTAGACAAGCACTCTACCACTAGGCCAAACTCCTGGCCTGATCTAGAACTTTTAATGTAATTTTTTCCTAAACATCTGGCCATTCATCCTGTTAGAAAGGAATGATAATACTTTGGTTGTAAAGCCATCATTTCCACATGTAGTTCTGACAGATTGCTGCAGGCCTGGGATAGGGGAATCATACTGATTTGTGTCTTCTGGGTAAAACCATTTCCAGAATTTCAGTGTCAAATGATATTCTTTAAGGAACAAAGGAATAGAATGTATTAACCCTAATGAAATACTTTCTGTCCCTCATGAATATTGCTTTCACATATATTCACTTTATTTAAGAATAACTCCATTAAAATGTTAACCCCATACTATAATGACATACTAATGCAGAAATTTGATCTTATTAAATAACTGAATTGAGACCCCAACTTTTGTACATCTAATAGTCCATGTCCTTTTCCCTAAATCATGCTGCCTTTCCCCATACACAGAGTTTCTAGGAGTGTTTTCAGAGCTTGAATGAATACTCTTAGTCTTTAACTGGTGATTTTCATAGCAAACAATGCAGTTATTTACCCAGCCTTGGTTAGAACTCTGCTAATTGCTAGTGCTCATTCTGTTAGTAAACATGGTATTTATCAATTCCAGAAAGAGTCCAGATTGTGGGAAAACATAAACCGTCAGTGGTAATAATAAACAAATGCTTTTGAATCACACTTTTGTTGTATTCCAGTATCAAGTAATTTTAAATTTTAATCCTCATTTTTACTGTTGACTATTTCACATCAAAAACTCCCTAAACCTTTGAGAGTAATTAAATCTTCTATAAAGTCTAACGGTGTTGGTTTATATAGTAAACGGCATAAAACACATGCATGTGCTTATATAAGAATCCACATAGTCCTAAAGCTATGTAAAAAATATTATTATAAGGTACCTTGCTGGTTTTCACAAATGACACAAGAGTGCCACAGAGAAGCTAATATTTTGTCACTGTGAAACTTATCATAGGCAAAGTGTTAAGGAAAAGCCTCTCTTTGTCTTTCTAAATGTGCCCCCCCTTATATTATATAAATGTCTAATATAGATTTAAGGGAAGCAGGGTAGAACACATCTGTAATCTCAGCTATTTGAGAGGAGGAGATATGAAAATCTCAGTTCAAGTCTAGAATGAACAAAAGAAGTCAGTATCACCCTATGTCAAAAACTAAGCTGGGCAGTCGGGTGTGGGTGCCTCACACCTATAATCCCAGCTACTCAGGAGGCTGAGATCTGAGGATCGAGGTTCAGAGCTAGGTCAGGCACTAAAGTCCATGGGACTTTTATCTCCAATTAACTACCAGAAAACCGGAAGTGGCACTGCAACTCAAAGGGTAGGGTTATAGCCTTTGCCGAAGAGCTTAGGGACAGTGCCCAAGCCCAGATTCCAAGCCCCATGATGTACAAAAACAAAACAAAACAAAAAACAACAACAAAACTTAGCTGGGCCAAGTGTCAGTGGCTCATGCCCATTACCCTGTCTACTCAAGAGGCTTAGATCTGAATTTGGTGGTTTGAAGCCTGTACAGAATAATTCTGAGAAATTTTTATCTCTAGTTAACCAGAGAAAAGCTGGACCTCCAGGGGTAAAGCTCCAGATATGAGTAAAAAATGTCAAATGAGAGCATGAAGCCCTAAACTCAAGCCCTAATGCTGACACAAACACACAGGAAAAACCTAAGCAGTGCTAGTGGCTTGCTTGTGCCTGTACTCTTCGTTACTCAGGAGGCTGAGATCCAGAACATGTTTTAAGGCATCTGAGCATAGGGAAGATTCAGTTTTCAAAATAACCAATACGTAATTTGGTTGGAGGTGTTGCACAAGTGGCAGAAAACCACCCCAAAAGGTAGCTGAGCTAGTGCAAGACTTCTGAATTCAAAACAAAACAAAACTGTTTGGGACCTGGTGGTTATATCTATAATCCTTCTTTTTGAGAAGTGAAGATAGGATGACCATTGTTTAAGCCTCGCCCTGGCAGAAGTGAGAGATCCTCTGAAAGATAAATTCAAGCAAAAATGGGCTAGGAGTGGTGGCTCAAGTGGCAAGAGAGCTTGACTAGAAGGCCTGAATTCAAATTCCAAGACTGCCAAAACAAAAGAGAATAGAATAAAATTAAACTAACTAAAGTGGAGCGTTCCAACATCTGGGTAGATTACAGAACAAACCATAAAAATGGCCTGTGGGCCAGTTTTAAACCTCTCTGCTCCATGTTAGATTGGACGCCACATAGCCAGAGTCAGCCTGTCAGCTAAGCAGGAAGGAAGGATTTAGAATTTACATCATTGCAATTTAAGAGTCAGTGATCACAAACACAAACACCAAGTTGGGCAAGTTTTTCATTTTGAAGCTTTGAGAACAATATGGTGGTATAAATCATGTGTATTTGTGTCATGTGTTACTACCTGAAGTTACAGAAGGCTTAAAGTTCCTGGTATCCCACATCATACAACTCAGAAAAGAAAGTATTAGCATGCTCACCCAGTGGGTGTCCCTAGCTCTGCTCTTAACACAGATTGGGTGTGTTTACATAATCTGGACAGTCAGTGAAGAAAAAATTATGCAATCCAGTAAAATATTCTCCACAGAGTTGAAACTGAACAGACGCCAAGCGCACATCTGGGTCTGGGTCTGCCTTCACGCTGATGTGAATCTGAAGAGAATTCTAAGTGGTCCAAAAACTCAAATGATCACCCTAAGAGATTTTCCGAGTAGAAACAGAAAGCTTCACGATTGTTGTTTAGTTTAGTTTTTTTTTTTTCTGAAGTATAAATTACAATCAGCTGGTGTTAGTTCTGTTGTTTTTAAGGTCTTCTACTGATCAAAAAAATCTTTTATTACCAACTGGTAATTACCAAATGAATACACATGAAAAGTACCCTAACAACTTCCTGTGCTTTTAACCAAAATGGAAATCAAGATCAAACTTGGGTGTGCCTCGGTGGCTTTCAGTATGAGGCCATAATCTCTTCTTGCCATCTTCTCATTAATTTTATGACTAGCCTTAAGAAGAAATGGTGACATGAGAAGTGTTGCAAACAAGCTTATCTTCTGAAACTTAACTTGAGTCCCTTATTTCTGCTCTCTATTTGAACAATGCTTTGAAATGTAGCTGTCAGATACCAATTTGAAGTAGTTAATTCACCCACCATTTCCTTATTTTGACATTGTGGGGTGTGTTAGCAGTGCTTTCTTTGCACAACTGGTAATAAGTAAGAAGTCTATTTTAACATTGCAATTTGGATATGCATATTTGATGCATTATTGCTGATTTCAATGCAGTACAAACCCCTTCCTTTCAGAATCTGAGATTGTAGTGCTTCTTCTCCCAGCAGCTCAGGGGAGATGAACAGGCTGGCCTTGTGGGACTTGCTTCACTTCACCAGGAAGCAACCAGTTAAGTTGACCACTGGAGAGTAGCCAACACAAATGTGTGAAACTCGTGACTTACATCTCTTGTCTAGAAACAAGTCACTCCTTTAGGATCCTACCAAGATTCAGTGTTAACCTTCACCCTTTCCATTTGTACATATGCCAAGGACATTTTGCCTTTCAGTGGTGATTTTGGGGTTGAGGGTGGCCCAGCGCCTAATGATGAGGTAGAAGGCTTGTAGTACTCATTCTGCTGAAAGTAGTCATATAAGCAGAATCAGTAGCCACAACATTCTCTTCAGATGAACAAGTATTCCAGAAACAAACCTTGGAGTAAAAGATAGCACAGTGTCCTCCTTCTTAGTCAAAATGTATTTTTTTAATCCAATCATCATGGTGTCACAGAAAAAATGAAACATGCCCTGGGTGTTATTTTGTAGAACCTGAGAGAGAGGCACAGTCCCCCAAAGGGCATTGTACTTATCTTTAAACAGCTCCCTTGCCCATTCTGTGCTTCTCAGGCAGGGAGAAGCTTGAATTTAGATAAAAATCAAGGACAAAATTATCATAGCTGATACCTCCAGGGTGTTTTCCTATTAGGTACTCAACAAAATAGAGCTGAAGGTGGCCTGGATGTTGCTAACAGTATTTAGTGACTTGGAGGGCCAGGACTCCACTATCTATAGAGCTTAGGAGAAATAAAAAAGTTGTAGGTCAGTTTCCCAAAGCAAGTTCAGGCAGTAGCACAAAGAAAAAAAGGCTCAAATATTCTTCAGAAATGAGAAACTGATTTGAGCCCAACTTCTGGTGACACAAGGTTATTTTCTCATTAGGGAGCTGAGACATATCTCAACTGTATTATTCTATACTTACTTGCCTGAAGTGTCTCAGTTAGGGAGGCCCCATTGGAAAACGTGTTCTTAACAAGGTAGTCTCTGCCAGCCACTCACAATAGGGGCAGGCTTTTCCAAGCCTTAAGTTCAAGGGGCAGGAGTGTTCATTCTTAATTCTCAAGTAGGAACTGCCTTTATGTTACATTTATGTGCCTTCATGTCATATCTTAACCATAGTTTTCAAAGCTCCTTACATTTAAATGGGTATTTTGTGCTACTATTATTATTATTACTATTATCTAAACTCAATCTTAGAAACAGTGATGCAAGTATGACAAATACTGTCATTGCTCTGAGAAAAATGGAAACCAAGGCACAGACATTTCTAAGGCCCAAGCGTATACTATTCTATAATTGAAACAGTCCTTAGAAAACATATCTCAGCATGTATGTTTATCGAAGATCAGAAAGTTCACATGGGGAATTAGTAAGAAAGCAAGCATTGAGATTGCAGAAGGCCATGGGATACAGTGTTCTTTCACACTGTAGTATTGTATGTGTGCAGGGAAGAGATTTCCTTCACTCAAGAACTCTTGAACGGTCAGGGTCAAAATATAACTACAAGTCTTCTAATTCCAAATCTGCATGTCTCACATTTTTCACTGGAGTCTGAGGCAGTTGAAGGCTGTTTCTTCCTCCTGTCTCCTTTATAAACTGTGATAGGTTGTCTCTGAACAGGCAGAAAGTTGAGTTCCAGCAGCTGCCAATGTCTTCCATGGTACCAATAACTACTGATCCAGAGAAAGCAGAATGTCTGTTCAAACCTTACCTTTTGGTCTCTTGCAATTTATTCCTCTTGCTTTTCAAACACACAATATTTTGCTCTAAGCTTCAAGAAATTGTTGGAGTTGAAATTCCAATTAACCTTGGCAGTAAGTGCTGTAACTACAGGAGAGTTTAGATTCTTCATGAAATGAGAATGAACTCCAAATGTTACTGGCATTTGCCGAAACTGAACAGAGATCAGCATGTAGATGCATTACTTGACACCACCCAGGTGTTCAGGCTGGAGGTGCAGGAAAGAAGCATGGATTCTAAAGCAAACAGCTGATTCTTGTTGTACAGACTATTTTCATTAGCTGTATTCCTCATAAATCTTCAAATTTTATTTTTATATCTCATACACATTTTTATATTTCTATAACCATATATGACCATATATAAAAATATAGCACATGTATATAAACTATACATACATGTACTTGTATATCCACAAAGATACATAAAGCATATAAATGTTTTATATTTTGCTTTATGTATATAAATATATATTATACATATGTATTGTTTCATATATACTATGTATATATGTATTTTTGTTTTATTTTCTTTTGTTCCTTAAGACTTACTATTCAGTCCAAAGGTAAAATGAGACAGGTAATTCCTTTTATGTTTTAAATCCATAAATAATAAAAATTCCAATGAGTCCAGACATATTACAAATAAAAATCTAATTCTCAGTGTGACTGCATGTAGAATTCCATACTGTCTAATATTTGTCATGGACTCATGGAGAAAATTCATAGTCCTTCTTCTCTGGCACTTTACTTTCAAAAGAAATCTTGTCTCTTGGCAAAAACAAGATACAATTTTCCAGCCTCTGGATCTTATTTCTGATATGCAAAAAGGAACCTTTTTGGAACATCAGTTCATGTTTCAACAGGGTTTGAGCTTCTGGTGTGCGTTCAAAACTGCACTAGGCAGGCAAAAGTTGTAAGCCTAAAGTAAGAGAACATTACTCTCTTTGCACCTAAAGGCTACTTATGGAAGGACAGATACATGCCTAAGTACGCCTTGTTGTGAAGGTCATCCATCGTGACATTATGAATATCCATGTGCTGTTCCTGTAATTAGCCACACCCAGTCTGAATTGGTATGTAAGATGAAGTCAGTTGTTGACCACATAGGTGAATCTATGAGACAAAGCTGAAGAGACGAGGAGTAGCAAGCACTGAACTGAAGTAAGGGAAAGGAACCTACCTTCTGGGCTTTGCATTTTAAAGTTTTGATCTACACCTGGCTTGAGATAGAAATGATCTCAAATCGGTTGAAATGATTTCATTTCTTCACTTCCAGAAAGAAGTCTATATTTTGATACTGAATTGGACAAGAATCAGCATACCCTGTGTCGAACATCTGCACAATTAGATTGATAAGTAAGCTTGAGAACAATGTTATCAGTTTTACAGAGTTACTGCAAAGACTGACTTGGATTGTATGTACTGGACCTAATCTAGCATCTAGTACATGGTGGCAATAGAGTAACTGGTTGCTGTTACTTTCTTAAAATCCCGACTCTCTGAGAATCTTTGTTCGATACTAGGAGAAGAACTTGTTATGACTGGCTGTAGTAACTGGGATTAGTAGATGGGGATAACCATAGTTTAGAAAGTTGTGTTGGGTTCACCTGTCCTGTGGTATTAAAAAAATGCTACAAGGTAGGTATTATTTTTTAATGTTCTGTCATCTGGTACAATTCTCTATGATAATTTTCAGAAACCCAGATCTTTCCAACATAAAAATTCTGAGTTTGAACGACTGAAAATCTCTTTCTCATCACTTTTTTCTCCCTTCAGAAACTGAAATTATTGGAGGCCAGGGCTTCAAAAGTGATTTTAGAAATTCTTATGAACCCTCATGAGTTTCAATTAGTTCATAATAATTAGCAAGGAACAAATACTTTTTAAAAAAGCATCCATTCACTTAAAATCATTTGTAATTTTATAATGACTTGTATATAATTATAGCAGAATAGAGCTATTTAGTTAGGAAAAATAACTTCAAAGATGAGAGACCATTTAGTGTTCATGTGCTCTAGGGTTCTAATTACTTTAAAAACTACCAAAACTTCATAAATGATTACTAACAACATTCAATAATGGCTTCAAGGGAAGTTGAATCAATCTTTTTTCTTTTTGCTTTGTTAAAATGAGAGGAATATATAATAAATGATGAATACCTGATACATGCATATATGATATCATTTTTACTTTCTTGCCAGCTCAGGTCTCCAAAGCCAAAAAAATTTAAAAAATAGTACAAAATATGTCATTCGGGCTTAAAAATTTTTTTGTTTGAAATGGAACCAACAAAGTAAGCCCAGCAAGGAACAATAAGCATGGTATTGTGTTTCCATAATATATTAGCAAATCCTAGTAGCTTCAATTTGGTTTCATTACTTTTCCAATATGTGCACACATCAATTCATCTCTTTTTCTTCCCATAGTTAAGATTTATGTACTTTATCAATTACCTCATGACAGTCATCTCAGCAGTTTCATTTAGCAGAGTAAACCAGACAAACCCAGCCAGACTTCTGGAAATGTCATCAGGCAAACTCAGAATTCCTGGCAACTTGAATTACACTCTGGTATGGAATTTTTAGAATGATCTGTTGGAGGGTCATCTAATGCATTACATCTTCCTCTGCTCTTTTCCTAATTGATAAGTTGGAAGAGAAGCATCTTATAGATCATATAAATGTCTCCCCAGAAGCAGTCTTGGGACACTAGGTTCCTTGGTAGCAACAGTTCAAAATGGCAGGCTATTAACATTCTGTTTTCCTAATGCAATAGGAAGGACATAAAGTTGTCTCTGCAGCATTCAGCAAACCCATATTCTCCACAGGCTTTGATAAACATCAGTGACTTATATATTTACAACATGTCTTGGGGGTTTAACATGTGATATTGCCAGCTGTGGTGGGCCAGTCATTCATGCTGGCTTCTCAACACACAAGATGCTAACCAGAATTGGAGGCTGCTGACATTGTGCTTAAGTTGTTGTCATCTGTTCTAGTGCTTGGTGAAGTTGTATTTTTATTGAAAAAAAATCACTTTTCCGTTGTCTACTCTCTGAGAGGATACAGTTATAGAACTTAATCTAGCCTCAAATAATTTTCAAATACTCTTAAGTTCTCTAACAGTATTAGCAACCAGCTTTCTTTGAGTAGAGAGATGGATTCCAAAGTACTCATAATTAGGAAGTAGAAAATTTATAAAAATTATTTAAGAGAGATATCTTCTGAGCCTTTTTGGTCTTTCTTGTTTCTGTGATCAGATGGAAGCGTTTAGAGGATACTTTTATACGAAAAAGGAAGACCAAAAATTCATATTTTTGCAAGTAGAAATTATAAGTAGATAAGTAGAAATTATAGGTCTTATATAACAGCATGGCATATAAAACCAAAGATAAAAAATGACCAACTTGATATTAAGAAAATTTAATGAGAAATCTAGATAGGAAAATGAATTATTATGCTATTTCTATGGTATTTCTAGTGCAGACAAAATTAACAGTAGTCAAAATTTCTCATTCTTTTCTTCTTTTTTTTTTTTGGTTGGTCATGAGGCTTGAACTCTGGGTACTATCTCTGAGCTCTTCAGCTCAAGCCTATCACAATATCACTTGAGCTACAGCACCACTTCCGATTTTCTGGTGGTTAATTGGAGATAAGAGTCTAACAGACTTTAATGTCCAGGCTGGCTTTAAACTGTGATTCACAGATCTCAGCCTCCTGCGAAGCTAGGATTACAGGTGTGAGCCACCAGTGCTCAGCTAAAACTTCCCATTCTTATCCAATGACTTACACCTGTAATTCTAGCTACTCAGAAGGATGAGATCTGAGCATTGCAGTCTGATACCAGTCTAGACAAGAAAGTCCATGATATTCTTATCTTCAGTGAACCATCAAAATAGCAAAAGTGGAGTTGTGGCACTAAGTGGTAGACAGCATCAGTTTTTGGCAATAACGCAAAGGGATAGTACCTAAGCCTTGAGCAGGAACTCCCGTACCAGCGTGTGTGGTGTGTGTGTGTGTGCTCACATGTGTGCACCCCCCCACTCCTCATCCTCACAGGTTTATAACGTATTAGTACAGTTTGACATGGAGAGAGTACTAGGCTAGAGCCTGAGAGACCTGCATTCTAGAGTTAAACTTGCACTAAACTGTGGAGTTTTGGTCTGAGAAGTTAAACTCATCATACATTAAGGATGTTAGAATGGACAGTGGCTACCAATGGTTAGCCTCAAAAGTGGCAACAGGTCTCCTTGCCTTATAAAATAAACC
Source organism: Megascapheus bottae (assembly GCF_031878675.1). Classification (NCBI taxonomy): domain Eukaryota; kingdom Metazoa; phylum Chordata; class Mammalia; order Rodentia; family Geomyidae; genus Megascapheus; species Megascapheus bottae. The sequence continues at coordinate 52,222,254 of NC_143517.1, forward strand.
TGTCAGATATCATATGCTTACTCACAAAACAACTGCTCAGGTTAACCCAAATATCACATTTATTTGTTCTCTGTATATTATATATTTATTAGCTATAACACTCACATTATAACACCATTTCAAATTAGTCTAACATTCTCATTGAAAGACTATCTCCACTTGGCAGAAAATCAAGTTAATTACTAGTTAAGTTCAAATCTTTCAAAAAGTCACACAAAAAGTTTGTTTTAACTGAAAACTTATGGCAACGAGATTACTTTCATAAAACAACAACAAATCTCAGCTCAGGATTTCTATGACTATAAACAGGAAAATAGGGAAATAAATTCTTTTGTCTTTTGCCAGTATCTTTCTATTTTTAGTGTAGTAAACTAATAGCTGTATGCGCCTTTACTCTTCTACTTTGTATATTCCTGCAAAGAGAGCATTTTAACCAAACCTCCCAATTTTCTTGGCTTACTCTTTGCTTCACTGGCCTAATTATTTTAATAAGCAGCTTAACTGAAATGCTGGCTTACATTTATATTTCAATTTAATTGTGCACAGTCATTAGTATAATGAAAACCTTAAAAGTCTTTTCCTATTTTGATAGGGTTTTACTGTGTTTGTTATAGAGACACAAATACCATAACTTAGTGACACACCCCTCTCTTTTTCTTTCTTTCCTTCTTTCTGTCTCTTTCTCTCTCTCTTTCTTTTCCTCTCTCCTCTTCCTCCCTTTGTTCCTGTTCCTTCTTTCCTTACTTTCCCTCCCCTCTTTCTTGCTCTTTTTCTCTCCCTCTCCCTCCCTCTCCCTCCCTCTTCTTCTCTGCTCTTTCTCCTTCTCTTATCTCCCTCCTTCCTTCTCCTCTCTCTTAGATTAACAACATACATTAAAACAAAATGAAGCAACAGTAAAACTCTCTAAAAAGGAAGGTGTCTAATTTCACTGCTTAGGTGAAGAGTGAGAGAGCTTGTCCAGGTCTGCAGACCAGCTAGATGGTGGCTGCTATGGAAAACCCATTCCTATTAGTTGGGTCCACTTCTAAAAAAAAAAAAAAACCAGACCTCAGGGGTTCTCCCCTCTCAATTGTTCCCATCATTTTTAGAAAAAAAAATTTCTCCAAGGGGGAAACAACACAGGAAGTGGAAAAAAGAATGACATGGTGTCACTTGTTAATCATAGTCTCCTGAGGAATGGAAAACAAAATTCCCCTCATGTCTAATTATTCTTTGGTATCTTTAAAGAAACCAACTCAGGCCAGTTTCCAGCATTTGGCTGATGTGTAAGAGAGCTGGTTTCCTGGTGTGTGCTCAGCTCTCAAAGGAAACATTTACTAACTTCCTGGAGTTTTCCTACTATCATTCATTACCATTTAGTTCTTATTTTCTTTTCTAGCACTGAGAAATAAAAAGCTAGAAAAACACAAAGAATTTAGGTAAACTGTCACAATTTTCCTTGTTCCAGGTCACATAATGGCAGCTTTTGAAATGTGGTCTCCTGTCCACAGCATGTTGGGCCCCAGCAATGGATCCCAAACACCCTGGTACAATCCGTCATGTCTCTTTTCATCTGTGCGCCACATCTGGGTCCATAAAAAAAAAAAGGAAAAATGCTAGAGAGATGCTTTAGAAACTGAATTCTATGGCCTACTGTAAATGTCATACTAGATCAGGGCATCTTGGTAAATCTAGAAAGACACATTCCGGAATCTTAGGATCAAAACCTTTGCTCATAGATACACAAGAAAACTAATAATAGCTACTTGGATTCAATACTGCTATGTTGCCAGGGGAAATTTCAGCACCATTCCTACTAATAAAAATAAATGAAAACAACAGTAACAGCAAAAATCCAAACCTTGCAAATTGGGCACAATTTCCTTCTACTAATGCTGTGCTGGAAGCTCAGCCACATTAGCCAGTAGCCTCAAGACTTTATAGGAACCCTTGGTACAACTTGGTGGAATGTTTTGTCAGCTGCCATAAGGATTTTGCAGCCTTTCCCACATGAGCACAGAAATGCAGAGGAGGGGGAGATCTAAAGATAGCCAAGTGTGAAGTATAAAGTGCTAAGCAATCAACTGTCAAGCAATCAGTGTTTATGATTCATGCTACCTATATTTTAATTTAATTTTAAATTAACCAATTGATTTTGATTATCTTTCAGTAGTTGTACAAAGGGATTTCAATTCAAAATATGTATTTAGTAGTATGCTACACTTTGATCTATGTTATCCCTTCCCTTATTCTACCCCATCTCTCTCCACCTTACTCATTTCCTCATGTTACTTAGGTCCATTTAACAGTTAACTTCTTGTAGGTGAGAAAAAAATGTCTATTTTGTTCACATTAGTGGTGACACAAACTAGGCATGTAATCAATATACATGAATGAAGAAAATACATAAAAATTGAAAACAGAAAACAGAGCTGTCAATTTGTGTTTGTTTCTAAAGTACATGGTTTCACTCAGCAAGTTCTCTTCTTAGGAAATGAAATACTGTCCCCCCCAAATCTCTCAGAAGTTTAGGCAGATCATAGATTACAAAGTGACTTTCTGAATTCAAGGCTCCACACCCACTCCTTCAGATAGTGTGCCCTCCCTTCACAGGCACTCTATTGGGAAAACCAAGTTCTTCTGGGTGAATAACATTGGGCAGGAAGAGGGCATGGAGGCTGAGTTGCCACTGGGAAAATGCATTCTTCCTCTCCAAGTCTTCTGGCAGAAGCCAGCTAGACTGGACCATTATTACACCTGATACAGGTACTGAAGGCAAAACTGAAGACTAATAAGAAATCTATAGTGACTAAAGGAAGACATAGTACAGTTGAACAGAACTGATCTCCAACTTAGGGTACTCTTGCTTCTAACCAGAAGGCAGACTGTTTTCTTGTCTCCCTATCAGTAGACAGGACAAGATGCTTACTCAAAAACAAGGCCTGTGATGTTGAAAACGGTGACACTGATCAAGACACACTATATTTTCTCAAACTGCCTTCTTGCATGGTAATAACCTCCTTGTACAACCATTTAAAGATTAAAATAGCTGGGTGCCAGTGGCCCACGCCTGTAATCCTAGCTACTTTGGAGGCTGAGATCTGAGGATCTTGGTTCAAAGCCAGTTGGGGCATGAAAGTCTGTGATACTCTTGACTCCAGTTAACCACTAGAAAACTGGAAGTGGTGCTGTGGCTCAAAGTGGTAGAGGGCTAGTCTTGAGCTGAAGAGCTCAGGGGTAGCACCTAGGCCCTGAGTTCTATCCCCATGTCCAATTAAAAAAAAAGATTAAAATAAAGAAACAAAAACAACAAAACAAGGCCCAAGCTGACATTTGGGGACATAGGCAGAAAGTGTGCTATGCAGCATTACCAAGAAACACTTCCTTCCAGACTGGTGGCCAGGAATGCTATTTTCTTGTTCGATGAGTACAAATCTTTTCATTTTTACTCAAATAATTTAGAGCCTGGCTGTATATCCACACTCTCCTCTGTGCTGAGCAAGCTGAAAAGACTGACATGGGTTTCACAAACGTGATCAACTTAGGCACGCACCATCGTCCACAAATGGAACATAAAGTTAATTGTTTCCCAGTGGAAGAAGAGCTTTGGTGGTTTTCCTCACTGTCGAATCTGCTAGGTCTGCTTCATGCAATCTGGAGCTCAGTAAAAGCTACTAGTAGTTACATGGCAGAGGGGCCCACTTCCAAAAGGATTTTTTTTTGCAGTGTGACATTAATAATTTATAACTAGGCTAGCACACTAAACTGCATTTGTAAGAGGGACCCAGTATGGGACAAACAAGAACACCATTTCCTAGTAAAAGGAGAAGAGTTAAAGAGAAAAAAAGGAACAGCTATTCGAGTATTACCTGGAGTATAAATATTATCTTGTCTCCACTGTCAATAATCAGAAAATAAAAAAGAACCAGAGTCATGCAACTAGAAATGATACTTTTTCATTCTCCTCTTATTTGCTTGCATTTAGTAGTTTTTGCCAAATACTTACACTCATCTAGTTCAGAAACACAAGGATCTATTTTACTCTGTCTTACATATAGTCAACAGAATTTTCTGCAAGGATTGGAATTTAAGAGCTTTATAGTATTAATTATGTGATGTTGGCAGTAAGGATGAAGATAAATATTTTTGGGGGGATAAAAATTTGAAAATTGGAAAAACAGGATATACAACTCATCATGATACCAACGGCAATTGTCAATTGCCATTTCGTATACTGACTCACTCAGAGTTCTCCGTCAATTAGCTACAACACACATGGTATAAAAAGAGAACTGGATTCCTCTAATCAGCTGAATTACAAGGTCGGAACTCTAAATTATGGCTTTGTTGTTTGAGCTGCAAATTATTGCTGAAAGGATATTTTTATGCATTCATTCAATCTCTATATTTATATACTTTTCTCATTGCTCTCATAAAAATGCTGTGATGCAAATATACACAGCAATCTGATATGTATAGATTGCATTTTTTATCATCCTAAATCTTAGAGATGCTTTGATGACCTCAACAAACCACTATTCTACTTATTTGAAAATGGAATCAGATCCAAGAAGCATATTCAAACCCCAGCTACCAATGGATAATAAAGATGCATAATTTCACATATGAAAGTGCCAGTTGCTGGGAACTCAATTTAGTATCTTAAGTCCACAGCAAGTTTTATTAAACAAAGCTTCAGCACACAGAAGGCTGCTTTTTAAGTGCAAGGGTAAGCCCAGCGGTCACATAGTGAGGGTTTATTGAGCAGTTCACACAATGTGATGGGATAGGTAATAAGAAGCCTCATAGACATGAGGCTGAGATCATCATGCTCATACTGAACTCAAGAGACAGTATTGAAAGGACAGAGTAAAAGGAAAGGACTAAAACTAAGCACTTCCAATAGCCATTCCTTCTGTAAGAAACCACACATGACTATTGACATGCAGTAAACTTATCATGTAAGGGTCCCAAAGCTCATGCAGAGGCTCAGTGAGGACATTGCATACTGAAGGAACTTCCTTCCTGCTTCATCTCACCCTTTTCCCCATCTCTGCTTCCCTACACTAGTCTTAGTTTCTATAGTGCACCATGATTTCATTTGTTGTTTGTTTGAACTTGGGTTTGAAAGGTACTTCTGCCTCCAGACACAGCTCAGCATTCCCTTCTTCAGGGAAGGAGGCCTCCTGATGAGCACTTGAGTCAGGAAGCCTATCCTGATGTGTATCTATCATGCACCAAAAACTATAATTCCCTTATTTGTGTGCAGGAATATTTGGCTACCGTGTATCTTTTCTTTCCCTAATAGATAGTTAATTCCCTAAGGAAATTAACATATAACATCCATCATGTATTGGCAGCATTTGCCAACAGCACAGAATGGAGCAGGTGTTCAATAACCTTTGGTGGAAAGAATGACTAGGGTTTTTTTCATTGCCAAAGCCAAGGTTGAATTGCTGAGGCTTGACTGTCCCTTGTGTCATTCTATCTTTTTGATATATACATCCTGTAATACTGGAAAATATTTGCCATCACGCACTACCCTGCAACTTAAGGCAAAATCTACCTACTCTGTGCTAGGTACTGTTCTAACTACTGGGGATACAATCAATGACAAAACAGACACAAATCCTTAGAATGAATTGCAGTCTATTTGAAAATATGCTAGTTCACAAACTTAGTGTGTGTGTGTGTGTGTGTGTGTGTGTGTGTGTGTGTGTGTGTGTGTGTTTTGAGACAGGGTTTTGCTACGGAGTCCATGATGACACCAGACTCAGGTCCTCTTGCCTCAGTCTCATGAGCATTAGCATTACAGATACGTGCTACTGCGCTCTGCCTCTGTCGTATTCCTATACAGGTATTCTACCATGTAAGTTCATTTGTTTTTCTTGTCTTTTTCTCTCTCTGTTCCTCCAAGTTAGTTTGTCTTTGTTTTCTTTCTCTCTTCTTTCCTCCAGTTTTTCTAGTACTATGATTAGAACTCAGAGCTTTATGCTTGTTAAGCCATTTGAATTAAACCTCTACCCTTCTTTATCCATGTTTGGCATATATGTTTGTGTGTGTAAGACTGAACACATATGGAAATACAAATGAGTATGCAATTATTAACTAATATAGATATAAACATGAGGCTCATGTGTGAAACAATCACATTATTATAAGCTTTCCATGATGGATGTATTCAAATGATGGTCAAACTTTTTATTCTCATGGTTCATATGTAATTGCAATGTTTCTTGGAAGTTGCTTTCATGGCTGGTTTACATTTCCAGAAGAAAGCTAAGGCTACCACTAGGCAGTTGTTCTATATTTTTGGCTCCAATTTGATGACATGATGAATCCTATGAATATCCAAAAGAATGTGAGTAGGATATGGTGGTCATTATAAAAGAGAAGCTGGCAAAATGGTTAAGCCAAGGTTGTTAGAAAGATATTCCTTCCTAATGTCACTAGGACTCTATAAATGCTATATGTACTTTACCAAAAGAATCATTTAAAAATTGTCCTTACAAATACTATCAAGCATGCTTATAGAGACGTACATATAAAAAGGCTCTTCTCCTTGTCTATAACAAGAAGAAAATTAGCAGCAATGCTTTTTAAACTGAGTAAGTGGTAATCTGAATATACAATAGGATACTGATCAACTAGATTTATGTTAAAGGCATGGTAATGATAACTACACATGGGATAGATAACTATACAAATTATATAATCAAATGTTAATAAGGATTATCTTTGGGTGGTACAGGAATTACAGATGAATATTTTTCTTCATGTACTCATGCCCAGTCTGGCTTCAAAATTCCCCTTAGGAAATATATATTTGCTTATAGTCAGGAAAACAAAAATAAGTTTTAAAAATGGGAACTATTTTACATAATCTTCAGGCTCTGATTTCATGCAAGCTAATGTGGCTAATTCTGTGAGGAAGCTGAGGAAGGGAAGTAACAATAATGCATATATGAGAAACATCATTTTTGGTGTAGTTATTCCTGGGGAAGCACTACTGGGGGCAATGATACCACATGTGCATAGCCGAAGGAAGACAGCTTGACTAGAACATGTTTTAATCATAGGAAAAAATGTGTGAGGAAGTCAGGAGAGAGTTGATGTATAAAGGGAGAACCAGAGCCTGACAAGTCATCAGGTTCAGTGACGTTGGTATGGGCAGGGAAGGGGAACCTGGACAAAGGGGCCAAGTTCAAAGAAAGTAATGGGTTAGAGAGACAGGTTGGTTTTACATATTATATTTCATATATTGGTACATTTTACAGCTACATTTATTTTATATTTATAAATAATGTAGATATGCTTGAAAGTGCACAGGAGGGTATGTATAGGTTAAATGTGAATATAAGGTACTGAGATAGCTGTGGATTTTGGCATCCACTGGGTTCTGGAACAATCTACCACAGATACTGAGGGTTAATAGTACTCAGTTTTAGAGTTAAGAAGAGTCATCATCTGGCAGGCTTCTGTTGATCACCCAAGACACACAGCTGTATTTTTTGGCAGTCCTAGGGCTTCAGCTTAGGGCCTGAGACACTCTCTGGGTTTTTCTTAAGGCCAGAGCTCTACCACTTGAGATAGCACCACTTTCAGCCTTTTCTACGTATGTGGTTCTAAGGAATCGAACCTGGGTCTTTGTGCATGCTAGTCAAGCTACCATTAGGCGAAACTCCCAGTCCACAGCTCTATTTTTTGAACTTTGGATATTATCTATAGGCACTGCATCAAAAAGTTTTATATATGTCTGACATTTATATACTTACTCTCCCGGAAACTAAACTTTCAATGCATAAATATGAAAGCTTTCTACTATTTTGAATCATATAATGAAACAGATGTTTGCCAGACTTGCCCATACCTTTGAGCATTCATTCATAGAGTCAAGTAAGTACCGATAAGCTTTTCTTGATTGAAAGGTTAACTGGTTTGAAAGATGTGAGGCATCTGCAGAAACTCAAAGCCAATAAGCCAGAGTTGAAATGCTAATAATGACAAATTAAAAGCACTGTCAAATAGACTGACATGGGGAAAAAATCCAGAAGCAAAAATAAACACAGCAACATTAAAGAGGAAGAAAAACTCTGGAAATACGTGCATAAATAATTGACAAGGTGCCACCCATGTGGACAATAAAAACATGTGGCTGAAAAACCTGTGACAATTACCAAGAGTGAAAATGGGAAGATACGTGGATAGAAGTGGCCCTCTTGACTTGTCGATTGATGGGAATACTTTCTGTATTTTGAGTATTTCCACTGGGGGTAGATTATTCAAAATGAAAGCTACACACACAGCTCAGACATCCCATGCTCCTTAATGGGTCACAAGGTGATTTACAGGCCAGCCTTAATCACAGATGCCTAGGGTTGCTTTGAAAGCTGGAATGCTACATTCATTCCATGTTGTATCTTAAAGATATTATTCATTTGTTTGTAGTAAACAAAACTATAGAGAAACAACCTGCCTTAATACTTCATTTATTATATAAGACTTGCAAAAATGGCATGAATTATGATGCAAACATATATTTTACTTTTTGTCAGCTTTTGAATAAAATGATCTGTCCAGATGGATACAGAATGAATACTGAACATTCTCTTGTGCCTGCATTTCTATACTTTTCAGGCATAATCACTGTCATTTGTTTCATATGCTATTCTTGGAGAAATTTTCTGTAGGTAAAGTGCTTGGATTTTAGGAACATCTCATTTAAATCATATCTTAGGATAATACACTTAGATGACAATGGAAATCAAAATTTAAAAATCTCAAAGTAGGTCCAGGAATAAAATAAGTATATAAAATCTGGCAAAGTTCTTGAGATTTTCTACATGTCTGAGAATAGCTTTTTTTCTGAGGTTGGATAAATCCATATCTTATCCATGGAAGCCAGAGAAGTGTTTGGATGTCTTCCAAGGAAGAGTAGAGAGCCTCCTCATTTGTTTTCGTTTCTTGAATCTCTCAGATCACTTCTCACACTGTGAATGGTAGCATCCTGTATCTGTGGTCACATTCATTTATGTCTTTGCTCACAAACTCATTTATATTTATTCAGTGTCTACTCTGTGACATTCAACACTTATCGCAAAGAGCTTACAACCAAGGTGGAGATAGTAAGATTAGATTACATAATGCACTTGGAGATTCATTGCACTTCATTAGAGATGATATACAATAAAGGAATAAAGTAAAAATAACTAAGTGCCACCGGGCATAGTTCTATGTTAGTTAAAACCCGGGCAGGATCTGTGTTCTGGTTTTGAGTTTGCTACAATATCTTACTTTGGCCCTATGACTAACACCTGGAGTTTAGTCTAGTAATGTAGTTTAGGAATGATTATATTTCCTGCTCAAAAGGGAAGTCCATTGTTCTGGGAACATGTATGTCTATTGTTCTTGGAACATGCATGTGTGTTAAAAAATACTTAGCTTTTAGGAGTGTGACAGTGTATTTACATTCTATTTCTTTTGACATTTTTTATTAATTTATTTTATTGTGACTGCAGAGGTGATTATAGACATACATATTTACATATTGACATATGTCAGTCAATAGGTACATTTCCTTTCATACAGTGTCATCTGTTCACTCATTCTTTCCCATTCTCTCCCTCCCATTTCCATGTTTACTTCATTAAATCTCACATTTTTTGGGGGAGGGAAGGAATAAAGATACTATAGGCTTATGAAATCCAGAGACAAATGTGAAAACCCACAGTACTACCAGCCTTTTTCCTTCAGGTCGGGGATAGAATCAGAGACTATTACTTGCCAAAAGTTACGAAGAAATGTCTCATGTATCTTTTCTTCCTGCATACTTTGAACCAAAGTGCAAGTAGGCATCTGGCCCAAGAACATTAAAAAGCCATATGTGATGTTCAATAATACAAAATACACAAAGAGAAATATGAAGTTAGTACATATGGCTTTAAATTTACAAATGACTCATTCATCATCAAAGACACAGAACAATCTATGCCATGACATTCAAAAGCAGTTACAAGGGATGTATCTGTTTTCATTTGTGGACCATGCCTGTCAATACAGGCCTATAAAAGAAGGATATGTGTGTACTTCCTAGACTCAATCAGGGGCATGCAATATGTTCTTCAAAGGGATTAAAGAGCTCGAGGTCTCGCTGACACAGAGCTATGCCAATTTCATGTCACAGAAAATTTATGCTGTGAACTCTTCAAAAGAATAATACTAATACATCTTGCTAAAGTCATACTAAGTGTTCTTCAAATGAAAAACAATTATTATATGGAAGAGAAATGGAAGAGAAATACAAGAGAGCTCTTATGAAATCCTGTAGCTACCCCCTCCCCCACTCCCAATTCCATATGGATTCCTTTCTCAGGAGAAAGAACACACAGCTGCTATCTTGCCCTTCACATCTCTGATTTGAGGAGATATTAAGGGTTTTTTGTTTTTGATTTTTAGAATTTTGACTGACCAAAATGAAAGGGGAAACAATACACCCATGTCTTCATGGGCCTGAGGAGTGTTTTAGGATCTCAAAAAGGAAGTTACTTTCCCTTCCAATTTTGACCTTTTCCAATCGGCAGATGCTGATTTTTTTCCTCTCCCAGCCTGTGTTTCTAATGGAGCTTGAAATTAACATGGCTTTTTGTTTACCTCCTCATTTGTGTGCCACCATCATCAACGTTGTCAGCATAGTTCTGGGAATAGGGTTTGTTTACTGCTTCTGTCAGCAAGCAAATGGAGAGACAGAGAAAACAGGGTTCTGCCTGTTCCATTCCAGAGTGAATTCCTCATCCCATCAGAGGAAAGGGAAGATGACCTTCTGCACTGCTGGCTACAAAAAACCAGCAGCCAGCTTCAAGTGTCATTTATGGGGTGCCTCTGACAACCCCAAGGGCATTAGTTGATTCCCCTTTATGACATCATAACATGCTACCCAGATAATGAACCTCTTCCCACTGATCTCTATCCTTCATAGTCTATGTCTTGGGCCCTCTGGGTTCTGTCCTCCTGTTTTCTCTAGATACTCCATATAGGGAGATGGCAGTCACTCCAGCCAGCTCCTGATTCTGATTTTGTCTTTTCATTCTATGCTACACTCATGTTTCATCATTATATTGAGTTCAGTTTGGGAAAACAGTCTTGCCAGTAAATCTTGAAAGCTCAGTTTCTGCTTTGGCTTGCCAGTTCTTAAAGTCTTTTGATCCTACTGTTTTGTACAGTAGTCGACTTCTATCACTTGATTACCAACATACACCTTCTCTATCAAGAGTTTTTCCTTCAATAAGTCCATTTCAGAAGGGAAGTAAAGAAACTTCATAGTTATGCTTTAACTTCTACAATACTTCATTTGTCTTTAATATGTATTTTATTGTTACTATAAAATTACTGTACAGTGGGATTACAATTACATATGTCTGGTAATGATGAATACATTTCTTTTTGAACCAATGTAACCTCTTCCCTTGCTCTCTCAGTTTTTCCCTTCAGTCCTTGCTCACAACTGTATAGTTTATTTTCAACCTATTGTCTAGTGAGTGCCACTGCTGTAAAATACTTTATTCTAAAAATTACTATTTTAATATTTTTAAAATATCCAATTGCATGGCAATTTGACATTCTAAGATGCTTCCTACAAGTGGAATCAAAACACTTCTCATTTTGTCTCCCTTATTTCATTTAGTGTTTCAAGATTTACTTGTAGGGGCCGGGAGTTTGGCCTAGTGGTTGAGTGCTTGCCTAGCATGCACGAAGACCCGGGTTTAACTCCTCGGTACCACATACATAGACGAAAAACCACCAGAAGTGGTGCTGAGGCTCAAGGGGTAGAGCTCTAGCCTTGAGAAAGTCTAAGGACAGTGCTCAGGCCCTGAGCTCAAGGCCAGGACTGGCCAAAAAAAAAAAAAGATTTACTTGTGTTGATATATACCATAATTTTACCCAATTTTATATCCAAATTTTATTGAATTATATAGTATTTATATTAAATTGTGTCTCTTGGTGGATAGCTCTTGTGAATAATGCTGCTCTAAATCTTGGACATGCACCTTCCTAAAGTTGTTTCTTTCAATAGAAACACTTGCTTCTGCTTGACAAAATTTTCATTATCTGGAAATAATGTCCGGGAAGTTCTCAAATACTAGCCATTCAGTCAGGTCTGTTTTCTGATTTTGAATGAGGCTCCAGTCATAGACTTTTCAAATGCAGTCCTACCTTACCTACACTTTTTGTGGCGTTACAAAAAGTGTTCCTTACACATTGTGTTCCAAGTAGTTTCTACTAGTCAGAGATTCTGGAAGGACACTGAGAGACAAGAGGAGACTCATTTCTTCCTGTTTCATTTAGTTTCTGGTGGCATCTTTGGCAATGGGTGCATCTCCATCTGGTTCTAGTCCACCGAGTTCAAGTGAAGGGAGAAGAGGCTCTGTCCCTTCCTTACTAAGGTAGGTAGGAACTTCCTATAATTGCAGATCTCTGGGTTGCTTCATTTTTCAAATTCGGATTTTCATCTCTTTTATTGCTGTTTCCCACTCCATACATTCATTTCTACTTAAAGAAATATCTGCGGTAGATACCTTTGGTATTGATGAGAATCTCACTTATAACTATTGTAACTTATATCCATTATTCCTTAAGCCATAGAACTTGGGGCAGTAATTCTAAGTTTCCTTGAATACATCATGCAGGTGAGAGGAAAAAATATAGCCATGATTTCTTTTGTTAGTGCCACATGTCCCCTAGAGCTCCATACTAGAATATGAGCACATCCTAGGGAAGGCTAGACCAGAAGCCTGAAGGAATCTGAGTCCTTGAGAGTTGTATGGGGCTACCTTACCATTCCAGCCTTGCTTTGCCTACCTCTGCAATTTTACATGAGCAAAAAATAAAACTCCCTTTTGCATTATAAGCTCTTGCTACTTGAAGGCCATATTTATTACAGCCAAGGTGAATTGTAAATGACTCAGGACTCAAATCATAAGCTTAGTTTCTGTCCTTGACCACTGATGATTCTTCTTGTACCTTGCCTGATCCTTAGATCATACCCTCAGCTTTGGTCTGTTCCTGTTTATACCAAGAGTTGACCTATTCTCTCTGCAATGTTTTTAAAAAGCTGTATTCCCTTTAACAGTTTATGCTTTGTCTATTAAGGTGTTTTTTTATTAAATGGGGTGTGGAGGTGTTTAACATCCAAGCTGATATCCAATGTGGAAAATGATTAAAGCCTGGATGATAGAGAATTTTTAATTAAAAGCCCAGGAACATTGTTCCTTGGGTATTAATAAAGTGACCTAACATCGCAAGGCCGGCCATTAGTGCTTGGTGTGATGGCCCCTCTTCAAGGAGCTGATGGACTGTAACTGCACATAATGACTGTCTAGTACAGATAAATCTCGCCTGTATGTCACCCAAGTGGACATCAATTGGAAATATGGATTTCCAAGATGGTGGGTCTCAGACTTTATTGGGTATGAAAATCATTTGGAGAAACTGGTCTGAAATGAAGATTAATATCCTTCTGTTCATGATTCAGTTGGACCAGGGTGGGGGCCACGAACTGTCTGTAGAGAAGAGAGTTGGAGGCCTCTTAAGCATATAGTCTGTGGATCATACAATGATAAGCATTACTTCTGGGGCACTCATATGGCAAATACAAGTGAAAGAGCTGTCCTCAGATGGGAGGCAGATTAGAGAACTGATTACCTGATGTCTACTACATGCCAGGGGCTCTTCTGTAGGCACTGTTCAGATACCATCTTAGTTTAGATTTATTACAAATCTGCACAACTGTTACTGCTACCTTTGTTTTATTGTGAGCCATATGAGGCTCAGAGAAATTAAATAGCATGACTAAATTTTACAGAGACGCTTCCAAGTCTAAAGCATGAAAACGTTGGGAAAAAAGTACACCTACACACTGTGTGTGAGTGTGTGTGTGTGTGTGTGTGTGTGTGTATGTGTCTCTGTGTGTGTCTGTATGTCTATTTGTCTGTCTGTGTACTTTGAGACAAGTTTTTGGCTACATAACCCATAACCCAAGCTAGCTTTGAGTTCAGGGTCTCTCTGCTTCAGCCTGCATCCTGGGATTATACTTGTGCACTACTATGCCAGAAGATAATCAGTCTTTCCTTCGGGTGCCCAGTATACTTTCCATTGTTTCCTTGTTTCATATTTTTGCCCCAGTGTAATGTCATTTGCTGATCTTTTTGCCTCTCTTCCTTGATGAGTAGAGGGTGTTTGACATCTGTTTCTTTCTGATTCTTTTGTGCTTGACTGCACTGAAAAGATTGTAAAGCCAAAAAATTACCTTCACAGATGCCACTGCAACTCCCTTGTAGATTCAGCCAATTGGGTACTTTTTAAATAAATGGAGTGGAAGTACAGGTCCACAATTATGGGAATACTGTTTTCCTTTTGCATAGCTCTGAGGTGGAAAAGAACTCCATCTGGGGATAGAGGTTTCCTGACCCCTGGATCACTGCTAAGATGATCTTGCTAGAGATTACAGTAATTTTCCTGGTAGTCTCCTGCATCGTCACTTCCCTTCCTGAGGTAGAAAAGGCCATTATCCTCACAGGTGCTCTTTCTAGGATTGCAGCCAGGAGCTTTGACTTTCCTTCTTCCAATAGTTTTGTAAACACTTAATTTCCTATGGTACTGTCTATTTAAGATAGCTTGAAAGATTCCTGGTTCTAGATATCACTACTTCATGTTTGCTATCTTCTATGGCTAAAAGAGTGTCATTATATAGTAAAACAATGTTAATGCATCCTGGTAGGAATAAGTATTCTACTACTCTAACAATACAAAATATTTTCTATTGACTCACTTAATTTTTACAACAATATTATAAAGTCAGGTTAGACTTATTTTATAAATGCAAACTTAGCAAATTCCTTAATGAGTATCATACAGGGCTTAGTAGCTATTGTCAGGTTCCTACCCAAGTTTGTGTAGACTTCAACCCTTTGCTCTTCATATTATGCCATTTCTAGTTTTTATGCTAAAGAAAATTTGAAAGAGAACAATCTAGAAGAGATATTACTGAATGTTGGATTAACTAGAAACACTAGTGCTGAGTAGAAAAAGTTGCTGGTTGATGATAAGCAGGAACTGTTACCTTCATGAGACTTTTCTTACTATGCTGAAGTGATCTAGAGTATTTCTTGTATGTTCATTCATACTCATACCTCTGTAATCATAATTATGGAATGGTCAACAGAATGTTTGTAGGCAGAGTAAGTTGTTGCTAAAACTCTCTTATCCTCTCTTATCAGGGATTGTCTTCATGAAAACAAAAGGAATTCAAGACCTTTCAGTTTCTAGTGGAATTACTGACTTGTGACTCATATAGAGAATGCTCAGGACACTGAACTAAAAGGACTCAAAGTGGCATTCCTCAAATAATGAGAACTGCTGGGATTTTTCACTATTTCTCAATCTCATTATGGTACTTAGCACACTGAATACATTTGTCAGTTTTCAGTTAAGATTTGTCACTAGAATGATGCATCAGAATTTTAATATCATTTCATTGTATGTTCTGTAAATGAAAGCAGCATGATCAGAACTCAAGAGGAATAGAATCTTTTACATTTTGTTTTATCTTCATTGACCATACAGCTCAGCTAAGTTCTGAATTTCCTAATAGCTCAAAATATATTTTAGATATATGCCAAGTATTTGGTTATTAAAAGAACAAACATCAGATGTGATGTACACATAGGCAATATATTGAGGCAACTGCGGGTAAGGTTTGTACTGTACTCTAAATCCTCTTAAATTAAGAAGCAACACAAAAGGGATACTAAGAATGCTAGAAGAAGACATGGCTTGCGTTAGCATCAATATATTCTGGAAGAAAGGTCATCACACAATTTGTTTGTGGGTTAAATAGGACTCGTTGCCTCGTTTATAAAGTTGTACTGTGTTGCTAGCCTCGTTTATAAAGTTGTACTGTGTTGCTAACCGCAACCGGAGGCAGTGTGAGGAATATCATAGCCAAAGGGAATTAGAAAATGCAGAGATAGAGAGATAAGACAAGAAAATCAGCAGGAACCAGGGGTTCCAAGGCTCACTGGCACTTGTCCCCACCATCCATATAAGCAAGCATAGTTATCTGAGTTCACACAGGGAAGGTTGCCATGGATACATGCAAAACATAGAATATCTATATCAATTTTACCATCAGAGCTAAAATAGTGAGACATACTGGCTCCCTTCTTCTTTTTTTTTTTTTTTCCCTTGCTGGTCATGGCACTTAAACTCTGAGCTCAGGGCATTGTCCCTGAGCTCAAGGCTACCACTGTACCCCTTGAGCTACAGAGCTGCTTCCTGGCTCCCTAATTCTTTTGAGAGAGGAGACTATAGTCTGAGTAAAGTCCAGACACGATATCTACTTATCTAGGCCAAAGGCGAGTTCTCAGCTTTTAAGGTGCCAAGGACTAAGGGAGCAATAAGGGGGGTGGCATTCTAATCTCTACACCCTCTCCAGAGCTGTCTGTTTTAACCCTTTCAGCTCTCAGAGTTCTGAGTGCTATCAAGTGATGTTCCAACCTCTCAAACCTTTTCCAGCTTTTCAGCTCACCTTCAGAGTTCTCTAAAGTACCGGGACGAGGTTCAACACATGTTTACTCAATATTTGACTAAATTTTTTGGCTACAACAGGAGAGCTGAGTATTCGCTGAACTCTAATATGCAATAAGATATTTATGGCAAGGACCTCTAGAGAAACAAATTGCTGATCTGTATTTCTAGTATTTCTGAATGATGCAGTTCTGTGAGACTCATGCTCGAGCTTTGGAAGGACTAAGTGGTTGAAAACATGCACATGTCGAGGTTCTTGTCATGTGGAATCTGTGTAGGTATTTCAGGAAGTTCACCAGAATAAATACTTTTCTTTGATTTTCTTAGTCGGCATTTTTTTTCTGACTCTGTATTATGACCTTTTCTCTGTTTGACCTAAAATTTCAATGCGTTCAGTCTAGGTAATACATCTTTTCACCAGACTTCAATTACCATTGTATATTTTTTATCATGAAAAGGCTCCCCCACCCAATAACTTACATCTCTTGGATACTTACACTCTTATCCTCAATGATATTCCAATTATTAAAAACATTATTGGTCCATAAGTTTGGCCTAGTGGCAGAGTGTGCCACTAGCATGCTCAAAGACCCAGGTTCGATTCCTCAGTCCCATGCACATAGAAAAGGCTGGAAGTGGTGCTGTGGCTCAAGTGGTAGAGCTCTAGCCTTGAGAAAATGCAAGATCAGTGCTCACGCCCTGAGTTCAAACCCCAGGACTGGCAAAAAAAAAAAACCCAAACAAAATATATACTATTACCTCAAACTCATTATGTCCAGAGGGTAAGGTACCATCTTCTTTTGAGGTTGTCTTTACTATCATTCTTAGTATCCTTACTATATTGGAGCTTGAAAGCTGGCCTTCTCAATCTTTTGCCTTAGAAATATACCAGCATTCTCTATTTTTTCTTCATTCCTGGGATCGGATCATAGTTTCTGCTGTTCCTTTATATAATGCTCTAATGTCACCATCTCATATCTGGATTATTTTACAAGCACTTAGACCCTACTCCCTTTCCCCACATTTTCTCCTAATCCTCAGCAATTGCTACTTTCATTATGCTATGGCTGCTCAGAATGTGAGTCTATTTATTCTTCCTTCCAAACTAAATGGCATGTGACTATGAAATCACTTCCCCTCTTTCCTCCTAGTTTCTAACTTCTTCATGAACATTTCATAATCCCCCAGGCAAAACCTGTCGGTTCCATCTTGTGTTGCCCATCACTACCTGAATGGCCTCCCCAACCCTTCTCTGTTGCCAACCGTTACACCACCAACACATAGACCAGGTCTCGCCTCATGAATATGACCACTTTATACTTACTTAACCTCTTCTCTATGTTCATGCAGCAGTTAGGGAATTTAATTATACTCATTGTTTTAGATATTGTTGGATGTTAGACTTTTCCCTTTCTTATATATAATAAATAAAAGTACATAATATAAGTAAAAATATAATATATATATTCATCCCATACTCAACTTCTACCATTCCCACCTTCAACTACAGCTTTTATTAAACCATTTACAGAACAAATACCCTTGTAGGAGATGATCATCACATTTTAATGCATATCATCTAATATGCTTCTTTATGGTAACACTTTTCTTTTAAGATATGTCATTGGTCCAACTGGGTTTCAGAAAGATTATAATGCCCAAGCTTAAAAAATGAGTAAAAAAAATCATCTGGCAACAATCAGAGCTAAGCTCAGAATCCTGCTCTTGCTAGACTAGACTCATAGTTGCTGTACAAGAAGGAAGGAAATGGAGTTCCTTTGGTTTGGTATCAGCTGAACTAGGAATATCCACATGGATATGAGTGAGGAATCTTGTCTATTCTTAAAGAAGATTAAATCATATTAGTGATTAAAAAACTATGGAAGAAAATTTTATAGTTTGTATATTTGGGATTACATTATAGTGTAGCAATCTAAAGATGGATGTTATGTTTTCCTTTCCACCAAGAGTCATTGGTACCAAATCAGTGTAACAGTTTCTCCTTCTGGAAAAAAGACATTTTTTTCTATCATCAATACACAAACATAAAACTCGAAATCCATGTAGAATATAAATCAATTTATGGTTCCCCCACCTTGTATTGACAAATAAGCTCAAAGCACTGATGGCATGCAGGTGTGAGAACAGCAGGGAGGAAAATTAGATAATCTGAGGGCAATTTGTTCATTTATAAGTGGAGAGAAGGTTCTCTGGCATTTCCTCACTTGGCCAAGTACAAAACAACAGTTACAACAGCTGAGTTGATGGTTTTGGAGTTCCTCCAAGATGCAAATCTGAGACCTGCTGATCTTCCCTCCTTTCCTACAGGTATCTACCTGTAGTGTGACTCTGCTGGCAAGCAGAGTGTTCCTAGGTTTATCAGGAAGTATAAGGTTATTAAAAAATAATTCTCAGCCAGGAGCCAGTGGCTCACACCTGTAATGCTAGTTACTTAAGGAATCTGAGATCTGAGGATTGTGGTTCAAAGCCAGACCAGGCAATAAAGTCCAAGAGAGTCTTATCTTCAATTAACCATCAGAAAACTGGAAGTGGTACTGGAAGTGGTGACTCAAGGGGTAGAGTGGTAGCCCTGAGGTGAAGAGCTCAGGGACAGTACCCAGGCCCAAAGTTCAAGCCCCGTGACTAACTTAAAAAAAAGAATTATCTCCTTTTTGTAAGAGACATGTTATTTTGGAATAGTAGATAGGGATGTATATAGTACATGACTTCAAAGAGGTATTTGGTTCCATCAGGCTGAAGGTAGTGTTTGAGGTAGAGGTGAAGCAAGGAGAGGGAGACCACACACTGGCAAAGAACCACTTCTGTGGCCTCATTTATTGATTTTTTTTCCTAAGTGAAATATTTACCCTACTTAACATGATTTAATGGAAAGAATAAATACTCAAAAGCATAAAGATTTTGACTTATGATAGTAAGTTAACAATTTTCTAGCTTTGAATGTAGCTTGTTATTTTATAGAAAGAATGATGTGGGGGTGGATAGAAGGGAGACAGAAGAAGGAGAGAGAGGATCAGAGGGTGATAAATTATTCTGAATTTTTACTGAAGATTAAAGGTGAAGTTTCTTCAAGGGATTTCTGTCTTTCATCTTTCAAAAATGGAAAAGAACGTGTCATTGCAAATCTAAAGATCCTATTCTACATGTCACTAATTCTATCAACTTAAAAGTAAGTGGCAGGGGCAAATATTGGCTTGGTATTTTCTATGCATTTTTCTCGTATGTCTAATAAAGTATTTAAAGCTATAAATTTTATAGACTAAAACAAAATCTAGCTATCATTTATTAAGGAGGATGTGCATCTATTGCCAAGGGAAACCCAAAGTTGTAACATACATATTGCTTTTTCTTTTTGGAGGCATTATTATGGCTAAAGATGTGTCTTACTGGTAGAATACTCACACAGCGAGGGCAAGGCCCTGAATTCAAATCTCTATATCATGAAAAGAAGGGGAAGACAAAGAAAAAAATAAGGA
This sequence comes from Megascapheus bottae, assembly GCF_031878675.1. NCBI lineage: Eukaryota > Metazoa > Chordata > Mammalia > Rodentia > Geomyidae > Megascapheus > Megascapheus bottae. The sequence continues at coordinate 52,242,308 of NC_143517.1, forward strand.
AAGGAAGGAAGAAAGAAATGAAGAAAAGAAGAAAAAAGAAAGAAGGAAAGAGAGCAAAAAAATGATAGATTTACAAGAAGTCATAGAAGGATCTATAAGGAGGTTGTGTACATATCCAAACCTGGACACTGAACTTGGTATAATCCATTGGCTTTACTTGTGTGTGCACATGTGTGCATTTCTATATTTCTATGGAATTACATCACACTTGGCTGTGAACCACCTCTACAATCCAAACACAGAGCTGTTTCATCATCAGTATAGTTGATGTTTCATCACCAGACTAACTCCCTTCTCCCTGCTTTGAACTCCTGCAACTACTAATATGATCTCTGGAATGTTATGGACATGGAACCAGAGGATAGATAAGCTTTTGCAACTTTTAAAAGTCAGCACAGTTTCTTTCAGATCATGCTTATCTGTGTGCTCTTCCAAAATTCATCTGTTAATACTGTACTTAAAGGCAGAGTTTAAAAAACACCAAAATAAATTAGAATGAGGTCTTTGGGGGTGGGCATTTATACAATATGGCTATAATCTCTTTAAGAGTAAGAATTGTGACCTGAGCATACAAATAATGTGTGAAGACATTGGGAAGGGTGGCCTTCTTTAAGCCAAGGAGAAAGGCCTAACCTCGTAAATAGCTCAATCTTGGATTCACAGCTTCCAGATTATTAGAAAACACTCAATTGCTTATTGTTTTAACCATCCAGTCTGGGTGGTCTCTGCTATAAAAACTCTAGCAAACAACATATCTACCCTATGGCCCAGTGAAGCTTCTATTGTGTATCAGGAGGGTGAATGAATATGCTCATTTAAGGACAAGTCCAGTTATATTCAAAGAACTGTTGAATGGAGAAGTTTCAAATTGGAAATTGCTTGAGTATCTATGCACTGTGGAAGATGTAAGTGAATTTTGATATATTTACACACACAATGGTTATGAGGAACGAATGCCCTACAAGTGTAGATGATACAAATGAATCTCACAAGAAATGTTGAGTGAAAGAAGCACATACCATAGTGTATAATGCATATGCTAAGATGCATATACAATTAGATGGCTTCTGGAGTGCTAGTATTGAGCTTGACTTGTGTTCTAGTGGCTTTCCAAAATCGAGTGATCTATGCCATTAATATAGCGGTAAAGAAAATGTTGTGTTTCAGTGAAAAAAGTTTTACAAGCAGTTTCCTGAAACAAAAACTGAGGAGGAATTCTTCACTACCTACGTGGCTTATTTTTGCTTGATGAAGTACTAAAGGAGGCTGTGTTCCTTTTTCCAAGTCTGGTGAGATAGTTTCAAGGGAAGCTATCTCTAGGCCTATCTCTAGGGTTGGGGACAATGTAAGAAATCCACAGTGACAGACCTGTGACTCGCTCCCTTTTCTGGTGGTAGACTAAATGCTGGGGACATTGATGTCTGCTCTCAAATTTATCACACAAGAGCATTTCCTGTGGGCCAGATATGAACCATGATGCAAAGCAATCTGGTATGGGGAAACGTCAGTCTCTTCCAAATGACCATCGAAAAGAAAACACATCTCAACAGTAAAGCCAGATGCATTTTTGGAAGCATGAGTCCTACACAAGCTTGTAGGAGGAGGGAGATGCATTTTCCATGGGTGAACAACCCTAGCAATGGGGAGAATTGTGAGGGATATCTGAAGAACCCAGATTTCCAGCTCTTGAGGGCGCTATGACAGTCTGAGTCCGAAAGAACTCAATTCTCCTTACCCTGCTTCACCCAAGGAAAGATTTACAAAGTCCCTAGTTAGCAATGAAAGGAGCTTTTTAACATGTTCCTTGCCAAGGAGAAGAAAAACAATGCAATTATAATTTATAACTCAGCCATCAGATTTCTGGTGGAAGTTGTAGCCTCAAGAAAAGTAATGGAAATAGCAGAATCTTACAAATTGGTATCATACAGAGACAACTTATCTCTAGAATTTCGACTTCTGGTTTAGTCCTACACATGATTATTGGGTGAACCATAAAAGTCTACTTGCTTTGTAATTTAAATCAGAAGGAACTGTATGTTCCAGAGGAGTTGGGGTGAAGGTAGGAGAGGAAGCAATGGAAGATAGCTTTGAGGGATTAAAAGGACATTATTGTCAATCATAAAACACAGATCAAGAGTAGGCTTGGTGGGTGAGACAATATACAAGTTCTACTTTGATGTGCTAGCCTGCTGGGTCCCGGATTTGAAGACTAACATTATATTTGGATAGCTGGTAAGAGGAATGAAATAAAAAGTTATCTGGGATTGTTATTATTATGTAGAGACAGCCCATATTGTAACAGTGGATGCCATTTACCAAGAATGCTAAACATTATTTTCAAAGGCATGACTAGTTGAGGATTCTGTAAGTAAAATCCAAGTTAACTGTGGAGCCTAAGAATATCCTTGAAAAAAATAGTGTGGACAGTTGCAAAATTCTACCAGTGGCAGGGAAAGAAAATACTGAAGAGTGCTGATTGAACTTTGGAAATCCTGAGTGATGTCAGAGTGACCTCTTGTGAAACAAATTTGGAGTAATGAGTGAAAATAATGGGACAAATGGAATACAAGGTTACAGAGGATCCTCTGAGGACTATTCTGCATACATGACAATGTGGGAACAGAGAGTCCAAGCTTAAACAGGAGAAGGAGCCATCTTTTTTTTTTTCTTTTTCTTTTGGTGCCAAGGCCTACTTTGCTAGTCTGATGAAGCTTAAAGACCCCTTCTCAAGAATATCTTTTTTAGTCAGTCCTGGGGCTTGACCTAAGGGCCTGAGCCCTGCCCTTGGGCTTTCTCAAGGCTAGAGCTCTACCACTTGAGCCATAGCACCACTTCTGGCTATTTTTTCTATGTATGTGGTATGGAGGAATTGAACCCCGGTCTTCATGCATGTTAGGCAAGCACTCTACCAGTAAGCCAAACTCCTGGCCCCTCAAGAATATTTTCAAGGGCAAAAAGGAAAATATAAGTTTTTAATTTTTTATAAAATATAAAATAAAGTATTTGTATTGATAAGCACAAACATAAATTTTCAAAATGGTGGTAGAAAAAAATATGTGTATCTTTGTCACTGTATTAAACAATCTTTCCAAGAATAATAATTACTGTACATTGAAGATAGTGATGAACATAAATCTTATGTCAAGGTAACTTCAATAACTACTATATGATATTTTTAAACAAAGATTTTAATGGTTGGGCACTGGTGGCTCATGCCTATAATTCTAGATATGAGGATTGCAGTTCAAATTCAGCTTGGGCAAGATAGTCTATTGAGACTCATATCCAGTTGCATTAAAACACCAAAGGTATGGGGCCGGGAGTTTGGCCAAGTGGTAGAGTGCTTGCCTAGCTATTCTTATCTTGACACTCTCTACTATTCAGTGTCCCTTGTCCTACTCTTTGATTCCTGCAAGTACCACATTCTTCTTTCTTCCAAACAGCTACCCTTTCTGTTTTTCTGTCTGGAAGACTCAAAAGCCTGCCCTGTACTTCATATGATCAACTCCTCATTCACCAGGGCCTGGCTTATATACCTCTGTTCAGCAAGGTTTTCATAGAGGTCATCTTTGAAAGAGGTCTTCCACCATTATTGTCTCTTAGCACTTTTCATTAACATTTATAATCTTTCTGCTAGCTGTCTTCAGTGAGGATCCATGATGGCTGGGGTGTTATTTGGCTTGATCTTCTCCATACCCAGTGACATAATTACCAACTCTGTAAACATTCATCAATGAGGCACTGGATAGAGAGCAACTGAGGACCGAAGTGAGGTCCCTGGTTACGCCAGGCATATAGGCAGGGTATCAACTGTCCATGTGAGCATGGGATTTTATCTGTGTATTTCCCTTCAGATTCTGGGGCTGAAGAATAGGTAAAAACATTGCTTCCATTAAAACAAGTATTAAAAGTATCCTCTCTTCCTCAAGCTCTTCAATGAAATTGAAAACGAAGGCTCTTTGCCAAACTCATTCTACGAAGCCTGTATAACCATCATCCTCAAACCAGACAGAGATCCATCAAAGAAAGAGAATTATAGACCCATTTCCTTGATGAATATTGATGCAAACCTTCCCAACAAAATACTGGCCAACCGTCTACAACAACTCATCAAAAAAAATTATACACTATGATCAAACAGGATTCATCACAGGGAGGCAAAGCTGGTTCAACATACACAAATCAATTAATATAATTCAACACATCAACAGGAGCAAGGACAAAAATCACATGATTGTCTTAATAGATGCAGAAAAGGCATTTGACAAGATCCAACACCCCTTTATGCTAAAAGCTCTGGAGAAACTAGGAATCCATGGAACATTCCTCAGTATAATAAAGGCAGTCTATGACAAACCGACAGCTAGTATTATACTTAATGGCAAAAAGCTAAAGCCACTCCCTCTAAAATCAGGAACAAGACAAGGATGCCCACTCTCTCCACTCTTCTTTATAATAGTATTAGAATTCCTAGCCAGAGCAATAAGGCAAGAAGCAAGCATAAAGGGGATCCAAATAGGGAAGAGGAAGTGAAACTCTCCCTCTTTGCAGATGACCTGATTCTGTATTTAAAGAACCCTATAGACTCTACTCCCAAGCTCCTTGAGCTGATTCAAAACTTTGGAAGGGTAGCAGGGTATAAAATTAACCCTCAAAAATCAACTGCCTTTCTCTATGCCAACAGTGAGAGGAATGAGGCAACAATCAGGAAAGCAACTCCTTTTGCAATAGCCTCAAAGAAAATAAAGTACGTAGGAATTAACTTAACTAAGAATGTAAAGGACCTTTTTGATGAAAACTTTAAAACCCCGAAAAAGGAAATTAAAGCAGAACTGAGGAAATGGAAAAACCTCCCATGCTCCTGGATCGGAAGAATCAACATCGTGAAAATGACAATCTTGCCAAGGGCTATGTACAAATTCAACGCAATACCCATCAATATCCCAATGTCATTCTTTAAAGAAATAGAAGAGGCAATCAAAAATTTCATATGGAATAATAAAAGACCCCGTATAGCAAAAACACTTCTTAGCAGAAAAAACAGCACAGGAGGAATTTCAATACCAAACTTTAGACTCTATTACAGAGCTATAATAATCAAAACAATCTGGTACTGGCACAAGAACAGACCTGAAGACTAATGGAATAGAACTGAGGACTCAAATATTAAACCACAGACCTATGCCCACCTAATCTTTGACAAGGGAGCCAAAAAAAATAGAATGGAAGAAAGACGGCCTCTTCAACAAGTGGTGCTGGCAGAACTGGTTAAGCACCTGTAGAAAACTAAAGCTGGATCCTTCTTTGTCACCCTGCACTAGAATTAACTCCAAATGGATCAAATACCTCGAGGTAAAAGCTGACACACTGAAAACTTTTCAGAAGGAATAGGAGATACACTAGGTCTCCTTGGCACAGGTCGAAACTTTCTCAAAAAGGACCAAGAAACACAACAAATCAGAGACAGGCTGGATAAGTGGGACTGCATTAAACTGCAGAGCTTCTGTATGGCAAAGGACACAGCTGGTAAATTAATTAGGAAGCCTACAGAATGGGAGAAGATCTTCACTAACCATACAACGGACAAAGGCCTCATATCTAAAATATATCAACAGCTCAAAAAATTGAATCACTCCAATACTAATCTCCAAAGAAACAACTATACCATTAAAAGATGGGCCAAAGGCATAAAGAGGGTCTTCTCCGAAGAAGAAACAAGAATGGCCTATAGACACATGAAGAAATGCTCGACATTTCTGGTCATAAAAGACATGCAAATCAAAACAACTCTAAGATTCCATCTTACTCCAGTTAGAATGGCCAGGATCAAGAAAACTAATAACAACAGCTGCTGGATGGGATATGGCCAGGAGGGATCACTACTACACTGTTGGTGGGAGTGCAAACTCATTCAACCACTATGGAAAGCAGTATGGCAGTTCTTCAAAAGACTAAACATAGAGCTCCCCTATGACCCAGCAATTCCACTACTTGGCATTTACCCAACCGTCCAGAAACAAGGGCATACTCAATCCACTAGCACAACTATGTTTATTGCAGTACTATTTACCATAGCAAAGATATGGAACCAACCCAGATGCCCCTCAGTTGATGCGTGGATCAACAAGTTGTGGTATTTGTACACAGTGGAATTCTATGCTGCTGTCAGAAAGAATGGCATTGCCCCATTTTTTAGGAAATGGAAAGACTTAGAAAAAATCATATTAAGTGAAGTAAGCCAGACTCAAAGGATCATGGGCTCAATGGTTTCCCTCATTTGCCATAATCAGTAGAAACTTTGGGCTCTTCTAGCAGAGATTTGCAATAGAGCAAAACCTAGATACATAAGGCCATACAGTATAAAGCTAAATGAAAGGACCTCTAGGATATAGAAACAAAAGCCATATAATGAGTGATGTCCTTAATGTACTATGTTATCTCTTATCTCTTTTGCTGTCCCTTGGTTATCTTATATTGTTACAGTATTCACTTTGTTATCTGATATATTGGATAAATGCGTATTTGGTTATTTGAAATTGGGTAGGGAAGGGGGGAAAACAAGATGAGGGGTGGGGAGGGAAATGGGGAACAAGACATGAGAAAGGGTATGAATGTATGTGAAGTAATACACCTTCCATCTGGTGAATGTAATGTAACCCTTCTATTACTTACAATAAAAAATATGGAAAAAAGTATCCTCTCTTGTGATGAAATAAGACATGGATATGAAATTTTGGTCGATAGTCTAATAGTTCATTTTCTCATAGGCACTATACAAAATATTCACAGACAATGTTTTGACCAAGCCAGTACTTGCTATCAAAGTGATGGGGAGGTATTGATCTAATTCTCAGAAGTCAGACATCTAGTTGTTGCTGTTCATATTTAATGGAAGAATTTGACTCAAGTCAGCTTCTGTGAGCCTTGGGTGTTTCATCTTACCAATGGCAATTTAAAAATATTTGCTGTGGCAGACACCATTAACTATCTACCCAAACCTATTTTTCCTTTCACAAATCTAGACTACCATTTGTAACTTGCCTTGAGGCTGATGTATTTGTGTGATTAAGGTCTTGCCAACATAATGTGAGCACCAGCATCATTCATCCCCTCTTTTTATTCACTTTAGGCCCTTTACTTTCAGGCCAGATCCCTAAAGGTCTCTATAGGGTAGATACTCCCTGACCTTCACCCTTCAGCTAGGGATGTAAAATGATAAAGAACAAAGCCACTACCTTTAAAAATATTTATTAAGTTTTATTTGGTTCTTCCTTATTTATCTCTATTCTGCCTTCAGCATCCCATTCTTATTTCCATTATATTTTAGTGTCAGGATTATGTTTACATTCGTCAGATGGTGGGTACATTATTTCTCAAAACTCAATACCCCTTCTCATGTTTTTGTCCCCTTTTCCCCCCTCCCTTCTCATCTTGTTTTCCCCTTTCCTTCCCGTTTTCAAATAAACCAATAAGTGTGTATACAGTATACCAGTATACAAATTCAGATACAGTAACCGCATGAGACTAGGCATAAGTGGAAAAAAAAAAGAGAAAGGAATAGCTTTACATAGTACATTAAGAACAGCAATCACAAAGATAAACCTCTTGTTTCATTAATCTAGAGTTCACTTGGTTTAGTTTCAGCCTGTATTACCTTAAGTACACAGCTTTTGAGCTATTGTGGTCCTCTGTTAGGAGAATCCTAAATGTGAACTAATTATTACAAGTGAGGGAAACTATACAGCTTATGTTCCTTTGGGTCTGGCTCCACTTCACTTAATATGATTTTTTTTCCATGTCTTTCCATTTCCTTATGAATGGAGCAATGTCATTCTTTCTGATGGGAGCATAGAATTCCATTATGTATAAGTATCACATCTTCTTGATCCAATTTGTCTACTGAGGAAAGCCACTAACTTTTTAGAACACACTTCAACTACTTCATAAGACTATGAGATAGATGTAAGGGAAACACCTTTGGGAGGATATATAAAAGTTTGTCATCATTATTAGTGCAGATAAATGAAAAACCTAATAGAATATCTGATATACAATTCATATTTACTATTTATTTGTTGAATGAATAAATTAACAGCTTTCTGAAAAAAAATCCTAGGAAAAATCTGCAAAATGCAACATCATGGGCAATTATTTGTTTTCACAGGGAAAATCTTTTACTTGTTTACCCACATTAAAAAAAAATCCTCTTTGAGGGGCTGGGAGTTTGGCCTAGTGGTGCTTGCCTAGCATGCACGAAGACCTGGGTTCGATTCCTCGGTACCACATGCATATAAAAAAGCTGGAAGTGGTGCTGAGGCTCAAGTGGTAGAGCTCTAGCCTTGAGAAAGTCCAAGGCCAGGACTGGCAAAAAATATATTAAAAAAAATCCTCTTTGAGCTGGGTTTTGGTAGCTCATGTCTATAATCCTAAACTATTTAGGAAGCTGAGATCTAAAGATCACAAGTTTGTAAACCAGCCAAAACAGAAGAGTTCACGAGACTCTTCTTTAACTAGCAAAAGTTAAAAGTGAAACTGTGGCTCAAGTGGTAGAGTACCAGGTTTGAGCAAAATAGGCAACTAATAGCTAAATTTGAACTTTCATAATGTGTACACACACACTTCTTGGATGCATTGCATTCATAAACTTGACATGTTGAATTGAATTCCCATTGTACAACTATTTAAAGATAATAATAAGAATAATGTAAAGGTCTGCTGGATATGTACTTTTAAGAAGTCATGCTTTACTTTTTAATATTTTTCCCATCAAAGATAAATTATAAAATACTAAAAAACACTTTAACAATATAAGAGCCTACCCTAAACTCATTTAACCAAACATGGTTCTTTCAGTTTTGCTCACTGCCTTCTTTTATTTATGTGCAGCTCTATTTTTCATAGCTATAGAGCTGTTTCTTATTCTCCTTATTTTTTGAAATGCTTTTTAATTTGTGCTCAGTAAGGAAAGAACTACCTTGGTAATTCTCAACAAGTGATTTCAAAAAAGAACTACCTAATATTTCTAACAGTTCCAGTTTAATTTTGCCAAGGTGTTCCATTCTTGATAAAATGCATACCACTGAGGGAAGGTGATTTTCATGAGAAATACTTGGGGGTGTTAATTCTCACTACAATTAAAACGATCAAGATTACATATGTCACGATTTCTCCACCTGCTATTTAATGGCATCTTGTGGGTCTTACAAAGATTGCCCAAAGGGAAAATGAGTACCTATGGACCCTATTCAACAATAATAATGAATTCAACAAATATTTATTGAGTACCCACTATACCTCAGTGGGGTTTGCAACATAATGAGTAAAATATAGCTGAATCCCTGAAAAGGTTCCATATATCAGGGGTGGATGAAGACACTGCAGTGAGTCTGGAGTTAGGATGGGGCTGGGAAGGCCAGGAGAGTATGATCCCGTATTTGGTTGGCTCAATGCTAGATAGTTAGAGGGGGAGAAGAGAGGGTCATTTTTCCCAGGCACACGAAGCAGCATAGAAGCAAAAAAGAGCATACTGTTCATGCGCTGCAGATTATTCCCGCTGGCTCTACAGTAATGGAGTCATCGAGAGGTAAGCGGATCAGAATGGAGTTAGAACCAGAGGTGAGATCATTAAAAAAGGGATAAAGATCCATCAGGCAGAAGTGGTGTTTGTTCTGACTGTCGAGGGCGGTACCTGGCACGTAGACATGTAATTCATGTTTGTGGACTGGACTAACCATGCCATGCAGGTGATTTGTCACTGGTCATGGAAATTGGCCTCTGAGTTTAAAGCAAGAGCACATGTAGATAGAAGAGGCAGTACTGCTCTCTTGAGAGAGAGACTGCATCTGGATGGCATTCCCTTCCCAGCTGAGTATATCACATGACTGCTCCTTAGCAGTGATACTTGATTCTTGCCAGTCCAAGTTTCCTGCTGCTAAATAGCAAGTGTGACTCATACAGAATTGTTTTCCTATCCCGCTTAATTATTTAATAGTTTCAGAATGTCTCATATATACCCTCTTAGGACCTGCCTGCAAAGGGAACTATATTAATGTCATTTTCAAATTCTAATCTTAGAGGTAGAGTTGGGATGGGACAGAGCTATGTAGGAGAAAAGTAGATCAAACAAGAGGAGGAGAGGAGTGAGGAGAGGTTATGAAGGCTCGCAATTACTTTTTTCCTCTGTTCTAATTGAGCAATAAAAGTTATGTATGCTTCAGATAGACAATATGGTATTTAGATATATGTACTCACTAAAAATGATTGGCAATTCAAGGTAAGAGGCAGATATGCCATTTCTTACAGGTGTGTGAGTGTGTGTGTGTGTGTGTGTGTGTGTGTGTGTGTATGCGTGATGAGAACTTACACTATCTTTTAACAAGTTTGACAAAGTGCCACATTTCATTAGTATCTATGGGGAATAGACTCCAGAACCTTCTGTCATTCCATTGATCTCAAAATCTACAGATACTTTTATGACTTATATAAATTGCTATAGTATTTCTATGTAACATTCTCTCATATAGTTAAATAACCTCTAGAATATTATGATTAATACTAATACGATGCAAATGTTTTGTAAAAAGTTGTTGGAACTGGGAGTGTGGCCTAGTGGGAGAGTGCTCATCTAGCATGTATGAAGCCCTGGGTTCAATTCCTCAATACCACATATACCGGAAAAGCCATAAGTAAGCAGTGATGTGCCTCAAGTGGTAGAGCTCTATCCTTGGGAAAGGCCAAGGACAGTGCCCAGGCCCTGAGTTCAAGCCTCTGGATTGGAAGAAAAAAGCTGTTATACTGTGTTGTTTAAGAAATAATAATGAGCCGGGCACAGGGGCACACACCTGCAATCCTAGCTACTCAGGAGGCTGAGATCTGAGAATTGAGGTTTAAAGCCAACCCGGGCACTGAAGTCTGTGAGACTCTGATCTCCAATTAACTACCAGAAAAGCAGAAGTGGCACTGTGGCTCAAGGGATAGGGCACTAGCCTTGAGCTGAAGAGCTCAGGGACAATGCATAGGCCCAGAGTTCAAGGCCCAGTGTTCAAGCCCCATAACCAAAATAAGTAACTAAATAAATAAGAAATAATAATAAGAAAAACAATTCAATGTTTTCTGTTTTCTCAGTTCAATCTGTGGATCCATAACCCAAGGATATAGAGGGCTGTGTACATTGCATTATTATTATAGTCATCATGCTGTATATTAGATCTCGACATCATCTGATACCTAAAGTTTGTGCCCTTTGACCAACATCTTTCCTTTTTCCATATGTAGTCTAGTCCTATGTTTGAAATTCCTTTAAGTTAAAATGGAATATCAAAGATATAAAAGTACTGGAAGTCTTACCCTCTAGGGAGATAAATGAATGAATGAACTGAGCCTAGAAATACTGTATAATTTGGAAGCAAAACCAGATTTGACTCACAATGGCCCAGCAGGGCAGATTAATTTGGAAATATTTTGCCACTGCTCTGCTGGGCACAGTAAAAATGCATGGTGATGCCGAATCCATGGGAAGAGCACAGAGTTTCAGCTGCTCAGGGCTGAAGTAAAATTAAGGAGAGAATGAAATGTGTGATCTTGTTTAATTACACCTGGTGCTTCAATTTCTCAAAAACAGCACCTTGCTCCACCGTGTCAAATTGGATGAACTTACACACTCACATACACATTTGTGAATTATAGGTGGAGGATAGATGAACTCTATCATGAATGCCAGTCAACTGCACAGATCTAAAAATGCAAATGACAACTGAATTTTCTCACAGAGAATTTAGAAGGACTGATATGATACCATTTGCAAAGAAATGGGTGGACCTGGAAAAAAATATGTGAAGTCAAGTCCAGAGAGAAAAAGGATGCATGCTTATCCGTGATATCAAATCTAATTTATATTTATTATAAGTGAACATATGTGGGGATGTACGCAAGTATACACAAAAGTATTAACCAAAACATGCTTTATGTAGGGGAGAATTCAAATGTTGTAATTCCTTAGAAAAATCCATAGTCCAACAAAAGGAATACCAGGAAGCTGGAACGTGAGATGTAATGGGACAAGGTCAAGTGGAGGAGGGAATGGATGAATGAGGAGAGGAAAGGGGGAGGGTCAGTCATTAATATTCAATGCATAGCCCATGAGATTAGAAGAGCTGAAGAGAACAATTGGGTTGGGAGGGCGGGGAAAATGACTAAAAGGGTGATATTGATCAAGATATATTGTACTTATAACCTGACATGTAGAATGGTAATCCATTTGTATAACTACCTAAAGATAATACAAAATAATAATAATAATAATAAGGAATTTTGAAACAATTATTCCATAATCTACATGGGTATTGAAGGGTACTCAGTGAAATGTCACCTCCTTAAAAAGTCCCCTAAATTAGGGTCTCAGGTTAGGGAGTGGTTTTGGGAAGAGTATCCAATAACCAGAGTATGTCATTAGTCCTACATTGATCTGATAATGATCCATGTTGCCTTAGATTTCCCAAAACAGCGAAGAGAATCACCCCTACTTGTTTATGAATGTATACTTACAAGTAATTTAATTGGCACACATCACTGTCCCTTCCCTTCCTCCCACTCTAATGCACCAATTAAGGAGCTGCTACTTTTTTTTGTACTAAGGGGGTTATGTTGGTATGAAATGATGTAATTCTGTATGGCCTGAAAATGTTTTACTGGCTTGTAGATATTTTGTGGAAATGAGTGCAACATAGTCTATAAAGGACTATTAATAAGGGACAGCAAGATGCAGGACTGCTTATTGTGGTGACATACTCCATTCTTCTGGGTGGAGATGTTTTCCACATGATTCCACTTAGCAGAAAGTAAATGCTTAGCATAATTAGTGGCATGGTCATCAGTTTCATTTTACATTTACACTGAAGTAAGTCCAAGATGGAAGAAAATAAATAGAAAATAACTCTTTGGGCTCCTTCCCTGAAGTGACCATACAACAGTCTGTAAACCTGCACCCGATCTCTACAGATGCACTGACAGTTCAGTGACTGGTAGAGGCAAGTTGGCTCTGTGAAGGCAACTGTGTAAGAACTACATGAAGGAGTTGCTCAGAATGTAAAATTCACTGATTTTTTTGGGGTGGTGTGTGTGTTATGGGGCTTGAACTAGGGCTGGGCGCTGTCCCTGAGCTCTTCAGCTCAAGGATACCACTCTACCCTGGGCTTGGGCATTATCCCTGAGTCCTTCAGCTCAAAGTTACCACCCTACCATTGAGCCAAGCCTCACTTTCCGTTTTCTAGAGGTTAATTGGGGATACGAGTCTCAGGTCCTTTTGTGCCTGGGCTTGTTAAGAACCTTGATTCTCAGATCTCAGCCTCCTGAGAAGCTAGGATTACAGGCGAGAGCCACTGCGCCTAGCTTTTTTTTTTTTTGTGGAACTTGAACTCTGGGCCTGGACTCTGTTCCTGAGCTCTTCAGGTCAAGGCTATTGCTCTACCCCTTCAGCCACAGCAACACTTCTGGTTTTCTGATGGTTAATTGGAGATAAGAGGCTCATGGACTTTAATGCCTGGGCTGGCTTTGAACCTTGATCTTCAGATCTCAGCCTCCTGAGTAGCTAGGGTTACAGGCATAAGTCTCCTCACCTGGCTAAATTCATTGATTTTTTTTTAAAGGCAAGGGCTTTCCTTTGTGTTTTTTTTGCATTGTTTTGTTTTGTTTTTGTTTTTGAAACAAAGTTCCTACAGAAGGAATTCCCATTGTATGGTAAGAAATCCGGAAAGAGCTCCTAGTTCCTCTCTTGCCTCTGAAAACCCAGGGTGTTACAATCTCTGTACCATTTTACCAGAATGATTTGTTTTCCTTTGATCTCTTCTAATGTGAGCAGCTTCTTGAGGGCAGAAAATCTGACCTGTTCATCTTTGCTATCAATTTCCATTGCACAGGATGCAGTTTTCTAGTATTCCCGTGACACAGGTACTAACAAAGAGGTATGCATTGATTGAATTGTTTGGTATTTCAGGTGGCATTATTCTGAAAATGAAATCAGTAGTCATAGTCTCCCAGATTTTCTTTAAAAAAGGATAAAAGTCAGAGGATAAGGCAAAAAGATAGCAGAACCAAGTGAACTTTTATTAAAATTAACTCTGATAGTAAAGAAGTACTGAATAGAGCCTATACTGAATAGAAGATATGTATATATATCACTTACTGAAAATGCTATAATAATTTTGTCATGTGGTACATTCCTGACTTCTAGAGGCTGTTAATTGTTCCTCAGGGTCCCTGGACCCAACTTTTCTTTGACAGGAAGGTGGGCAAGAGTGACTAGCAAGGTGAGCTGACGCGAGATGGACAGGGTTTGTAAATGGCTTAGTATGTAGTACTGAACTGAGTGTGACATGTTTTTGTACATTTTTATAGGGCTTTTAAAATAGGTTCTACATGCTGAGAGTCAAATCTAAAATTGACAAATAGCATATATGAATTGCTGCTCATCACATTTTGGCTTAGGGACATACAGTCTTCTCTTCCTCTCCCACTTCCATTGTTTTCTGCTTCCACTTCTCCCTCTCTCATTTCTTCCCCTTCCCTCCCCTCCCCTCCCCCCTTTCTCCTCCTCTTCCTCCTCTTCCTCCTCCTCCTCCTCCTCCTCCTTCTTCTTCTTCTTCTTCTTCTTCTTCTTCTTCTTCTTCTTCTTCTTCTTCTTCTTCTTCTTCCTCTCTCTCTCTCTCTCTTTCTTTCTCAAACATTAGAGCTTGAACTCAGGGCTTTGAGCTCTTATCTAGTTTACTGTTTTTCACTCAAGACTGGTACTTTTCCACTTGAGCTTCACTTCTGACTTTTTGCTGTGTTTAATTAATTCTCTCACAAACTGTTCTAACTGGGTTGACTTTAAACTATAATCCTCAGATTTCTGCCTCCCAAGTAGCTAGGGTTATAGGTATAAACCACCAATACTTGAACAAATAATATTCTTGACGTAAAATATGTAATTATTTGAGATCCAACCATTCAACTATTAATTGGGATGGAAATCTCATGGAATAACAATAATAGAGAGGGAGGGGTAGGGTGTGTGGGGAAATTGAGGGAAGGAAAGTGTGGGAGTTTTCATTTGAATGAGTCAATTGGATCATTTCCTTCTTGGTGTTAATAATTGGAAAAAACCAGCTTAGAAAATTATTTAAAACCATATCACCATCATTATTTAAAGTATATCTATATAAATTATACACATATGACTTTCAGACAGAAATTATACATACATTATATAGAATATATCTAAAACCATGACCCTTGTATTTTAGTTTCTTAGCCTGTTCTGTAAATAGGGTTACAGGCATGAGCCACCAGTACTGGGCTACTTATTATATTTTTTATTTAAAAATTTGAAAGGAACCAAGAGAGAAACTTATAACTGACACATTTCTCTAGGTGAGGTGAGGTGAGGAGGAGAAAGGAAAAACATTAAAGGAAAACTTAGACCAAACAGCCAAATCAGCCTCTCCTTTAAAAAAGTAGGAGATAATGAAGAAAATAAAAAGTTAAAAAGTTGAATGTAAACTAAGAAAACAGGAGAAACACCAAGCATTTCTTTTGTAAATACTTGTATTTGTGAAATCCTGAAAATATATACAGAAAAAATGTTAACAGTCAATTTGTCCTGGTGAGTTTAGAGTAATGTTATACTTTTTATATTTTCCATAACTGAACATTGAAAATTCTTCTGACAAAATGATTATATGTTATAAACATTTGGCTGAAATCAGAAACCTAAAATCCCTCTTCATTAACCTGAATGAGCACTGATCATAAAGCCATTCATTAAAACGAGGAATGTCCAGCATGGCTTGCAGTGGCTGAGATTTGTTGTGATCTTGCAACTTGTTTCAATAATCTGACTCATTTCGCAGAGGACATACAATGTTGTTCTTTTGTGTAGCATTGCACTAACTAGCCCTTACAAATGGGAAGGTAGGTGTGTATGATGGTTTGTGTTTGTGTATGCAGACAGTATAAGACTTTGATAGAAAAACATATGGGTGGGTTCTCTCCCATGGAGCCAGACCCCTGTAAGGCTGTGAAGAATTACCAAGGACATTCCTATACATCACCATAGCATATAATTTCATGTATACATTAGTCTTCATAATTGCTCTGTCACAAACATCAAAGTCCAGCTCTACAAAGCAAGTCACTTCTTGAATATTCCTCTCATCCCTGGAATGCTTTGCCTGGCTCAGCCTCAGTTCTAGAGTCCCCAGCTTCTGACCTCTGAACCTTTTTCCTGGCAGCGGAAGTCAGGGACTCCTTCTAGTGCCCTTGGCACCTTTTGTCTAACCCCTTATTTATCTTATGTGGTTTTCGTTTGTGTATATATCTGTGGCTGCTTAGTAATCTGTCTCCCAGAGGAAATGTCTGTCTCTCAGAGGAAAACAAGAGATTGTTGCTGGCAGAGAATGTGTGGTATTTGCCTTCCAGCATTAGCTCAGAGACTGAAAGAGAGAAGGTACTCAACAAATAGCTATGTCTTGAGGGACAAACTGATTCCCTTCAGCTCTAGCCCCTCTTCCTTTGCTTAGATCTTAGATCTACTCTTGGTGGGAAGATGTAAGAGACAGAACTTAACAGAAGTTTGTTTGCAGAGCTCTGAGCATCATAGTCTCTTCTTGTACATGGTTGAGATTTTTACATGCCAGACAAGTTGGCAAGGGCTCAAGGCAAAGGTAGCTGTACTCTACAGATTGTTTTTTATATCTTATGGGTCTCTTCATCTATTTTTTAACCAAGTCTCACCACTCTCTGGGTGGGAGCTGACCCCACACGTGTCCAGGTCTACATATCCTAGTCTCAGTGTGCCACTTCTGAAGAAGAAGGCATGATTAGAACTCCTGATGTTAATAATCCAAAGTTGAGGAGTTCCTTTACCCACATGCACTTAGAAAATGAGTAGTGATTCTTTTGCTTTCTATATTTACCAATGAGTGTTCCATATTCACAAAAGGTCTAAGGAACATTAAGTATAGCAGGACTTCACTTGTTCTAAATTATTTGTCATCCCTTCAATGTACAACACAGAAATCAATAACCACCTACCAGATGGAACCCAAACATCACAGCCACTTACAAGAGCTCCCTAATCACTCCATGAAGTTCTGCCATAAAGTTCTTCTCAAAACTAAACCAAAACCACATCTTTCATAATTTCATCCTTCTTTGGATTTTCACTTTGTTTTCATGCCTCTTTCATAGTTTGAAAAATATTGTACTGTTTCACCAGCCAGTCCCACCTCTAAAAACTGTGGTGTGATAAACTCAAATAAATTTATTCTGCTCACGATGGCTGAGCACTTTTCAAGTCCAAGGTTGTTTTAAAAATATTTTCTCCGGTGTAATGCTGAAGGTCTCTGCATTGAACCTAAGTTTTAAAAACGAACTTCCTGTGCTAGTGGATTTAGTATGTTCATTGCAGCACTATTTACCATAGCAAAGATATGGAACCAACCCACACGTCCCTCAGTTGATGAGTGGATCAACAAGATGTGGTATTTGTACACAATGGAATTCTATGCTGCTGTCAGAAAGAATGACATCGCCCCATTTGTTAGGAAATGGAAAGACTTAGAAAAAATTATATTAAGTGAAGTAAGCCAGACTCAAAGGAACATAGGCTCAATGGTTTCCCTTATTTGTCATAATCAGTAGAAACCTTGGGCTCTCATGGCAGAGATATGCAATAGAGCAAAACCTAGATAAATAAGGCCATATAGTATGACACAAAATGAAAGGACCTCTAGGATATAGAAACAAAAGCCATATAATGAGTGATTGTTGTCCTTAATGTACTATGTTATCTCTCATCTCTTTTGCTGTCCCTTGGTTATCTTATATTGTTACAGTATCTCACTTTGTTATCTGATATATTTGTATTTGGTTATTGAAATTGGATAGGGAAGGGGGGAAAACAAGATGAGGGGTGGGCGAGGGGGGAAGGGAAATGGGGACCAAGACATGAGAAAGGGTATTAATGTATGTGAATTAATGCATCTTCTATCTGGTGAATATAATGTAACCCTTCTATTAATTACAATAAAAAATATATGAAAGAAAAAATAAAAACGAAATTCCTGGACACAGCAAAGAAAGACACAGCCACTATTAAAGCAAGAAGCACTTCTTAGACCTCCCAAGAACACACATCCACCATTTCTAAGCCCTTTATCCAATGTGTAATGGAGCTAGTACCCAGGAATCCAGGCCTCCCTCCCTCTTCCATCTGGGCCTGTGGCTCTCTATAGTTCCCTATGAGGGCACAATGCTCATTGATGCTTTGTCAAGGAACTTTCTTCCTTTCACTATTTAGAGAGTTGGTTCCAAATTACCTTGTCCCATGCCCTAAACATAATGTTAAATAGTATATGTCATAATATTTTCAGTAACTATTAACTCCTATGATCTAGTGTGACAGACTAAAATGCTGTCTCATTTTATCCTGTTATTTGGAGGAAGCCAACTTTAACATGTCAAATCTTCCAGTTATACCTTGATGTATTGGTAAATGTCCATGAGGAGGCTGGAGAAGTCTGAGAATGCTATTTGGGGTATCAGCTTATGTGAAAGAAGGAAGAAGTAAGATGTATGAAGGGTCTTCTTTGTCTGGAAGGTTTAAGCACATGTTTCTCTATTCCTTAAAAATCACTGCTTAATATTAAGGGTCCACTGCATATTTCCATGTTGCAAATAAGTCAAATAAGATTTGGTAAGATCAGTAATCCATTAACAGTTACATAGCCAGGGGGTGATAATACAGATATAGGAATTCAGTTCTCTGTGACTCTGAAGCTACACCAGGACTTCCCTTCTGCATAAGGAAACTTAAGCATCAGAACAGGTTATCAAAGAAGGATGGAAAGTCCCTTTTCCTTGAAGGCTTAAAAACAAAAGACTTGGGCCTGAAGTGTAGCTTAGTGGTAGAGTGCTTGCCTAGCATGCATGAAACCCTGGCTTCAATTCCTCGGTACCAAGTACTCAGAAAAAGCCGGAAGTGGTATGGTGGGTCAAGTGGCAGGGTGCTAGCCTTGAGCAAAATGTGTCCAAGGACAGTGCCCAGGCCCTGAATTCAAGCCCTAGTACTGGAAAAACAAAAACAAAAACAAAACCAACAAAAAAAACCCCAAAAACAAAAACAAAAAAACAAACCAGAAGGCTTAAAACCATGAGTAAGATCCACCTGGTTTTACCTCAGTCAGAGGCACAGACAATGTGGTCTTCCATAGCGCCTTCTAGCTCTGTGGTTTTTATGATGCTTGATTCCTGTTTATGAACTGAGGAAGAGAGAGCCTTATACTTCAAGAATTTCATCCATGTAATCTCCCTACTTTAGATTAAGGGACAAGACTATTCAATGAAGTAAGTCCCTAGCAATTACTGGTTTGGGACCTGTAATTCATTCCTCACTTGTTCTGCTTTCATACATCAGTGACTGGATGTGCCCTGAGGCTCGTGGTATTGACTGATTCTGGCCCCTCTGGAAGAAAAGAGACCAAATGTGCTGTCTTCTATGTCTTCTTTATCCTTCATCATCATCTTCTATTCACTTCCAACTTTTATTCCCTACATGGGGGACCTTCCATAAAGGCAAATACTGTCGGACATGAGCTTCTAGCTTTAGATGTACTATAACCACACAGCAGATGCTCAGCCAGCTAAGAGGTGAGTCCAGAAGACAAAGAAAAGATATGAAATTTAAAAGGACAGAAACAACAAGAAATAAACAAGTGTATGCTTTCATGAATATTTATGGTTCTTTTCTGAAAGTAGATCTTTCTGAGTAGATACACATGCCATATAATAAATAATATAAACAGTGACTGCAATGCTTGTAATTGCTCCCTATTGCTGGTCTCTGAAATTGCTATTTAATTTTAATAACTTCCATTTATTTTTATAATATTAAGTAATCACCAACACAATGAGTTTGTTTATTCTAGATCTAATGGTGAATGACAAAAATTATGCTTTAAAGTCCAAAAAAATCTGTTAATAAAGATGGCAATTTTATTTTCCCAAGATACGAGGATGACATATTTTCCAACTGGGAGAAAGCTGGAA
The DNA here is from genome assembly GCF_031878675.1 of Megascapheus bottae. NCBI lineage: Eukaryota > Metazoa > Chordata > Mammalia > Rodentia > Geomyidae > Megascapheus > Megascapheus bottae. Next base: position 52,262,390 of record NC_143517.1, read on the forward strand.
TTTGGTTGATTTTTATCATTGTTTAACCCTTTCCTACGTAAGTTTTACTTGAAAGAACTCAGTGTTTAGAGAATTAAGGTCGCACACTGAAGAATGGTGCAGGATTTTGCCAGGCTCTTTCCACTAAAACCAGCAAACCATTCCTACCTGTGGAACATTCCAGAGTTGAATCTCAGTTCTACTGCTCAGACCAGAAGAGGAAGCACCCTCCTCCCACCGTGTCTACACTTTGTAAATGTTGATCATGGAAATATATCACATGCAGTGCACTCAGTCTCACTGGGTGAATGACAGGAAGACCTAGAAGCTACTTATTTGTAAGATAAAATGGGCATCTTGCTTCTTCTCCAACTTCACTAATGTCCTTCATTATAAAGAGGGGAAAATATTCAAGCTGATGTTTTGCAAAATATTCTTCAGAAGGAGGAAAGAAAAAAAAATCCCTGAAAATGAGGCAACAATCAGGAAAGCAACTCCTTTTGCAATAGCCTCAAAGAAAATAAAGTACCTAGGAATTATCTTAACTAAGAATGTAAAGGACCTTTTTGATGAAAACTTTAAAACCCTGAAAAAGGAAACTAAAGCAGAATTGAGGAAATGGAAAAAACTCCCATGCTCCTGGATTGGAAGAATCAACATCGTGAAAATGGCAATCTTGCCAAGGGCTATCTACAAATTCAATGCAATACCCATCAATATCCCAATTTCATTCTTTAAAGAAATAGAAGAGGCAATCAAAAATTTCATATGGAATAATAAAAGACCCCATATAGCAAAAACAATTCTTGGCAGAAAGAACAGCGCAGGAAGAATTTCAATACCAAACTTTAGACTCTATTACAGAGCTATAGTGACCAAAACAGCCTGGTACTGGTAGAAGAACAGCCCTGAAGACCAGTGGAATAGAACTGAGGACCCAGATATCAACCCACAGACCTATGGCCACCTAATCTTTGACAAGGGAGCCAAAACAACAGAATGGAAGAAAGACAGCCTCTTCAACAAGTGGTGCTGGCAGAACTGGTTAAGCACCTGCAGAAAACTAAAGTTGGATCCTTCTTGGCCACCCTGCACCAGGATTAACTCCAAATGGATCAAAGACCTCTAGGTCAAAGCAGATACACTGAAAACTTTACAAGAAGGAATAGGAGATACACTAGATTTCCTTGGCATAGGTCGAAACTTTCCTAATATGGACCCAGAGATGCAACAAATCAGAGAAAGGCTGGATAAGTGGGACTGCATTAAACTGCAGAGCTTCTGTATGGCAAAAGACATAGCTGGTGAATTAATTAGGAAGCCTACAGAATGGGAGAAGATCTTCACTAACCATACAATGGACAAATTAGTTAACATTTTTCATCTCCTTAAACATTAAAAGTGTGATTTTTGGCATATGTAAAAATCATGTGCTGTTCAAGTCAGAGTACCGTTTGAACTCATTATCATTACTTTGTCATTGGAGACTTTGAGCTCCTTCTAGTTATTCATAAAATATACAATAGCTTGTTGTGAGTTAGTCGACCCACCATGCTATAGAGCCCCATCAAGCTAACTGTGTGGAAACACCCACTCTTCCCAGCTTCTAGTTGTCTCTAATATGTGGTACAGTTGACTTTTTAAAATCTTTGAAAGGTCTTGCATTTTTTGTGTGTGTTAAAAAAAAATCCTGGTGTCTGTTCTGGATAGTTCTGCTGAAGCTGCAAGTAGAAGCGTGGTGTTGATGAAGGGGCAGAGCTGCTGTGTCTGTAGAGTCAGTGCAGGCGCAGCTTGATGGAATGATATGTCAGTGGTTTGGTTTCTGCTTTTCTGATGGGTCCCCAAGGGCGATTCTGAGTAATTACACTTGGTTTTCTGCAACTCTGGTGGAGTACTCTCTGTGCTTCTTTCCCAGGTGGGAACTAAGTTCAGCAAGCCAGGCTGCCTTGCCTGGGTATTGACTGGGCCCCTCCTGCCCCATTCTAGGCATAGTCTCATGTATCTTGTCATTTCATCTGCACACAGGTGTGAATGGTGGCTAGACACAGATGAAATGGTGAATTGAAGAATGTCCTACCCAAGAGGCATGGCCAGCATTTAATTTCCTGCCTGTGTTCAATAGACTGTGAGCCCCTCAAGGGCAGGAATCGTGTCTCATTTGTCTTTGTAAGTGTGGTGACTAACACATATTCATTTGTTCACTCATTTATACAACAAATATTTACTGAGAGCTGGAGGTATGAAACAAGTAAGGCATAGGCTGCAACACAGCACATAGACATTTCATTTGTTCCACAGGCTGGATTTCTATGGAATAAACAAATCTCTAGTGCTATATGAACCCCAAATATAGACTGAAAATAAATACTAAAAAAACAGTTTTGTGGCTGATAGTCCCATCAATGTCAAAGATAAATAGGACTTGTTTTTTATTTTTGGATAAGAAAAATCAGTCCTTACCACCTGGCACCCTGTGCTCTCTCTCTTCACCTTGAATAGGGTGGTCCACGGAAGATAAAGTATTCCATGCTACGTTTTGTCTGCTACCTTGGCTGCTCTTACCACCTCATTTTGTCATACACAAATATTTCTGGACAGTCACAGAAGATCAGTTCTGGGATCTCCCATGGATCTTGAAATCCACTGATGCCCGATGCTTAAATCCCTAATGTAAAATGGTCTAGATTTCCATATAACCTACACATATCTGTCCATAGATTCTAAACCATCTCTAGCTTGCTTCTAATACACAATTCAATGTAAATATGATATAAGTAGCTATTTTAGTGTATTTTCTTGAAATAATAAGATGCAGTACAAATGCAATTTTCTATTCTGCATATTTTCAATCAGTTGGTTGAATGCATAAATAAAGAATCTGTAGAGATATCTTTCTATTATCTATACACTTATATGTATGTATATACACACATAACTAACTGCATATTTTTAATATTTAACAGCTCTAATTTGACATAATTCAAGGGTCTCCAGACTGTGGTTTAAATAAAGGTATGAACACAAACTTCTTCAGGAGCTAGGATATAAAACAATTTTAAAAAATCCAGGAGTCCTTGGCACAGGTCAAAACTTTCTTAATAAAGACCAAGAAACACAACAAATCAGAGAAAGTCTGGATAAGTGGGACTGCATTAAACTGCAGAGCTTCTGTATGGCAAAGGACATAGCTGGTAAATTAATTAGGAAGCCTACAGAATGGGAGAAGATCTTCACTAACCATACAACGGACAGAGGCCTCATATTTAAAATATACCTACAGCTCAAAAAAATTGAATCCCTCAAAAACAAATCCTCAAAGAAACAACCATCCCATTAATATGTGTGGTAGAGAGTTAAAGAGTGACTTTTCTGAAGAAGAAATAAGAATGGCCTATAGACACATGAAGAAATGCTCAACATCTCTGGCCATAAAAGAGATGCAAATCAAAACAACTCTAGGATTCCACCTCACTCCAGCTACAATGGACATTATCAACAAATCTAATAACAACAGATGCTGGCAGGGTTGTGACCAGGAGGGATCACTACTACACTGTTGGAGGGAGTGCAAACTCATTCAACCACTCTGCAAAGCAGTATGGTGGTTCTTCAAACGACTAAACATAGAGCTCCCCTATGACCCAGCAATCCCACTCCTTGGCATTTAGCCAAATGTCCAGAAACAATGGCATACTAAAACTACTAGCACAATGATGTTCATTGCAGCATTATTTACTATAGCTAAGGGGAAAATGAGATGATTGGGTGGGGCTGGGGGGAGAGGAAGGAGGACAAAAATATGAGAAGGGTATCAATGTGCAAGAAGTAATACACCTACTACCTGATGAGTGTAACTGTAGCCCCTCTATACATTATCCCGACAATAAAATAAAAATAAAAATGAGTAAAAAAGTAAATAAAAAAGGTATGGAACCAACCTAGATGGCCCTCAGTAGATGAGTGGATCAAGAAGATGTCATACTTATACACAATGAAATTCTATGCTACCATTAGAAAGAATGAAATCACCCCATTCATAAGGAAATGGAAAGACTTGGAAAAAATCATATTAAGTGAAGTTAGCCAGATCCAAAGGAACATAGGCTCAATGGTTTCCTTCATTTGTAATAAGGACTCTCCTAGCAGAGGATCACAATAGCTCAAAAGCTATGTACATATTGTCATATAGGATTAGATGAAATGAAATGATCTCTAGCATATGGAAACAAGAGTTTTTTTCATATATTTTTTATTGTAATTAATAGAAGGGTTACATTATATTTGCCAGATAGAAGGTACATTAATTCACATACATTGATACCCTTTCTCATGTCTTGGTCCCCATTTCCCTCCCCCCCACCCCCACCCCTCATCTTGTTTTCCCCCCTTCCCTATCCAATTTCAAATAACCAAATACAAATATATCCAATATATCAGATAACAAAGTAAGATACTGTAACAATATGAGATAATCAAGGGATAGCAAAAGAGATGAGAGATAACATAGTATGTTAAGGACAACAATCACTCATTATATGGCTTTTGTTTCTATGAAATTTTTGTGCATACCCAATCTAATAGAGTTTCTATTGTTCTCTACATCCACTGACATTTAAAGTATGTGATTTAAAGATCACAGCCTTGGGGTTAGAGAGGTGTGAGGTTAAAACCCTTTGAACATTAATTACTTTCAAATACCAATTAATGCCCATGTCTAAGCTGACAGCAAGTTTGAATGAGAGTTTAAAAGCATCCAAAAGTCATTGATTTATTAAGTGTCCAGCATTTATGCATTGTTACATTTCTCTTCCTTGTTTTCAATTTTTTTCCATATATTTATTATTGTAATTAATAGAAGGGTTACATGATATTTGCCAGATAGATGGTGCATTAATTCCCATACATTGATACCCTTTCACATGTCTTGGTCCCCATTTCCCTCCCTGGAAACAAGAGGTTTATCTTTGTGATTGTTGTCCGTAATATCCAATGCTATTTCTTTTCTCTTTTTTTGTTCTTTTTATTGTAATTAATAGAAGGGTTACTTGGGTTACTTTATATTCATCAGATAGAAGGTGCATTACTTCACAAACATTGCTACCCTTTCTCATGTTTTTCACCCCATTTCCCTCTCCTCATCTTGTTTCCCCGCCTTCCCAATCCTATTTCAAATATATATATATATATATATATATACACACACAATATATCAGATAACAAGGTAAGATACTATAACAATAAGAGATAACCAAGGGACAACACATTATATGACTCTTGTTTCTATATTCTGGAAGTCCTTTCATTTAGCCTCATCCTATATGTCTTTTCTCCTTTTCTCTACCCCCACCCCTTGTTACTCACATGTGGTTACTGTATCTGACTTTGTTACCTGGTATATTGTATATACATTTATTTGTATATTTGAAATGGGGAAAGGGAACGGGGAAAACAAGATGTTTGGGAGGGGTTGGGGGCAGGGAAACAGGGACAAAGACATGAGAAGGGGTATCCATGTGCGAGAAGTAATGTACAACACTACCTGATGAGTGTAATTGTAACACCTCTATATATTGCCCCGACAGTAAAATTAAAACAAAATAATCAGTCTTTTTTCCATTGTTGATTCCAAATTTGTAGTTTAAAACACATTATCTCACTTTATATTTTTTTGGGGGGAGGTCAAGAATTCATTCACTGTTCAGCTGGATGGTTCACCCTTGATCTGTGTGACATTCTCTTAAGAGGATGGAATATCTATTTCTAATATGACTTCTTCATCTCTGTATCTGGACTCAGCAGTTTTTGACATTTCTGTCTTTCTTCACATGATGTCCTTTCTTCTAGGATCTCTTCATGTGGCATGGCTTCCAATAGCATGTTGGTCAGGGTAGTTTCATGTACAATAAGAGTTTGAATTTGAGCAGTGCTGGTTTCTTAGCATCCAAGTCCAACAACTAGTTTAAACTCGCCTCTACCATGTTGTAGATCAGAGCACTCAACATTATTTCTCTCATTCAAGAGAGGGTTCACTGACCTCAATGAAAAGTATTAATGAAAAGTATTAATGGATGACTTAAACAACATAAATCAAATTCTCATGAGTAATTAATTTCTACCCTGGAGGCTAGAAGCCCATAATCAGAGTGCCAACATGGCACTGGTGAGTACTCTCTTCTGGGCTGCATCCTCACAAGGAAAAAAGAAGCAAAGGAAGTTCTATGGAGTCATTCATGACGGTTCAGTCCTCAGGATGCCATTACTGGTGTTCCAGCATATGGATTATTAGGGAATGTATAACAGGCTCAGTGTGAACATAAGTTAAACTTTGTTAAACATAGAATATGGAAACTTTATCATTTCAAAGGTTAAAATATGAGCTTCACTTGCTGGTAACAAATTTACACTTCCTGAGACCCTCCATGCATCACATATGTATATTAAGAGACACCGTCCCTCCTACCTTCTGCCTCGAGCACTAAATCCAATACTTACAAAGGAGCTTCAAGAAAATACTGATGTGTATTTTGAAATCTTTTGCCTATTACTGAAAATGAAGATCTTAGAAGTGTTTCTATCATTTTTGACAAGGTATTGAAAATGCACCAGTGATAAATGAGCAATCTTTCTCTATAACTCTATCATGACCCACAAGAGGAAACTGGATGTCTTCTACTCTGAGAATTTCCTTTTCCCATATCTATCCTGACCAAATCACAGTTTGATGAAAAGTATAGCAGTTTTCATTTCTTGTTGAATTTGACTTGCAACTAGAAATACAAAATGATGATGGAATTAATGACTTAATGCCTACAGGGAAAGGAACACAGCTAGAGGAAGTCCAGAAACTAAGTAAAAAGTCACTGATATAAAAAGTCTTAAATCTATTATTAGTAGCTTCTGAACTCTAGTGAAATAATAACCTCCAGATGCATAAGAATCAGGGAACATCTCCTAAATATTAATTATGAATTAGTACTCTAGATGATTTTAATGTGGTCTATGAACTACATTGCTGATCTTCTATTATGGGGAAAATGGTATTTGGATGATAAACCCCTAAATATCCATGTACTGAAGGATGGGTCCCTAAAATGGTGTTTTTTTGAAGGGGTTAAGACCTTTCGGGAGGTGAGGGATGGTCAGACTTTTTTTTATGGCATTGCTGCTGCTAATGTTCATCTTTTTAAAAATTATTTTGTTTTTTATATAGATGTTTTTATACAGATTTTGTTTCTATATAGATAGGTTACATTTATACTTGGACAATAGTGGTACATTACTTCTTGAACACTGTTACCCCTTCAATGGTGGGAAGTTTTTAGTTCATTTAGTTCTTCCCTGACAAGACTCCCCTGATGATTCTAGCCCATCCCACCTTCTCTGATTTCTAGCATCTTATGTAATCAATCTCTCTTATATGAGGTCTCACCATTGCCATCTTCCATTCCTATCAGAGGCATTCTTCTTTGAAACTCCAAACTGTGAGCTAAATGTTTTCTCTTCGTAAGTTAATTGCCTCAGGTATTTTTCTGTAATAACATGAAGCTGACAGATAGAGACAGCATTTTTGAGAATGGGAACAAAACCAGGCAGAGGTATAGAATGGATGGTGCTTTTATTATGAGTTGACAGTGGTTATCATGGAACCAAGAGAAGAATGTATATGGTGAGCTCAATTTTCCTGTCTCAGTGTGAAGTATGTTCTAGAAAGAGGAAAAAGGAGTTTGTATTCCTGATTTTACAAAAAAGATCTAAGTGAACTTAGGGAAGTCATTTTCCCTTTCAGTGTCTCAGTTTCTCTAATATCAGGATTGAATCTGGCTCCAACAAATTCAAGTGTACTTCCTCACATTCCATACTTGAGAGAGACCATTTACCCAGTGCATTACCCTTTCCAACTATATCCTGGCCTCATAATCCTCCTCTGCTTTGCTACATCTAACACACTGAAATGAGTAAATGAGTGGCAAATCTAAGGGGTCTCTTTTTGCTTGCGTGGTTATATTGCAGGTTTTCCAGAAAAAAAAACACGTGGAAAGAGATAATGAAAGGTACTTCTGGAAGAGATGAAATAGTGTTGGAGGCAGAAGTTATCCAGAAATGGCAGCATGCATTTTATGCCAAACAACCTCCTGGCCATTCTTGGGTTTGTTCCGGTTATTGTGATGATAAATGTATCTGTGTAGCTGTTTCAGAATCTCAGCAGCTAGGGCCTAGGACAACTGGAAAAAGTTATAGCACTGGAATTACAGTGAGAATTCACCATAATGTGTGTGGTTCAGCACATTCATAAACTTGGGAGGGTCTAACTACATTTTTGTAACAGACATCTATATGAGTTAGTTGAGTTGTAGCCATCAGGTAAGCACTAGGACAAAGGAGTTGAGAGACTACAGTGATTTTTCTTCTCCACCAGAGACCCCTTGGAATGGGTGAGAATGGGTATGTAGAGGGAAGAAAAGAGACACACATCAGGCCAGGCCAGGCCAGGCCAGGCCAGAACTTCCAAGGATCTGATTTACTAAAGACATTCAATGTCAAGGTCAAAGGCTCTAAAATAGCTATGTAACTTTGATCATATGACTTAATCGTTCCAAGTCTCAGATTGCTAATCTGTAAAGTAGTAGCTATGTTACAAGGATTAAGAATCTCTACACGTATAGGACAATAGCAATTATTTCCTTCCTTTCAAACTCTAGTAGGAATCTAGGGACTTCCAGGAATTGAAAGAAGCTTTGTACAGCAGCTATCAAGCCAAAAATGGATATGGAAATCAATGCCTTCATGTAGAGGAAACCTGGCAAGTGTTTACATGCATAGTTAGTGTTATGACTCATAATTGCATTCTTTTTTATTTGCTCCCTTTCCTGCTCTTCTTGGCTCTAATGGAAGGTTGACAGTGCGATGCTGGGATCTCCTTCATCAGGACAAATCTCCCACTGATGCTCTAAGGCCAAAGTTCCAGGGGAAAAATAATCTCTTTGGGCCTTGTAAGAATTATTGCTGCTATTTATTTATGTGGTTAGTAAATGTTGGTTCAATCTTTTATAAACATCTAAGTAAAAGGTAATGTAACTATTTCAAGGTTACAAATGGGGAAATAGAGTCTAACATCGCTAGTAAACTACAGAGGTTACAAGAACTGGATCTGTTATTTAGGCTCACTGAGCACACTGGAAATGCAAAAAGAAAAAGAAAAAGAAAATGAATCTTTTCTCAAGGAGTTTAGAGATGAAGAGAAGAATTAGCACTAACAGGTGGTCATAAATAGCACAGTATTAACACTGTATAATGCAGCACAACTAAACAGTAAGCTCCCACTGGCAAGGACTCTGTTTTATTCTCTTTTCTATTCTTGTTATGTAATGCAATGAATAGCATTTAGGAGCTCAGGTACTATTTTGGGTATATAAGTAAGTGCCATAGAAAGAAATATTGATGGGCACCAGTGAGATATCAGAGGTCCCTTGGAGAAGATTGGTTTCATGGGACCTCAACTGGGATTTGGAAAAGTCAAAATGGGGAAGGATATGGAAAAACATATGCACTGAGGTGGATGTAGTCTAAGTGTATTGTAATGAGACTGTGAAGAGAATTAACTTCCCAGAAAACTTACTAATAAATCATATTGTCAAGGAGCCTGTTAAACCAAGTAGTGACTGGTGAGTTGTTGGTATAAGACTGTCCATTATCTGAAAACAGTTCAATGACCGAAGAACAAGGTCAAAGGCAAAGAGCATGGACCTCCTTAAGAGGTTAGGCAAAAAGGGAAAGGGAAAAAGAAAATAGAGAGTGAATCATTTTGGAATACATTGCAACTATATATGAATGCAGTGAAAAGAATTTCAATGAAAGCTGTTCAGTGGAGTTTTGGAACAGTGCAGGCAAATAAATAAGGCTCTTTTCATGGGATGGGCATTATTAACTGGAAGGGGTTAGGCTAGCAAGGAGGCTGGTAAAGATGAATATGGTCAAAATAGTTGTTTGTATGTATGAAAGCAGAACCATAAAACTTGTTGAGATTGTTTCCAGAAGGGAGGAAAGGAGAGGGCCAGAGGTGGGAAGGAATATATTTAATACATGGGTGGAAATATCACAATGGGAGCCTCTCCTCTTGTACAACTAATGCAGTTTAGTAAGAACAAAAGGAAAAACAGGTTAGGCTGGTCAGGACGTACAATGTAAAAGAGTCAGATGATGCAGGCTGAATCATGGGCAACACAGTGTTCCACCCACTATGGAGGATATGTAAATAGATTCTCAGAAGCTTTGAGAAACATGAAGGAAGACACATCTGCTATGAAGAATGTAGGACAAGAGGATCAAGAAAGGTACTTGGAGGAATACACACTGGGCTAATCGCTCTCTCCATTTGGATTTTCATGCACTATAGTAGCCTATCTGCTGTAAGGAGACCCCTCGACACAGCTGTTGACTCTGTGGAATGAACTTAAAGAAGTTATATTCATTGAGAAACGTCATAGGAGACTCAAAAGCAGACATGTGATTCCTTCAGAAAGGATTTTTTTTATTAGATATATCAACACATTTTAACAAACCATAAAATACATTAGCTTAATATATATTTCAGCCAAACACGAATGTACGTACACAATTAGGTAAGACATTTATTTCACTTTGGCTTCAAGAGAATATAAAGGATGCTTAGATCTTGAGGCTACTGATTCCATCCTTATCCATTCTGCACAATTACTCCAAAAGGGCAATGAAATTACACCAGTGAGTTTTGGTCTGTCAGCGTATATTTAATAGGAGTCCTTGCCAGGAAAACAATTGTTACTTGATAATGACCTCCATATGTGCCTGAAGAACTCTTAACATTTTTTCATGAAATGGTTTAGAGCAGTGGTCTGGGGTGATCTCTGACTCTAAGTATAGGATTCAACTGCTCATGACCAAGCTATACGGTTTGGTACCCCCCACAGATCCATGAGATACTAAAACACATTATGAGGAGAAGGATTTTGAGGATGTGACAGTGTCCCTAAAAACATTTTCAGGTTCAGTGGTTCATGCGGAAGACTCCGAATTCTGCACACAGTTGTACCCATAACTAAGATTTATTGCAGCAAAAAAATATTTAAAAAAAAACAGCAAAGGAAAAAGACCCCTGGGACAGAGCCCTGAGGAAACTAGGCATGAGATTTCAAGGGTCCCCTGCCAGTACAATCACATAGAACACATTTATTTTATCCACCCATGAGCTGTGATGATACATGTAAAAATGTCTATCAAATTGAGTCTGTAACGAACAGACTCAGTTTCTAAGGTTTATATTTGGGGCTATTCACCTAAGTATCGCTTAGGAGAATGGTCCAACATTCCAAGATCCCAGAAGGAAAACAGGAATTTAGCATAAATGGCTAGGTACTGGAGGCCATGATAATCAAGGGTAATGAAAACCCTTCTGAAACCCATGTTTCAGATCGCAGCAAGGGCCAGACTGGCAATGAGAACCTTCTAAAGAAAGCCCTGACAGGTCTTCTCTACTAACTTTTTTCTCCAATATGGTCTAATAAATGTGAAAGGTATGTGTGTGGGGGGGTGGGTAAGTTTTGGATCCCTTTCCCTTCCACGTATTGTCATACTAAAGGCTTTAGTCTGTATTCTTCTTTTCAACTAACATTTTCTCAGCCAATATGACCATAGTCAGATTTTCAAAAATAAATATGTATCATATCCTATTGGATACAAGTATTCTACAGAGTACATTTTGGGAGATCCTACATGTATGAACTTTCATCACTTTCTCTGGTTTCAGTGTTTGATAATACATTAAACACACTAATAATAACAGAGAGCCTTTATGTAACTCTCACTGTGTGTTAAAAGCTTTTCAGTTAAAACTCACTGAATAAAATAGGAGGTTGGTCTGGAAAACCACTCAGAGGCTGAGCAGCATGGTATGGAGGGATTCATGAATGCTGGCTCTGCCTTTGCTTGAATTAATTTCCCAGTGCCACCAGTGATCAGCTATGTAACAAGTTTCTTAACCTTCATGTGCCTTAGTTTCCTTATCTACAAAACACAATATTGCCATAAATGTACTTCTTAACTTTTTAAACATAAAATGAAGTCCTTTTCAGGAAAGGTAGCTATGAACTACTGCTTTATACCCTCAATCTATGGGAAGGTAGAGCTCAGAGATACTTGTGGGATGGGATAGTCAAGAACAGTGGACTAGGGTACCAGAACAGCTGTATGTGGAAGTGGCTCCATCCCTGACACCTGAGGCCAGTTAAATCCAGGGTCTAACTCCAGGAAGTAAACAGACTGTCATGGGCCAAGAGGCACATTAATTTCCTGGACATCTAGGATTGAAGCCAAGAACAGAAGTGATCTGCTTTTGACTGTAAACAGAGCAAGACTCTAAACAGCCTTCAATTAAACCTGGCAATTTTATCCCTATCCTTGAAGAAAAGCATCTCACAAGAAAATCCCCACTGAATCAACTTTCATACAGATCTCCATGGTTGAAAAAGAACAGGGAAAGATGCCAAATTGAAAAATGACAAACTGCCACCAGGAAAAAGCCAATTTTTAATATGCCTTAACACTTTTTCTTTATCCCTTCTCAAGTTATCTATAGCTGAAGAATGTTCTAGATAACTGAATAATCCTTCAACAAGACATATGAAGAGTCACAATGTCATTCTAGAAATGGAAGGACAGTGATATAGTGTGTAGATTCTCACAGGTGTATAAAGTAGAGAAAAATATCTTGAGGCCCATTACATGATAAAAGTTGGTGGAATGAAGAAACTTAAAAAGGGATGGTGAAAAAATCAGTTTGTATATCCTTGAGACAATCCCAAGTTTGTCATGTTAGTGATTGTTCTTAGATATTTCTTGCCAGTCCTTTTTCTTAAGATTCATCTACCTTTTCAAGTCAGTATCAAACATGCCTTGCTTATCTATTTTTAATTGACGTACAAACCAGTGTATAGTGCACAATATATGTCTAATAAGTGTATGTTGAATAAATGGAGTCTATCTTAAGGAAGCCTGCTGTAAATGTCTGAATGGTTATCTCTTTGCCTAGCCACATCTGATGTGGTGAATCCTGCTTCCTCTCTGTATGTATTATTTTGTGAGTAACAGCAAGAGGTGCTGGTGAAGGATTTCTGGCTTTGCTCAAAGCATGATACTGGGACATTTTCATATATCAATTCTTTTATTCTACAGAGAGAACCACCACCAGTGTGTCTGCTGGATTCTTTCACTTTACAAGTGTGTTATCAAGGATGCCAGGTGTAGAAAGAACCTTCCCCAAGGTACAACTGCTGGAAAGTGGTAGAGACCTTTCTCCAGCTGTTGTAGTCACAGTACGAAACAGCACACCCTGCTTATCAGGTTTTAAGGACTCACAAGTCTATGTCAGTGCTTACTTGGAATATGGCTAGAGGAATGTTCCTTCAGAGAATCAAAAGAACAGACCGAATAGCCCATGATAATGTAGCTCAAATACTAAATAAAAATATTTTATGTTTAGACATATCTGGGGTTGAGTTTTTCCTCATTCAATCAATCCTAAACTATGTGACCTTGAGTGTGTTATTTCAGTCTCTTGAAGCCTTGATTTCTGTTATACAGAATGGGAATTACTGAAGAGCTTCTTTTTCATAACTCATAAGTGAGCTAAAGAATATGACATGCTTATTCAAGTGCCTACCCCAGAGTTCAACACTAAGACTCATTTAAAGGATTGTTTGATAATCATAATGCTACAATTTACCTGAAGCTTAGTAGGTGTTCTGCAAATGTTGAATAGATGCATGAATAACACATTGGAGTATATTTAGAGATCCAAGGCAGTGAAGCCACATAGGAAGGCTAATTATATTTGGGCTCCCTCAAAACAGATCTTTTTTCTGAAATGCAAGTTGTCATAAAATATATACAGGTTGTTTGTCTGGGTTAAAGCACAGTAAATTTTTATTAAGTTTAGTACAAAACTACTACACTCACACAGGAGACCTGCCTACCTCTTAGGGGCTTGTCCTTCATTTTACCTTTCTTGTTCTTATTCCTAGTTCTGTGACTTCACTTCATATGGTTTGATCAGATCCATGACAATTTCTTAAAGTCTTTAAAATTCATTTTTTCATTGGCTTCATCTGTACCACCTTCATGCTTCTTCCTCTAAGTACTAATGTGTTAGCAAATGTATATCTCTATAATTTACTAAGTACAGTGAAAGCAACATTTTTTCCCAATATTTATGCCCAACATTTTTTCCCCAACATTTTTAAAGGACTCTGACTACCACAGAATGGCCACAGGGTGCAGGAAGTATCTTTAGGCAGTAAAGAACATGCATCTTGGGCTTGCCTCTGGCTGTTGTTGACTGGATAAAAGCGAGGCCAATCCAAATTCCTGCCCAAGAAATTTAGAATTGGAATACAGAGCAGCATAACATAATCAGGACCAGAAAATTGACAAATGAAGTGAATACTTGTTCTGGGGGATTTTGCTATAGCTCTGAACTCTTGAAGGGAGTGGGTAGTAGTTTATTTTTCTATGAAATGGCAATGAAAAAGGAAGTAGGTAGAGATACGAAGCAGAAGCAGAGGTCAGACTGAGGTTAGGACTCATCTTGGTTAGTTCACAGCTCCAGTTCTACTTGGGGCTTTGAAGCCTCCTTCTCCTGAAACTTGTCAGACTCCCCTGTTTGTGAATTGGAACAAGTCTGTGATGCCTCTTGGCTTTCTATTTCTTTTTTTCAACCACAAGAATCCTAATTTACCCACTGGAAAACTATGATTATAATTAGGCTTATCAACAGTAATCCTTATATGCATTTAACACTGAGCACATTTACAAACTGCTTATTATTATTAATATCTACTACAAGCAAGTACTACAGTAATGCTGCTGAAGCAGTCATCCAAGAACTAATAATTGGGTAGCAGCTGGAGGCTAAAAAGCAAGCCAGGGAGAGTGAATGGATTTACTGAATTGATAACTAATACAAAAAATAATCAAATCACTGGAGTTAATTCCATTTACGAGAGCCCATCAGAGTCAGATGACTGTAGATCAGTAAGGCAGTAGGGGAAATTTTCTCCTATTACAGGAAAGCATAAAACAATGAAACAGATGGATGGCTGTTTTTAAAATTAAGATTACAAGAGCACAAAACACTGGCTATGCTTAGGTGGTTTAGAAAAAAAATAATGGCTACCGTCTCCATGGTTCCTAAGAAATATGCTCCATTCCCACAGATGCCAATAAAGCATTATGCAAGTGTCAATTTAGTAATGGAAGTGCCAACAAAGATTCATATTTAGCAGAGACCAAATATAATAGACAATAGGAAAAGGTGGTTGCTGGGGATCTAAATTAACGAACTGTGATTGTGGAAATAATTGAGGCAATAAAGAGATCAATAGGAAATCAGGCCATTCTCTAGGACCTCAGGGTTTCTCAGTGGACTATTTTAAAAGAAGAACATGTTATTGACTCATCTCATTTTTAATGCTGTAGGACATTCAGCTCAGTTGCCTGGTCATAGGCAAGATGGGCTGACAATGACTTATGCCAAATATAGACCAATGAATGACTTAAAGGAACGAGTCACATACCTGGCAATGCAGTGTTGCCCTGAAAATAGATCAGAAACAAAGGAATCTCTGTTCTGGATCATGAAAACTCAGCAATTATATTACTTTAGAAAAACCTAAAAAAAACCCCAGGAGAATGTAAAGAATGTGAAACTCATCCTCAAACCACAATCTAGGGACATACTGTGAAAATATCACTGAATTTCTTTTTAGTGTTTTCACTTTATGAGGGAATATATACCTAGATTTTTCTGTATATGCTATCCTTACAAACAATATCTTGATCATCCTTTAGTTATTGTTTTCACATATTTCTTTTTACTTAATATCCAACTGGGATTTTTCTCTTGTCATTTTATGGACTTTTAATGCTACATTCCACTGTATGGTTTGGTTTATAATTCAACCAACACATTAGATGCTTAAATAGTTTCCATTTTTACTATTGACTTAATGTTTATGTTCCTGGAGAATCTCTATGTTAACACTAATTTTCAAAGTGATAGTCTTTAGAGATCAGGCCTCAGGGCGGTAATTAGGCCATTAAGGTGGGCCACCCAGGATGGGATTAGTGCTTTTGTAATGAGAAAAAATCCCCTCTCTTTTTCCTCTCAGGAAGTGCACAGCAATTAGGTAAGGCCCTCAACAGAACTGAATCTGCCCATACCATGACTGTGGACTAACAAGCCTGATGACTTGTGAGTTATACTTTTTATTATTTAAGGTAGCTGGTATATGGTATTTTGTTACACCAACCCAGATTGATCTTACTTATACATTTTTTTCCTCTTTCTTTCTTTCTTTCTTTCTTTCTGTCTGTCTGTCTTTCTTTCTTTCTTTCTTTCTTTCTTTCTTTCTTTCTTTCTTTCTTTCTTTCTTTCTTTCTTTCTTTCTTTCTTTCTTTCTTTCTTTTGCCAGTCCTGGGGCTTGAACTCAGGAACTGAGCACTGTCCTTAGGCTTTCCTCAAGGCCAGTGCTCTACCACTTGAGCCACAGTACCACTTCTGGTTTTTTCCATGTATGTGGTACCAAGGAATCAAACCTGGGTCTTCATGCATGCTAGGCAAGCACTCTACCACTAGGCCAAATTCTTGGCTCAAAGATACTTATACATTTTTAAAGAAAGATCTATTTTCATTTTTCTTTCCATTTCCCATTCCCTTCCCCACAATGTATTATTGCCCTCTCTGTCCAGCTCTATGCCATGGGAGGCTCCTGTACCATTCCCAACCCCTACTATCCCATGGGTGGTACTACTCTGGTCCCTTTCCTTTTAGCTCCTGATCATCTTTGGCCAGTGAAAAGATATTAGTAGGAGGCAGGAGGTGAAAAATAGGATTCTCTTCCCTGTTTACATTCTACTTTTCCAGATCTGGGTGTACTGGGTGTAGTCTCTGGAATGGTTCCTCTCCCCTGAGCTGCAGACCTTCTTCATAGTACTACCTCTCTCTAGACTCCTCTAACTCTATCCTTTTGTTCCCTCAGTCTTCTTCTGTTGGTACTCCCTGTATAACTCAACCACTCCATGAGCTCCTTAAGCCTCTGTTAGGTAGGTGAGTCACTGAATTCTTTTTAGGCTCCCATGTGACTGCAATGGAAAATTACAACAAATAACTTAGGAATTACATGGTACAACTTTGTAATCACTACTTACAAGAGCACTTACAAAAAGTCAACACTTGGCAACCCCTAGCACAAGTAATGGGAAGCAAGATGCGGGTAGAATACTTATAACAAGATTTATGCATGAGAAAAATGCCTAGTTTTAGAACTTTCAAATGCTTGCAAAAAATTCTCTCAGCTTATTTCCTTTGATTCCTTTCCCTCTGTTATTGTATAAACCACACCTTCCCCTATTTCCAGCTTTTGCTCACCCTTTTCACCTTAGATGAGGCTGTGTTTGAATCCTTATTTCTAAGCTCAGCCTGAAACCCTGTTTATTTGCTTAACTCTTAGAGCTCACAATCATCTCTCCTCAGAGAGACAGAATGCTGCTCAACATGGCTACTGACAGTAACGTATGCTTAAGTTTCAAGTGATTACAACTGAGTTCAGTTCCTTAGGTCCATTAAGCACAATTCAAGCACTCAACAGTCACATGTGACCTCTGGCTACTGAATGAAATATAGATCTAGAACATTTCCACCATGGTAGAAAATACCAAGACCTTAGATGTTCTAGAGTAGCTCTTTGCACGTGACTCAACTGATTATTAAGTTCATAATGTTCAGATGGGTGCTAGGTGGCTCATACCTGTAATCCTAGCTTCTCAGGACGCTGAGACCTGAGGCTCTTTCTGCCCTTCAAACAAGGGCAGAAAAGGCTGTGAGACTCTTATCTCCAATAAAGTATGCAGAAAAAGTCTGAAGGGGCACTGTGACTCAGGTGGTAGAGCACGGGCCTTGAGTAAAAGCAGCTCAGGGACAGCACCCAGGTCTTGAGTTCAAACTCTAGGATTACCCCTCCCTCTAAATAAAAAGACATTGTTCTAGTCCTCTTTGCCAGTTACATCACATTTATAAAACCGAGAAAGAAGATGTCGACTCTCTTCATTATAATTGCAAGCAGTGTTGAACACAGAGGGGATACTTGGTAAATGGTATTTACCTGAGTTATAATTATAAATATTTCTCTGTAGAAATTCAAACAGAAAGAACTACTACAATACAGACTGGATGGCTGGAGGTAGCGATGATAAGGATTTTTCTAGTTCCAGAATATTACTAGAAAAAAAAATCTGTGTCATTTGAAATATCCTTGTGTACTTAGAAAAGATCTACCTAAGACCTTGAAAGAGATTCTTCAATAGATTACATATTCCGATCAAAAGGAATCATTATAAAGACACTAATGAACAGAGGTATATAGCACTACTCTTTAGACTTACAATGAAAAACTGTCTTTAGATATTTGTGTATCTTTGTTTAGCTGGTAAAGAAACTGGCCCATTTCTGAAACTGTCTGAAGCAATATACTATACACAACTAAACTCATTTCTATATGACTGCAGGATTAAAAGAAGATCCAGTGACTAACTTATGGGGATAGCCACATGAAATGTATTTTTATGCTTACACTAATCTCTTGATAGAATATGTTCTTAGCAGTAGATTCACTTACTACCTACCATTTAATGAGATATAGGTATAATCATTTTGCAGAAATATCTCCTTTAATCCTCATAACAACTCTATGAGCTGGGTATTTTGTTCTCACTTTTCAGCAGAGAAAACTTACTTTCAGAGAAGATGTTTCATTTTTCTATGGTTATATAGGTCATAAGGGAAAGAGCTAGGCTAACAGCTTAGATTCTCTGACTCTAATGTCTGTGCTTTGAACTACTCTGTGATACATCTTCCCAGCATTTATAGAGCAATGTCAGGGAACAGCATGGCACACCATGGCATAGTATAGTGTCAGAATGCTAGACCCCGATCTTCCTTCCCAAGAACAGCCTCCTGTTATTCTCATGCCTTTCTTGGCATTCATTTGAATGAAAGCTTCAACTGCAAAAACTCTTGGCCTGAATCTCAGAAAAGGACCTCTGGAGTCTACCTCCACCTCCAGTTATTTACTTGACATAAAGTCTGCGAGGGTCATGATGGTTGTGTGGTAGGCAAGTGACTGCATAATGCTCACAGCATAATGGACAGCTGTATAAGGACAGTCCCCAAACTTTCCATCTCAGTGCTCACCCACCTTGGTGCTCAACACTCGGACATCTCGCTGCTTTCTTAGGTGTTTCAGATTTAACATGCTGGCAGTCTTCTCATTTCCAGATCAACTAACTGCCTCATGCTTCTCTTTCACTATTCTATGGGCTCACGTCAGTCATCGCAACCTACTGTTGGCTTTCTTCTTTCCTCAATACCAAATCCAGTTGGCTCTCTCTTAAAATGCTTTCATCCTGGCTCAGTTCAGTGCCACCTCTTCAGTTCTAACCCCCACCCATTCTCATTTGAATTTCTGTACTACTGGGCTATCAGCCTCATTCTAGTTTCATTCCTGCCCTCATCCGACTCATTTTAAAAGTGTGAACACACACTTTTAAAAATGTTAATGACATCTCATCTTTTGCTTGCTCAACATCAAAAGGATAGAAATTAAGAGGTCCAAATTTCCAGATAGAGGAATCACTTTTAGTTGTCTATTATACAGCTTTGGGACTACTGTTAACGGTACTATATATTTCACAGAGGCTAGAAGAGTTGGTTGTAAATGTTCCCAAGACAAAGAGATGACAAGTATGTGAGATAGAAGATAGGTAAATTATTTTAATATTTCTACAATGTACATGCATCATAACATCATGGCATCACACTGCATTCCAAAAATACACACAATTATTACTTGCCAATTGAAAAATTGGAACAGATTTTTAAAAAGCTTTCATAGCTTCTCATTTCACTTCTTTTAAATACTATAAGTAATTGTACAAAGGAGTTGCTATTTAACAAAACTGTTTATGAATATAATATATCTTGACCATTGTCACCCCTTTCAACAGTTTTACCCTTTTTGCCCATGCCTTCCCTCACTCTTAGTTTTGTAACATGTATATTGGATTCTTGACTGCATTCTATCATGGACCTATGGCATGTGGGCTTTGACTCTGTGCTGGCTGCATGGCTTTTACAAGCTCTGTGGTCCAACCTCTGGCTTTCATTAACTTCCTAAAAAAGCAGTTAGCACATACTTCTCACCATGTGCTTGCCCTTCCTATATAGTTCATCTGCTCAATTCTCATTTCTCCTTTCCAGTATGCAAATGTTATGGTTACTCCATGGCCTAAATTAAAGCCTCTGCTTATATTTCATATTTTTGCTCGATTGCTTGTGTGTGTGTTTGGGGGACACAAAAAAAGGATGAGCAGCATAGTACAGCTGCTATAGCAAAACTTCCCAGACATGGACAAGGATTACAAACTTTCAGCCAGGTGATGGTGGCTCACGCCTGTATTCCTAGCTTCACAGAAGGCCGAGATCTAAGCATCTTGGTTCAAAGCTAGCTAAAGCATGAAAGTCCATGAGACTCTTAACTCCATTTAACCATTAAAAATCTGGAAGTGGGAGCTATGGTTCAAAAGGTACACTGGCCTTGAGCTTAGGGACAAAAGCTTAGAGACAGTGCCCAGGCTCAGAATTCAAGCAACACAAAAACAAACCACCACAACTAAAAAAAAAACTCAAAGCCCTTTTTCTACATCCCCTGAAGTATTTCATGATTTACCAAAGATTCCCCCATCTCCCAAACCAGTGGTTACTTTCAGACAGCAATGATAGTTAACGTTGACATTCATTTGGTTCAGATAATACTCGATTTCCTACTTATTTTTATCCTGTCCTTTTGCCATTGCCTCAAGAACAAATTTGAACCTGAATGTTAACATCTGTAATTATATTCTTTTTTCAGGTTTCTTTGCTACAGTTTCAAAACTATCCCTTACATGTCTTTTCTTTTTGACATTACAAGTCAAAACTGGTATCAGATGATAAAATAAATGGTAGGGAGAGGGCCAATGCAGAATAAATATAGCCTAGGAACACATTCTACTTAGAATATAAGGAAAGATGGCTGATTGGCTGAGTCTGTTCTAATATGGATAGTCAAGAGCTGGGAGTGTGCTCTACAAAACTCATTCAATGAGGGAGTATGCAGTGTTCACAAACATTATATTAATACTGGGTTGGATAATTACAGATATAAATCAAGTCTCCAGAAAGTACTTCAAAAGCAAGTAGCTAGAATAGATCAGACAATGTTATAACTTGCATTGCTGATCCATTGTAGCTACATGTCAGGGTATGACATTATACACACACACACACACACACACACACACACACACACTATATATATATATATACACACTTACGTAGTATAATATGATATTTCAGTTAATGATAGCTCACATAAGATAATGGTTCTATAAGGTCATATTGCCTAGATTTATTGCCCAACAATAACTTTATTGCTTAGCAATAAATTTCTCAGAATATATCCCAGTTGTTATCACTACACACAGTGGCACACACAAACACACACACACACACGCACACACACACACACACACAGAGTTACAACCAATAATTACTTTACTTAGGATTTTCGGAAAGTATAAAAATGATGTACTTTTAGTAGAAACTATATTTTAAATTTCATTGAGGCTAGCCATATATGCTTAAAACTCTCTCATGGTGTTATATGGCTGCAGAATGCCATAATTTCCAGTTCTCATGCCATCATGATGTTAAACAAATGATACTCTATAGTGCATGAGCTGATAAAGTAGCATATTTAGTAAGTTAGGTATGTTTAATGCATTTGACTTAGTATTTTTAACTTAAAATGCATGTGTTAGGATACGACCACATTATAAATCAAGAGGCATCTCTGTATGTGTGTATGTACACACATGCACACATATACATGCATAACACACAAATTTTCTCAACTTATGTTATGAAATGAATTGTTTTCTTTAAAAAATTCATATGTTGAAATCAACATCTAATACTTTAGAATGTAAATATATTTGGAGAAAGGGTCTTTATAAAGGTAAATAAGTTAAAATGAGTTCATTAGAGTGAGTCTTGTTCCAATCGGACTGGTGCTCTTGCAAGAAAAGGATATTGGTACACAGAACATACCAAGTTTGTGGTATTGTTATGATGGCCCTAGAAATCCAGTCATCTCCTACCAGGTTCTATATCCAGCTAGGATAGAGACCATTTTCTCTGAATTCCCAGATGTAACTCTCGTAACCAACATGTGGCCAATCATGGAGTTCTTGTTGCCATAGTACCAGGGATTCTTGTGCAAACACTTCTTGTTCCCATAATTCCCTGGATACTTACTCAACCCATGGAATAAGCTGGAGGGACTCACATTCAATCCATTAGGCAATCACTGCAAATCTCAAAAAAGAAGATACGGGAGGTTCCCCATATTTTAAGAACTGCCTTCAGTGAAGACTCCAGGGAACTCCTTTTCGGGGGTTCTTCTCTTCTGAGAGTCTTCATGCTTTCCTTTCACTTTAAACTAAAACTTTCTCTGCATTTTACTGCCTTTTAATCCTCTAATGGTTAGAGACAAAGAATCAGTGCCCTGAGGTGGCATTATTACTATTTATTTACCTTGGTCTCATAGACTTAAATATTCTGGGTCTATGAACAAATTTGATACAACTTTCAACTCCTACCCACTGGGATGAAGGGTGGTGGAAAGCAGGGTCTCTCCAGCTTCTTAGCTGTCTAGCATATCACAAGTATTCCATAAATACTTATCATTGAAATACTTGCCAACTCTCCTAATAGGGTTTGGGATGAAAATTCTAGGTGAAAGCCATCTTCACATTCTGCTCAAGAGACACCCAAGTGGTCTTTTCCTTTTCCAGGGCAGTGTGATTTCAATCAGAGCCAACACCCTCAACTTCACACTAAGAGAGGGAGAAGTCAGGCCTTTCTCAGCCTTTTGTTTCTAAGCCCAGGCCTTGAATAGAATGGGCTCCCTGGAGTCTAAGTGATAATTATTTCAATTATCTTTACTGTCACAGCACTTAGTAGCAACTCGGAGTTATTTTAAGGATAAAAAAACAAAAGTCTTGGCAGTTTCTGACCCTCATGCCAGGTTAACCCAAGGTACTGATTGACTTCCCCAGTGCCACTGCTTCTCACAGTGGTAACTGCCAAGCCTTCAAAAGTTTGGCTCTTATAAACATGATACAGAGAAGAAAACAAAAGGATTATTTAAGGAGTTTTCTGGAGAAACTATAGACCAATGGAGGCTCTACTTTCTAACTCTTTTTAAACATAAAAAGATAAAGAGGGGTGCAAATGTAAGCTTCTCCTATGGAAGGGAAATAGCAATGTGTATGTACAAGAGTCAGAAGAGCAGGGGGTGGGGGAGGGAAATGAGGACGTAACTGTATCCCTTTTATACATTACCCTACAATAAAAAAAATAAATTAATATACCACAGTCAAGTAAAAAGGAAAGAGTCAGAAGAGCTTCTCAGGGTACCCATGAGGATTGAATCATAAAGAGAACATGATAAGGGAGTTAATATCTATGTTTGTGGGATGACCAGAAAGTCTAAATCACTCTGGATGGACTTAGTGCCCATTTTGACACTCTACCGATATGCTAGAAATTGGTTAAGTCTTCCCTGAAGACTGTGGATAGCAGAGTAAAACAGTTGAGAATCATGTTAGCTTTCTAGAAGGGAAACATTGACTGCTCAAATCCTAAAGACCTTGCTACCAGCCTGTCTGCCAATTTCAAGGAGTGAGTGTCTGCATTCATTTTCGATCTATTTAATAAATGGTTACACATTTAGCAGCTTAATTTGTAAGGAAATAGAAAGACTTGGAAAAAGTCATATTAAGTGAAGTAAGTCAGACCCAGAGAAACACAGGCTCCATGGTTTCCTTATTTGCAATAATTAGCATTAATCTAGGGTTCTCCTAGCAGAGGATCACCACTGCTCAAAATCTATGTGCATATGGCCAAATAGGATGAGGATAAGCAAAAGGAACTCCAGGATATGGAAACAAGAGGTTTATCTTTGTGATTGTTGTTCTTAACCTACTATGTGAAGTTATTTCTTCTCTCTCTCTCTCTCTCTCTCTCTCTCTCTCTCTCTCTCTCTCTCTCTCTCTCTCTTTCTCTTTCTCTCTCTCTTTCTTTCTCCTTATGGTTTATCTCATGTTGTTACTGTATCTGACTTTGGTACCTGGTATATTGTATATAAGGTAATTTATATTGTATGTTGTATATAAGGTTAAAACAAGATGATTGGGAGGGGTGGGGTATGGAAATTAGGAGAAAAACATGGGAATTAATGTTCAAGAAGTAATATACCTACTACCTGATGAATGTAACTGTAATCCCTCTATACATCACACTGACAATAAAATAAAATTATTAATAAAACAAAAGAAAAACAAAAAAACAATACACATGTATAATCACATTGCTTCTGTAGGACAGTCCTGTTATAACAGCACTTACTTGGCTTTTCTGCTTCCTTCAAGGGCTCTTTAAATGCAATCACAGTATTGGCTGAGTAATGGTCACATTTGGGGGTTATGCTAGGATCTGCTTAAAACTTGTTTACCCTGTTACTAGAATTCAGTTCCTGTGGTTGTAGGACTAAGAGTTTTAGAGCTAAGGGCAGCCCAGTTGGTTGTCTCACAACATGATGGCTTGCGTCTTCCAAGCCAGCAAGGGAATGGTTCTAATTTAGGGGAGGACCATGTTCTTCTTGTAAGAGCTTTCATTTGATTAAGTGAGGGTCACCCAGGATGACTCCCTTTTGATTAATCAAAATCAAATGACTGGGACCTTAATTATACCTTCACAATCACTTCACCTTTGCTGTACAGCATAACCTCATCAAAGGGGAGAACAATCCTATGCATATATCTTACCACTCCCCAAGGGAGGGGATGGAACAGGGCTTATCCCCCCTGAAGGTGAGAGTTTTGGGAACATACCACTGTGGCCAAACACATTCAATACTCAGTGTGCAGGAAAAACTCAAGCGCTCAATTTTTTTCTTAATGAGATAAAATTCATTATTTGTACTTGTGTATTATTATTTGCATGCGTGTGTATGTGTGTACATTGGTCTTGGGGCTTGAATTCACAGCCTGGACTGTATCCCTGGGTTGTTCGTTTGTTTTCGTCAAGGCTAGTATTCTACCATTTGAGCTTCTGGAGTCTGGTGGTTAATTGGAGATAAGAGTCTCACAGAGTTTGCTTCTTGGGCTGGCTTTAAGCTGCGATCCTCAGATCTCAGTCCCCTGAGTAGCTAGGATTATGGGTGTGTGCTACTGACATTGGTCAAAATTCATGACTTTTAACTATTTAGAAATACATATATATTTCAGTAGGTTCTACTATATTCATAAGATTGCACATTTAACATCATTATTTAACTCTAGAATTATTTCCATCATCACAAATGGAAACCTTCTACCTCCCAATTTTTGTCTGTATAGATCTGCCTGTTATGGACATTTCAAAACACTATCTTTTGTGACTTGCTTCCTTTATTTAGCATACTATTTTCAAGGTTTCTCCATGCTGTAGCATGTATCAGCCTTCTTTTCCTTTTATTTGCTGATAAACCTTCCATTCACTAAAGTATTAACATTGTATGACTATTCTTTATTTTTTCTATTTATCAGTAGATGAGTATTAAGATGATTACTACTTTGAGACATTATTATTAGCAATTATATACATGGTCTGGACACACATTGAAATCTAGAGGTAAAACTGCTGAGCCAAATCATAGCTCTGTGGATTTTTTAAAATTTGCTTTTGTTTTTGTTGTTATTTTCTATGTTAATAGTAAATTTATGTCTCTTATGTACCATTTTTCTCAAGCTGGCACTCTCTAGCACTTGAGCTATACCTCTATTTTCATATTTTTTGCTAGCTATTTGGAGATGAGTCTCTATGTTTAACTTTTTGAAGTTAGTCTTAATCAAGGCAATACCAATTTAAATTTAAACTAAACAAACATAACACAAACCCATTTTCCACAGTGGCTACATTCAAGAGAAGAAAAACAAAAAACAAACATATCACCATGAAATCCCCCAGGGGAAAATAAAATGAGCATTATAAATAGCATTTTAGTATGGTAGGCCAAAGAATGGTTTAAAAATATCCAGTCCTCATCCCAGATCTTGTGAACATACAAAGGAATCAAGGTTGCTCTTTAGAGATGTGGACATTATTCACAATTATCAGGATAGCTCTGACTATTTACTGAGTTCTTATAAGTGGAACAGGAAGGACAGGGGGGAGCCATAGAAATGGCAGTGTGAAAGGACTTGGTCTGTTTGTTGTTGAGGTTGTAGAAAGAGGGACCAGCCAAGAAAGACCGTGAGTGGCTCTAGAATTTGACAACCACGGAATGGATATTTCTCTAAATCCATAAAAGGAACATAGTCTATTGACATCTTGATTTTAATTCAAGAAAACTCATTTTAGAATTCTGATCTTCAGAACTGTAAGGTAATAAATTTGTGTGGTTTTGAGCCACTAAGTTGGTGACGATTTGTTACAGCAGGCATAGAAAAATCATATACTCAATATACTGTATTCTCTTGATGGATCAGTCAGAGTTATTATTGCAAAAAAGAAACCTGATTATGTCACTTCTGTGCTTCAGACGTGTCAATGAATGTGTAGAATTCCTAGGATTATAGATCTCATGGTTAATGTGGCCAAAAAAGGTCTTGGTTGTCCAGTTTTGCTCTAAATCCGCAATCTCGCTTTGCACCAGCCACCTGATGATCATTATAGTTGCCATAGTGAAATATTTTACCATCAATGTCTCTTCCTTAGGAATAGTCTACCCTCTGTTCTCTAGCCTCTTAGTTTCCATTATCCAATCTCCTAAATCCCTATATGCTCCTGTGAGGACTTCATGTGACTGACACTTTCATAACTACTAGTCTATGATCTATCTTTCCTGCAAAAACCATTTGTTTATTCTGTTTCCGAAGTATCTAATTGCCATAACTCCATAACATAAGTGTAGACTGCAGACTATATGGGTGTATTGTTTTCATACCTGTATATAGCATATTTAGATCATATTCATTATCTCATTACTTCCTGTGACACCCTTTTCCCCTTCTCCAGGTGAGACTGAACTGTCCATCACTGATTCTTATATTTCATTTGACATGTAGTATCTACTACTTCTCAGTAAGTATCTACTACATGTCAGTAAGTGGTTGAATGGAGCAGGGTGTGGTGTATTCTCAGAATTCAGGAAGCTGAGACAGGAGGCTATAAACTTGAAGTCTGCTATGGCTATAACGAGACTGCCTCAACAATAACAGAGGTTATTGAATAAGTAAACTACAACAAAAGTTATCGAAGAAGTAAATATTTTCCTTTACAAAAAATCATATTAATGTTAGAGATTATACACAGTAATCCTCTAAGTCTTTGTAGGGAAAGATTAGGTAGAACTTAAATCTTGTACTTCTGGAAAGGTAAACACAGATACACAGGTGATTACCAAATTTCCACTGACAGTCTCAGGAGACCACTGTGACTGGCTAGTCCTCACTCCTGCTCTAGGTGCATGTGTGGACACAAACATACTCATATACACATCTCACATGCATTCAGACAGCATCTCCATGAGAAAACAGCCATTCACACATCATTCATCACAGCTTTGTTTACACAGTGCTTCTGCAGCATAAAGCGATCATTTGTGAGCCTTTTAAATCAATGCAAGCGATATTTTTTCTATTCATTGCATGAGGAAATGTGATGAGTCCAAGTCCGTATAAAGAAATTAAAGCCTGGAGAAGTGGATAAATAAATACAAATGAATTCATTCAACAGTGACATTTTCATGTAATGAAGGCAGAAAATCAGCTCTAAAACAAATGATTGTCCCTGACAAAGAAGCCGAAACTGGTCTTTAATAAATTTCTAATAGCTCTTCCCCTGGCTGAGAGGAGTGCATTTGGAGGGAAGAGAGGAGCAACAAGGGAGGAGAAGCCTGGAAGAAATGGATGAAAGGGAAAACAGGCAACACAAAAGAAAATGCATGTCAAAACTAAAAATGAAATGAAAGACCATTTGCTTGTGTTTTAATACATGTCAAATCCAACTGAGCCAAAAGTATTAGAATAAAACTCTGTTGAAGAAAACAAATCTCATTTTTTTTAAAATATACACAATAAAAAGTTTATTATCTTTTTTTTTGTTGTTGTTGATCCTGGGGCTTGAACTCTGGGCCTGGGTGTGATCACTGAGCTCTTCAGCTCAAGGATACTGCCCAACCCCTTGAGCCACAGTACCACTTTCAGTTTTCTAGTGATTAATTGGAGATACAAGTCTCACGGACTTTAGGGCTGGCTTTGAACTTCCATCCTCAGATCTCAGCCTCCTGAGTAGCTAGGGTTACAGGCATGAGCCACCACATCTGGCAAAAAAAAAATTTATTATCTTATAATGGTATTGTCTGAATCTTAGCGCTGCAAAGACTAATGAAAAATCAAATTTCCTCATGCTCATAAGGATAAATATGTGTACATATAGTTTATCTAAACATGATAGAAATTGCATGAGCTAAAAGGCATGCTCAAGTGCTTCTTAAAATACTTAAAATTCTGATATATTACACTTAACATTATTAACATGTTTAATGGTTATACATCACTTCTGTTTCTGTACTAGAACTTGAATGAATAGATATAATATATAAATCAAAGCCAAATCATTTCACATAGCAGACAACTGAAACCCATGAGGTTACTGCTAATAATTTTTCTTTCTTTCTATCGTTGTTTTTTTTTTTTTTTTTGCCAGTCCTGGGCTTAGAGGTCAGGGCCTGAGTACTGTCCTTGGACTTTCTCCAGGCTAGAGCTCAGCCACTTGAGCCTCAGTATCACTTCTGGCTTTTTGCTATGTATGTGGTACCAAGGAATCAAACCTGGGTCTTCATGCATAGTAGACAAGCACTCTACCACTAGGCCACACTCCCGGCCCCACTGCTAATAATTTTTCATGCAGTCATTTATGCTGAATTAATTTTAATGAAATCAATCACAATGCCAACTACCAAGT
This sequence comes from Megascapheus bottae, assembly GCF_031878675.1. Taxonomy (NCBI): domain Eukaryota; kingdom Metazoa; phylum Chordata; class Mammalia; order Rodentia; family Geomyidae; genus Megascapheus; species Megascapheus bottae. The sequence continues at coordinate 52,291,566 of NC_143517.1, forward strand.
TTTTCATGTCATTGATCTAACAAAATTAGGATTACTTCAAGATTTGATATTTGGTGACATCAGGAAATCTGAAGTTGGCATCTCTATTCATTATAATATAAACCCAGGAGACAAATTTGATTGCTTAGGGTCTCCAAATCTCAGAGATAGATGAATGCGCACACATTCTCTCTTTCTGTTTGTTTGCCCTGACACCTGCCAAATGCAGGAAATAGTGGTGTTTCTGTGTAAAGTATCTTATTAACTGTTCTGTAAAGCTTCCCGTAAGTCCTTTCACTCGGGAAACAGGTGGTAAGATTCCAGTGACCTTCTGTGATGAGAACTATGAGGATGACACATTTTCTTGGATCCTGGAGCAAACATCTGCAAAGTTAGTTAGTTGTTAGATGATTCCACCCTAATATGATTTTAAATAGATACCTCTACACAGACCTCTAGCACTGAAACCTTTCTGTGAATTCTGAATGCAGAAAATCTTTTTCTGAATCTTTTTCTGGTTATGATAAGAAAAGTAGCTTCTAAAGGGTAGAGTTGTACTTTATACATGGATGTACAATGTTGGGCAGTGGTTCTCAAACCTTAACATGCATGTGAGTCGCTGGTGTGGCTGAGAATCTACTTTTCTTTTCTTTCTTTCTTTTTTTTTTTTTTTGCCAGATCTGGGGCTTGAACTCATGCCTGAACACTCCCAGGCTTTCTCAAAGCTAGAGCCCCATCACTTTAGATACAGCACCACTTCTGGCTTTTTCTGTGTATGTGTTAATGGAACCCAGGCCTTTGTGCATGCTAGGCAAACACTCTACCACTAGGCCAAACTCCCAGCCCTGACAATCTACTTCTTCAGGGTATAAGTCATCATTCCACACTCTACTGATAAACTGAGACAAGATTTTCATAATCCCTCAAAGATGGTTTTGCTTAGTCTTCTATCTATAAAACTCATCGTATGGAGAATTTCTCTGACAGCTTAGAATTTGCTAGAATTCCAAGTATGTCTGGCCACAAAATTTGCATAATAAAGCATGAAGATTTTGAAATATGTCAGGGGAAAGCTTGAGGAAGAAACTGTTTGAGGAAATCCTATCCTAGATAAAAGTGGAAAGGCACATGGTTTTGGCAGATCATAATCAATGACAATGAAATAGTGAAAAGTCCAATCATAAAAGTAAAACCTGTGCAAAATCCTGTAGAATCCTGTAGACATCTTTACTATGATGAACCACCGAGTAATTACTTGGCTCATAGGAAACACAGTCCAACTTAGTCACTACAATGTCACTTAGGAGAATGTTCAGGGACTTAAATATTAGGCAAAACAATAAAGTGAGTTGGTACATATGTAAGAGCCCTCATTGTTACCTTTAGTTTCAGTTACCTTCAGTTTCAGTTATACTACCAACTAGTTCTATCATCACAGGGAATCCTCTAGTACTGATTGAGTCTTGGTGCTCAAATCTGTAAAATGAGACTGGATGATTTCTGAGGAATCCATTGCTCTGTTCTGCAAAGACTTCCTTCTTCAAGCAAGGTATGTGAACAGATGGCCCATTTCAGTTCAGATGGCCTACTTCAGTTGCTGAAGCTTCACTGTGGAAGAAACTAGACTGAAATATCCCATCTGTACACACAGTCTTCTAGATTAGAATGTAATGTTGCTAATTTTTGCCCTTTATAAAAGATGGGGCTTTGGGAAAGTCCATCTGGTTATGCAGTTCCCAGCTAAAATTTGATACTTCTATTTGGACAATGGAGAAGTCCCTTGGAAAACACTAATGGTGAATGAGCCAAAACTAGCCCTGGTAAAAATTCATGCTCTTTTTCTTTTTCATGCTGCAGGGAAACAATTATAAAGGCATTTGAAGATGGTAGCATTTACTACCATCATCTGCCTTCACTTCCAATTTGGAGACTTTTTTATTGCCTGAATTTACCCAGATCTCACAATTACAGACATATTTTATATTATCCATGTATTTTATTCTATCCATGTATCTACAGGATACATCAAGGCATCTCTAAGATTGAGAAAATGATTTATAATAATCTTGATGGTTCTTGACATTGTTGAGTTTAGAAAGCATGGGGCTGCAAACTATGATATGCTAATGAAATAAAAAAATTAGCCATGTGCCAGTGGCTCTCACCTGTAATCCTAGCTACTCAGGAGGCTGATCATGGTTCAAAGAATCCTGGTCAAAGCCAGCACAGGCATGAAAGTTCATGAGAATCTTATCTCCAATTAATCACCAGAAAACCAGAAGTGGAGCTGTGTGGCTCCAAGTGTTAGAGCACTAGCCTTTCACTGAAGACCTCAGGGATATCACGCAGGCCCAGATTTCAAGCCTCATGACCAACTGAAAAAAAAAATAACATCAAATTTGCCATTGTGCCTAATTTTTAATTATAAAACTGAATGCTGATAAATATAATGAAATAATTTTGGAAAAGATCTCCATAAATTTTTCTTAATGAAAAGCTTAAACTCTATGCTCATAAACATCAATTCTTCCTCCCTACAGCCCTTGGAAACTACTCTTTGATTTGGCTTTTTTTTTTTTTTTGGTGGTAATGGGGCTTGAACTCAGGGCTTTGGCACTGATCCTGAGCACTTTTCCTCAAGGATAGTATGCTACCATTTTGAGCCACAGCACCAATTCTGGTTTTCTGGTAGTTAACTGGAAATAGGAGTCTCATGGTTTTTCCTGCCTCAGCTGGCTTCCAACCATGATCATCAGATCTCAGTTTCCTGAGTAGCTAGGATTACAATAAACCACCTATGCCTGGCCCACTCTTTGGCTTTCGTTTCTATGAGTCTGACTTTTATATATTGATGTTTTTGCAATTAAATGATTTCTTTTACCATTATATCATTGAAGTTCGGCCATGTGATAGACTTTTAATTTTTTTTTGCCAGTCCCTGTGCTTTCTCAAAGCTAGAGCTCTACCACTTGAGCCACAGCACCACTTCTGGCTTTTTTTCTATGTGTGTGGTACCTAGGAATTGAACCCATGTCTTCATGCATAATAGGCAAGTACTCTACCACTAAGCCAAACTCCTGGCCAGGTTGGTTTTTAATTCAATTTACTGTTCAAATATATGTCATTATAACTGCATATATTGTCATTATCCATTCATCTGCCTATTCCTCTTGTTTATTGTGAAGTACACCGCAATGAATAGTTTTGGACAAATACTTTCTCAAGATCTTGATTCAAATTATTTTAGACATGCATTCAAAAGTTAATTCTACTTTTAATTTTCTATAGATTCACCATATTTTCCTACCTTTTGTCTAAGACTGGGACACAAACTCGGTAAGGAGGCTTGCTTTTGCTTGTGGGATGGTGCTTTATGGCCTGAGGCATATATCCAACTTTCTGTAATGCCTATAGAACTTTACATTTTATACACACAGAAAACACTTACTAATACATTGTTTTCTGATCTTTTGATCATGTCCCTTTTTATGTGTGTGAAGTGATATATATCAAGGTACTTTTGCATTGTTTGCTTTTGGGCCATGTTTTGAAAATTATTTGTTCAAGTTCTTTTTCCATTTTTTAAAAAATAATTTTCTTGCTGTGTTGTAGAAGTTCCTTGTATATTCTGGACATTAACCCCTTATCAGATATGTACCCTTAAGTCATCTTCCAATCCATAGGATAGACCCTGTCACTTGGTTCAGCACTAAACCTTTATTGGAATGTAGCAACTCCTGTTTAATGTATTATCTAAAATATTTTTTCACAGAAGAATAAAACATACAAAAATCCACCAGCTATTTCTTTATAAGAAAGTTTGCTAACCCCTAGAACAGTTAGCTCATGGGCTATGGACTATGATATATATGATTTCTACATAAAATTTCATTCAATTACCACTTGGAATAAAAATTTTTAGTCTATTTGACAGAGAAAAAACAGTGAAATGTAACTGAAAAAAGTGTGCTGTGAATTAGACCTGTGCCCTTCGTTTTGCCATCTGTCTGGCTTTGGGTACATTGCTTATGTCCTCTGCGTTCATTTTCCCCCATGTGTATGGTAATGTGGTTGTTAGAGAAAATGTCAAGAGCTGATGTGACAATTAGTGCATGTTTCATAAACAGTAAACACTTCATATCACTATATGAAAACAGCATTCACTATCCCTGGGGATGATTAAATGTTAAGAATAGCCCTGATTACTTTGGCTATGGATTAATTTGGTGGAGTCCAACATAATTTCCACCACTAATTTGCGTTATATAGAATGTCTTTCCAATGCTCTCTCATGAATCAATCACAAGAAAGTAGGATTATGATTTTTCCCATTGTTCCCTGTGTTTCCCAAGAGAGAACTAGAAGTATCCTGACTTACTGAGTTTCTAATAGGAACATGCAATCAAGGATGACCAGAATGACATGATGGTTACTCAATGGACTGGACACAGGGGACCAAAGATTCTCAAAGAAGAAAATCACCTTCAGAGCACAAATGGCCATGGCATGAAATCCGGGCCAGTCATTGATTACAGTACTTGTCATTATGGAATCATTGCATACAGGATAGGGAGTTAGACACCAGGATTTAGGCTGAAGGATGGTTCTAGTTTCTGACATTGACCTGTTTCAGAAGTTCTATCACTAGGAGACTTCTTATATGGATAAGTTGATATATTTATGAGTATATTATATACATTTTTAAAAAGAAGGTGTTCCATTTCTTGTTATTTATCATCCAGACAAGGTGGAAAAGAGAAAAGGAAAACAAATAATGCATTTCTCTTAATTGGGTGCCGTTAGCTAGCTACTCAGGAGCCTAAGACTGGAGGATCAGGGTTCAAAGCCAGCCTAGGAAGGAAAGTCTGTGAGGCTATTATCTCCAATTAATAACTAGAAAAAGCCAGAAGTAGAGCTGTAGCTCAAAGTGGTAGACCATTAGCCTTGAGCAAAAAGCTCAGGGACAGCACTCAGACACCACAAGTTCAAGCCCCACACCAACAAAAAATAAATAAATAAAATAATATATAAATGTGTTTAGGTAATTCAGAGCTTTGTGTGTCCACTTATAACTACCCTGGCTATAGTTATGGGTTCCTGGCCAACTGTGTAAAAATACCAGGTATAAATCTAAAGGTCAAAGATAAGTTTTAACAACTGATTATTTCCCCGAGAAACACTGCAGAATGAGTTTTCAGATGTGATATCTTATTTGGAGGTCTGAGTAAAAACAGATACAACTGACACACATAGGGAATGTGTGTGTCTAATGTGTGTGTGTGTGTGTGTGTGTGTGTGTGCATGTTTAATTTCTACATCCACAAGATTGTTGCTTCCTTGAAAGAAAATCTTTAGAGTGCACTCAGTTGTTTCACTTCGGAATTGATTTTCGAGTTTGTGGCAGGTTCTAAATATGTTCAGTGGGTGCAAAGTTTCAACCTTAGAGGATGGAGTTCTTGTCTGGAAATGGTAACAAAATATTTGCCTCTAGATCTTGTAAAGAAGGCAGGTTAGTCAAGCACAGGGAAATGTTGTAGGTCAAAGTAAAAAAATGACCAATAAGCACATAAAAAAAGTACATAATACCTTTTGCCAACTAAAATATGCAAATCAAAAACATTCTGCCATAACCATTTCACACATAGTAGAATAGCTTTAGGTCACACAATAACAAGTAGGGCAGAAAAGGACAGGTAGAATAGATGGTAACAAATGCTGCCGAAGATGTGGAGAAATTGGAACTCACATAGTGCTGGTAGCCTTGGTTACCTATGGCATTACCATACTAGCCAGATGAATACTGTGTACTCACACATCCAAACCATATACCTACACAAAAACATACATAGAGATATTCAAAGAAGCATAATAGGAGCTCAAATTCAGAGACAAATTAAACATCTATCCACTCACAAATAATACAATTATACTAGATAACATTTAGTAAAAGAAGCAGCTAAATATTTACATGTACTTATATCATGAGTAGACCTTAAAATGAAAGCCAACTATGAAAGGCCATACATTATTTGATTCCATTTATAGGAAATGCCTGGAATAGGTAAATAGGCAGAAAGCAGGGGAAAGTAGGTGCTCTTCCTGAGCTTCATTTTGCTCAGGACTAGTATCCTACCACTTGAGCCACAACTCCATTTCCATCTTTTTCTTTGGTGGCTAATTGGAGATAAGAGTTTCATAGACTATCCTACCTGGGCTGCTTCAAACTGCCCCTGAGTAGCTAGAATTACAGGGATAAGCCATCAGACCAGAAAAAAAATGTTTATTCTTTTAAATTGTTAATACACTCATCTATTTAAAAGTACAAAGTGACATAAATGGTTTAGATTCTTTCTTCCCTGCTCCATAGGTACAGGGTGATTAGATTGTGTAACAATCCATGTTTTTGTTTTTGTTTTTGTGGGTCTTAGGGATTGAGTCCTGTCCCTGAGCTCTTTAGCTCCAGGCTATCACCCTACCCCTGGGCCTGGGCCTTGTCCCTGAGCTCTTCAGTTCAAAGCTACCACTCTATCTATTGCTCTATCCCTGAGCTACAGCCCCACTTCTCCTTTTCTAGTGATTAATTAGAGATAAGAGTCTCACATTCTTTAGTGCCAGGGCTGGCTTTGAACCAAGAGTCTCAGATCTCTGGCTCCTGAGTAGCTAGGATTATAGGTGTGACCCACTGCACCCGGCTTCCTTAAAACACAACATTTTTGCCTCTTTTGCCAATGTATGTTATACATACTGTTCTACAGTTTGCTTTGTTTTTCATTTCTTGTGGCATCCCAGAGCTTCTTCTATGTTACTAATTTTAACTGACTCTTCTGCCTTTGCTTTCCAAGCACTGAGGTTATAGGCGTGGGATGCCAAGTCTACCCTGTGGTAGTATTTGTTATACTTGCGTTTATAGTTTCAGAGATTGTGCAGATGTACCATAATTTAATTATCTTTCCTCCCACAAATGGTTACTAAATTCTTCCCAAGAACCTATACTTGGAAACTATTTCCAAAGGCAAGAAGCAAACATAAGAAATCCAAGTATATTTAATATTAATTCCTTTCTTTAAAAGTGAATATCTTTCGAGTTAAGAACTTCCTTTATGTTGTTCCTGGGGTTTGAGCTCAGTGCCTTGTGCTTCGTGGACAGGTATGTTCTACCACATTAACCACACCCAGGAACATTTTTATTTTGCTTTTTAGGTAGTGTCATAAGTTTTTACTAGAGCTGGCTTCAGACTGCAAAGATCCCAATATCTCTGTCTGCTGTGGTGCCACCACACCAAGCCAAGAATTTCCCCTTAAGGTGTCAGCTGATTGATTAGAAAAACAAAACAAAACAAAACAAAAAACAAAGCTTAAGACATCAATGCAAAGGATTTAATACTAAGATCTTCAAAAAGGACATGTTGAATCCTTAACTCTAAAGTTGATGCAGTTTGTTGTAGGGCCTTCCCTGGGAAATTAAGGGATCAGGGTAGCATATCACAAGTGGATTAATAACTGGAGATGTTATTCTTTGTTTTGCTATTTGAGAATAGCAGAAAGCAGAAGGTCTAGAAAGAAGGGACCTTCAATAGACACTGACTCCTCCATACTTTTAACTTTGCATTCCCAGGCTCCAGAAAAGTGAGACATAAATTCTTGCTTAAAGTCTATCCAGTTTGTGCTATTTTACTGTAGCTGCCTGAATAGACTAGACAATCAACACCAACAAAAACAATATCCAGGGAAGTTTGTTTTATTTCTTCCAAGTGTGTGTTGAAGCAAAGTCCAGGCATTTCGAAAATGTAAGGTGTATGCTGAAATCTGCCCGTTCTTTCTGCTGATTAATATCTCCATATGGGAAGACTCAAATATCTAATATTGAACAGAAGGTCACTTCTATGGCAAGTTTATATCTGATAAATGCATAAGCCACTCAGTTCCTTTAACTGGAAGCAACTCTCATTCTAACTAGCAAAAACCAGATGCAAACATTTCAAGGCTTCTGTAGTTACCTTTAAGAACTACTATTTTTAGTCTTAAAGTGATGTCAGTTTTGTTTTCCTATTATTGTTTTTTCTCTTGGAACTATCGTATCAAGTAGACACTGGATTTTCTAAAGGATGTCTGATGTAAAAATGGGCTTGAGTGTTATTATGCAAAGGGAAAGCAGTAAAAAAAAAAGTGATAGAAGCTGGGTACCAGTACATAGGATGTTTCTGAGATAGTACTTCAGCCTATTAAGCCAAGTACATGTTTGTACTCTGGTAATGCCTTTCCTGTTTCATGGTCCACACTTCCTTCAGCTGTAAATAGCTTACACATCTTTGTACATTCCCTTTAGAATAGATCACTGTTCTCTAGCTGTAGATATTTTATCCCAACTCCTATGACCTTTCTTTTTTACTTTCTTTCTTTCTTTCTTTTTTGTTGTTAGCCATGTTTTTTGTTGTTGTTGTTGTTGTCGTTTGTTTGTTTTGCCTGTCCTGGGCCTTGAACTCAGGGTCTGAGTATTATGTATTATGCATCTGGGGTAATGAAGGCTGCAGGAAATGATTTTGTAAACACACACACACACACACACACACACACACACACACACACACACACACACCTCTATGAGCTTCAGCGAGGGGAGAACAGAACTGAGCAGAGAAACTGGATGAAATCAACTAGAAATCTGCTACTATGGTAGCTTCACAACTTTTTTGATTGTAACTCTATAATGTGAACTGGGGAAACATTGACAAATATAAAGAAACCAATTAAAATCATTTATCATCCTACCACCCAGAGAGAACTACTGAAATAATGCATACTCAATTGCAATATTCCTTCTTTGTACATGATATATGTATATATATATATATATACATGTAACATTTCATAAACAGATTCCCCTATTTCTCAAGCCCTTTCTCACATTATATATTCTTTAGGATGTAACTTTAAGGACTATATCAGGTTGTACCTTGTGAAATTAAGCAGAATTACTTTCCTTTATTATTGACCCTCTAGGTTTTTTAGATTGCTTTTCATTTTATAAATAGCACTATGAATTCTTTGTTGTTTGTGGTGTTGTTATAAATCTTCACATGTCAATCATCTTTCTTAAAGGAAACTTAAAAGCATATCCGTTTAAATTTAAATCACTCAGCACACCCTCTACCTAAAAACCCATACTTGGGAGTGTCTCCGGACAAAAGTCAAACAATACTTATCAGATAAACAATATTATTTTCATATAGCTCACAGTATATATTTATCCCCTCCTGCAGCAGCCTTCTTTCAGGCAGCACATTATTTCCTCTAGGCAAATGAACTCTTACCAGGTTAATCTAAATGCAATAACATGAAAGTCGGCTGACCCAGATTCCTCCAATATCAGTATGCATGCAATTACAATATTCCACAGATTGAAAAATACCCAAGGCTCTTGAAATCACATATTTTACCATCCTTTCTTTTAAAACGATGCACAATCAGCACTAAAAGCGGAACAAAGTTTATAGCCAGTGGAAGTTGATTTTGTGAGTAAATATCCAAGTTACATATAAAGTAACAATATCCTTTTGAACTTAAGATCACCAAGGGTGCCCTTATTTGTACATCTCTGTGTGGGTGGGAAATGGTCTTTAAATACTTATCTCTTTTTTTGATGAAAGAATCTTGCAAGCAAAGATTGAGTGACTAAGTCTCTCAACCTCCCCAGGTGTCACAGTGGTGACAGTCTTTCTGCCTTCCCCTCAGTCCTCTCCCCACCCACTGGAAGGGAACAGGGTACCTTGTGTGAGTAACTGCAGGTTTCTGACCTCTTCCCGCACCTTCAGCTGGAGCACCTGTTGTAGGATGTGCTGTCTAAGGTTCTCCTGGGCAAGCCCCATGCGCTCCAGCTTCTTGTCTGTGAGTCTCAAGAGGGCTCGTCCTGAAAAGGGGTTAAATGAAAAGAAAAGCAAATGAACAATTCGCTGGAGAAGGAGTTCCAGCCTGGGCTAACTTTGTGAATAGAAATTTCCAACTCAGCTCTAATGCTTCAGAATAGGGGGTCTCCAGCTATAAGCACTGGCACATTCTGTGAAATGAGGGAAGTTGAAGAGATGGCTGTTGTTGGGAGGGATGGGGGAGAATGACAAAAGGAGTGACATTGATCAAGATGTACTGCACTCATAAACTGATACGTCGAATTGAACCCCTTTGTACTATGACTTGATGATAGTAAAAATCTAATTAGAATAAGATAGGGATAAAGAGAAGTCACATGTGTAAGAGAACCTGAATTCTTACACAATGGCAATAATCCTAACTTGTCTATACACGCAGGTAGATATAACAGCAAATTTCAAATCTGGATATTTGGGTCACAGATTGCAGGTTTCCATAGAAACACTGATATTCCTGGAGGTGGGCTCTCAGGTGACCACAGCAGCCTGTCATTGACACCCCAGCTGCAGAACCTGATGCACTAACTCTGGCTATGAAAACTCCAGCAGCGTGCAGCCCGAGATACAAGCATGCATCTATGAAACACATGTGGAAAGTCTGGCTGGCATCTGTGGCCTTCCAGATGTCCACTGCACTGCTGGCACTGGACTGGTGTCTATCTCCAGCTGTTGAGAGCTTTGATCTTAAAAACCCCAGCCACTAGCTGAGGACAAAGGGTCCAACAGGGTGAGTGAAGGAGAAATGAAGTGGACAAGGACATTTGGAGAGCACAGAGCAAGGCACACTGGGAGTGAGTTCCTACAGTGTGACCCACCTGGACACTGGGCAGCCATTTATTGTCTTTTATCAGTCCCTTTCCTTCCCCTCGAGATCTGAATGCTTCCCTTCTACTGGGATTGCTATCATCCCAGAAGTCTCTGCTACTCCGAGCTTGCGCTGGTATAAGCACATATCGGTTTCAATATTAACTACTTAAGAGTGAGTTTGTAGGTGGGCGTGGGGGCTCATGCCTGTAATCCTAGCTACCGAGGAAGCTGAGATCTGAGGATGGCAGTTCAAAGCCAGTCCAAGCATGAAAGTCAGTGAGACTCTTATGTCCAATTAACCATCAGAAAGCCAGAAGTAGGGCTGTGGTTCAAGGGGTAGGGTGGTAGCCTTGAGCTGAAGAGCTCAGGGACAGTGCCGGGCTGAGAGTTCAAGTTCCATCTCACACACATATCACACACACACACACACACACACACACACACACACACACACACACACACACACACACACACACACACACAGTTTCCTAGTTCTAAATGGTTCTAAATGGTAGTCAGGTGGCTTAGGCAGCTAGGGGTACAGTGTCTTTTGCCCACTCAGTGCTCCTTGCACAGTCTAAAGATGAAAATGTACCAATACACTGAGGCCTTCTCCAGATATGGAAAGAGAGATTACATGTCTTGTTGAAGTAAGTGCTCTAAGACAAGGCAGAATGTGGAGGTGGGGGTCTATGCAGGGACTCCTGATAGGAAGATGATAGATGTTCTCATTTGGGGGATTAAGAAAGTAAGAAGGTGACATGGGAACAGGAGTAAATAGAAAGGATAGAATTCCCAAAGCATTTAGAGCAATGGCTAGTGTCACTGTGGCAGAGGGTACAAGACAAGAGAATGACAGGAAAGAGAGTCTACGAGCAGGCAGGGGCTAGATAATACAGCCCTTTCCACAAATAGATCATTTTGAGCAAGGGTAACTTGGGCACAACATCAGGTATTAATAGACCCTGTCTGGTAACTATGCGGAAAGAGAACCAGGGGAAGGGGGTAAGTATAGGCATCCCGAAGAGTCTGGAAAATACCATGGAACACAGAAGCCGAAACAGGAAGTTATGGTGCCTTGGGACTGGAGAGGAAGAAAGGAGTAAGAACTCTGAATCTATTCTTAGAATTTCTAATGCCTACAAGTAGCACATGAAGGAAAAGCAGACTTCAGAGATGATTCAGGTTTTCAACCTGACCCACCAGTGGCTGATGGTCCCAGATATGAGCAGGAAACTGAGTCACTTCTCTAGGAGGGGATGTGTTGAAGGAAGGAAACTAGAGATGTGCTATTTTCTTTTCCTTCTGGGAACACCTGGGATGTAGAAGAACAATGTACAGGGTACAATTAAACAAAAAAAAGGACAATTAAAATTGTTCACTTGGTGGTGGGTGTTAGAGGAAAAAAGACCTGAACTCCATCAGAAGTCTTCAAGGCTAACAATAACACAAAACTTCTTATGGAGGTCCAGGTCAGGAAATATACAATGAGAATTGTCATCCAGCTAAACACTGAGCTGGTGCAGTCTTGGAAAGTAAGTTTTGGCACTGTGTGCCAGCTCCAGAGCAGTAGGTGGGACAGGGCCCCAAGGTACTCAGAAATTCAGTTACCGTTTCTTAAAAAGATGAATAGTGAATTTGGTAAGGCAGGTTTCTTATAGAATGGACTCCAACTTCTGGCTTTTGAGCTAAAGTTCCCATTTGAGCCATCCGTTCTGCTGATTTTGGATTTAGCAACTTCAATAATTACATAAGTCAACAGTTTATTACTGATCTCTCTCTCTCTCTCTCTCTCTCTCTCTCAAAAACAGTGAGGATCAAACCCTTCACAATTCAGAACCACCATGATAGCTGGCTGCCAAGTCTTCATCTTCCTCTTCCTCCCCTTCCTCCCACTTCTCCTCCTCTTCCTCCTCCTATCTCTCTTCCTCACAGTAATGTGAACAGTTACTGTGTGAAACATAGTAACTGTACATGGATGATCTATTTTAAAACAGGTCTCTGAAAGTATTGTGACTGCTTAAGAGCTATCATAGCTAAAGGTCTGACACCTAACAAGTCACAGTATAAGTTATGCTGCTAATGTATTTTGTGCCTTTTCAAGCTCATGGCTTCTTATTCTTACACAGGGACTTGCCCCCAGTCAACAAGGCCGAGGGTCAAGGGAGTTGAAGGCAAGTGACAGAAACACAGGCCTAACATCACCATGCTTCATGGTCTTCTCTTGGGAGACAGAGGCAGAGGACAAGGGAGCTAGCCCCTCAGCCACTGAGCAGACTCATCACTTCCTTTATCACTGTTGAACCATGGACTGACCTGGCCCCATGGACTGACCTGGCTCCTCTGCTAAGAGCTGGAAGATAGATGAAGAGGATAATTTCCCTGCCCAAGGCACAAATGTAGGTCCTTTGGGAGCTTATGACAGAGGTGTGTAATGTTTGGCAACCCTTGAACAAGAGACAAAAGTCAAGGCGGTGGATAGGAAGGGGAAAGGCAGGCAAGGCACAGGAAAGAGGAGAAGACAGGCTGTGAGAACCAGAACAGGACACTGAAGGAAACAGAAGGAGGACTGCAGTGCTGGGCATGAAGCATGAGGCAGAAAGGAGGAAGGAGACCTCACCCAGCTCAGGTCTGATCTCATCTCTCCCTCTCCTCTCGCCTCAAAGCAGCACATGTAGATAGAAGAGGTGGTGTGTGCAGTACTGAGTCATCTCCCTGCAAAAGGAATATCAGCGCTCCACTTTTTGCCCATGACCCACAGATGGCAAAAGGACCTCTTTGTTGCTATTCATCCCTGGTAAAGGTCTTCTCCTCTTCCTTTTTATTTCTTCTACTCCTCTTTTCTCCTCTCCTTCCATTTTCCTGTTATTGGATCTTGATTCCTCCCCAGAGGCCACAAACTCAGTGTCCTGGCTGTCAGGCAGGGATCACTGAAATTAGGTAGACTCTAGTGGACTGGACAGTTTGGCGTTTCTACAATTGGCAATTTAAAGACACGTTGCTATATAAAAACACAGTTAAGAATATAGGATTATAGGTGCTTCTTTTCCTACTTTTACATTAAGACCAACTGAAAATCCAGGCATTAATGGCATTTCTCAGTTTAAAAAATTCAGTCGTAAAATTCAAGGCATTAAGAAAATGGAGGGAAGGGGTAAAGCTTGGAGGGATGGGGAGACTGATGACTGGGGTAATGCTGATTAAGACTCATTGATTTATATACTTTACTGTGTAGCATCTCCTTTGTACAACTACCTAAAGCTAAAAATGAAATGCAGATAATGAAAAATGCTGTCCATTTCTCCACGTTATAATAGGCATACAAATCATGGGTCATATTTGGCCAAGAAATGGTCCTATTTTCAACAGCTTGTCTTATATTTCCTTTTCCTTCCTCATTCTTCCTCCTCTCATGGGAAAAGATAAAACTCCTCAGAGTTTTATCTCACATCCCATAGGAATGGGTTGTAAACTGTGTCACTGAACTTTGTGCAGCCTATTCTAAATGAGCGGCCAAGGGTTCTCAAGGGGGAGTCAAGGACTAGTCAGAACAAGCCCTTTGTTTATTATAAGCTGAGGATGTACTGCGTGTCTATCTTCATCAACCTCCAACCCAGTGTCCCTGAGTTCTTACAGGTAGCTACAAGTCACACACTCACAGACCTCGTAGCAAGGACTCGGAGGTCAGCCAACCCAATACCTCATTTCCTGGCAAGAAGATGAGAAAAACCTTCCAAAACCAATCTATCTCCTTTCACTCCTACCTGTGAGCATAGCCCATTGCCTAGCCTTCTCTTGTGCTCTTAGTGGCATTCAGTGATTAGCAGCCAATTCCCCCACTCTTCTCTAGGCCAAGGCAGAGAAGGGTTAATAGAGATTTGCCCTGTGGTTACTGTAAGTACTTTACCTACTGATGGGAAATACATATTGATTTATTATTATTTTTTTTTACCAGTCTTGGGTAAAAAGACTGTTTTAGACAATCTATGTCTTTTTTTTGGCTGACTATATTTAGGTACTGATGATGTTAATAAGAGGAAATTGAAATAATATTAATTCCCACCTGAAATATAAACTCAGAAAGAAAATATATTCTAGTGCTTTTTAAATAGAGTTGAAACAAAACCAAATGGTAGTGTTGTGTTATTTTTAGCCTTCTATGAAGGAATTCATGGCTCACCAGAAGTAAATAAAAGGTTAAATATTTTTATGTTGGTAGTAGTACATATAGTTACCAAATCCCCTCTAAAAAGTTACTTTTAAAGCCTAGCGCTGCTGGCTCATGCCTGTAATCCTACCAACTTAGACAGCTAAGATCTGAGGATCACTGTTCAAAGCCAGTCTGGAGATGAAAGTCCAATCAAGCACCAAACAACTGGAAATGGAGCTATGGCTCAGAGTGGTAGAGTGATAACACACAAGCTCAGGACCAGTGCCCAGTGCCTGAGTTTGAGCCCTATGACTAATGACAACACTTTTAAAATCACTAAAACATTTTGTATAAGGATTTTGTTTTAGTTCCTGAGAAGACTCAGAAATTACTTCTCTTGCACAGATTTTGCAAGCAAATAAATCTAATAACAATCTAATGGAGACTATGGCTTAAGATTTGTGATAAATGACTAAGTACCTTTCCTGCTCTTGATAGGTAGAACAAGCCTGTTGGTACATTTATACTTATTTTTCAGGATCTGTATGTATTCTGGGATTGTCTCTGAATTAAGAATCACCAGATGCATTGGCATCTTTTACAGTTAATTAAAAAAGAGCCTATGAAATGTCTACAGGTAAATGTCATTGTCCTCAATATTCTTTTCATGGCCATACATAGCATTCATATACTGAAGAGAACAGGAACGAGGCAGTTTTTTTTTAAATTTTTATATGGTAGCTTTTATTTATGGATTCATTTTAAGTAATACTGATAGTCAAAGAAATGCTTAAAGAATAGTTTCAAGCCAAGATTAACTTTCTTTTCTTGATATTGATTTTCTTGATATTCCTTAGATTTTAAAATATTTAACTATTAGTAATCAAGAAGTGACTGCTGTCCCTGCTTCAGATACATTCAGTAGATGATTGATTGGAGATCAGGGTGCCAAGAGAAGGCAGTGAGAGGGAGAGGCCAGGCTTGAGATGAGGGTAGCAGACTGGAGGGAGGGAGGTAGACCAAGGATCTCACTGTCGACTGTGAGTGTAATGGAAAGTGAGTGCAGAGGTTTGCTGAAAAACATGATGATGAAATTTACATTGCAACATTTTCTTTGGTTTCTTACAAAAAATAATCTCAGTTGAGAATCCAGATAATGCTTCAAAGTAAAGTAAAGTCATTAGGAAGTGAGCTTTTGATGAGCTAAGGCATCCTGGTAGTTTTTATTAGGGAGGTGCATACAGGAGGACAAGCAGAGAGGGGAAATATGCAAGTAGAAACAGAGGAATGGGGTGAGAGAAGTAGTATTTGTGTTCCTGGCTGAGGACATAAATGAAAGTTGCAACTGCTGATGTAAAAAATATGTCAACAAGTATGAAGGAAAAAGGCAATAGCTGTGGTTTGGATATGAAAGAAATTTGATTTGACTGTGTTGAGAAGATGTTCAGTAGAAAGGCAAACCAGGCATGTAAGTATAAAGGCTAAAACTTCAAGAGGAAGCCATGTAGAGAATTTTATCTTGGAAGTCATCGTTGTAGAGTTGACATCAGAATCCCTGGGCAAAGAGAAATTGAATGTGAGCAAAGAGGTCCTGGTTCTGATCAAATGAAGAGTTCTAGTATAGAATGAGTCCCATGGGTAGATAGTGAGAAGCACCCCCAGGAGGGACTGGAGACATGGAAAAAGACGGGAGAATGAAGTGGTACGAGTGTGATTCAAGCTGGGTGCCCATGGCTCATGCTTAAACTTTTAGCTATGCAGGAGGCTGAGATCTAAGGATTAAAGTTTGAAACCAGCTCAGACAGGAAAGTGTGTGAAGCTCTACCTCCAAGCATTCACCAGAAAGTGAAGTGTGGCTAAAGGGGTAGAGCACCAGCTTTGAGTACAAAAGCTAAGGGATAGCACCTGTACCCAGAGTCTCAGCATGAGCACCGGGACCAAAACAAAACAACAAAAAACATGTAGTTCAAGAACATGGCCATATATTGAATGCTGATGAATCTAATATTAGATCCTTAGAGAAAGCCTTGTAGTGGAAAATCAATGAAGCACAGAAACCCTGAGTGTGCACATGATGAGAGAGTGGACTCATGTCTACATCATATAAGAGCTATTCTCTTAGGTGAGGTATCTTTCATTTGACCCAATAGACAAAGGTAAAGGACTTAACATGGAAATGAATCCATAAACCTTTGCCACCTCATTATAACAATAAAAACATCATCATAAACAACAATTTATTAGACAATTATGATGTGCTGGGTGTAACTGCCAGCAATTGCTCATTCTTTAATGTCATCTTTGTGACAACCTTCTGGGTAAGTTCAACTATTAGTCTCATTCTATAAATGGAAAAAAATTGGGTTTGGGGATTTAAATAATGTGAGGATTATCACACATATAACAAGGAGTAAGCAGTAAAATTGCAAATGATGATTTTTCCAATTCCGAAGCTCATCTCCTCTACACTCTGTGCTGCCTGATCTTTTTCTGCATATACAAAGAAATTGTTTGAAAAAGAGAATCTTCCCATATTTTATTTCCAGTCCTCATTAGAGTCCCATCAATCCCATTTCTGTATAATGCTAGAAGGTGAACAACATTGCTTAACAAAGTAGTTTAATAGTATTTAGGGAGGAAGATTGCTGAGAGAGAGATGGGTTACAAAGGAAATGAAATGAAGAACTACTGTAAGTAGTAAAAAATGTTCTGAAATTGAGTCTGGTGATGGTTTCACTGGGCCATTCATAGGTAACAACTCATCAAATTTCACACTGCTAAGTATGTACAACATAAATGGTTGATGGTACAGTGGAAAAATGGAATGAGAAGGATCTAAGAAAAGTAGAAAACAGATATTATGAGCTACAGAAAGCCACAAATCTCAACATTAATTGATTGTACTAAGTGAGAAAGACTATATACCATGCCATGCTGAGCTTTTCTGGAGATGAAAGAGCTTACAGCTTACTCTGAAACAACTTTTCAGAGTATCCTGTGGACAGCTGTCAGCCCTTCTGGGAATTAGCTTGTATACAGAGCCTCTTCTTAAAAGAAGCCTGAAACCAATGACTGGTGACACAGGCAGGGCAAGAAGTTACCTAGATCCAGCCGCTAATCTAACCTGGCTCAACTTAAAAGGGCAATTCAAGCTCCAGAATGCCCATCAGGCATTCTGTGCTGAATCATATCCTAGTCTCAACTTGTTCTTATCTCTCTAAAAATACTGCATGCAAAGATACTATCCAATAAACTTGTGGCCAGCAGATCACTTTCTCTGAGCTAGCTTCTTACTCTTATAGGGTTTTAAGGTGTAAAGAGGTACCAATAGACTCTCTGACACTAACATTTCATGTAGCCCATGGTGATGTTAAAAATGATCAGATGGTTTATTGTTCCATCTAGCATATTTATAGGTCACCTGTCTTTGGAGAGAGTAGATGTGTGTGGGGGAAATGAAAATGAATTTTAATAGTGGCCATGGAAATGTATAATTAGTAAGATAAACCTACTAAAAATTCTGTGTACATCATCTATTGATTTTATAAGCGTGTCTCATTTTCCATGAACACTGGGAGTACTATATAAACATGGTACACTATGTACCTGAGCACCAGATAAAGCACAAATACATACAGAAATATGCATACACATGCACATATTTTCACACATATATAAACATGTATGCATAATCAATTTTGCTGAGGGCAGATAATTCATAATTGACATGAATTATCTCATCAGGTTGCTACAGGTAGACACAATTATTCCTCCCCCCCCTCTCGGCTGTGGGGCTTGAACTCTGGGTCTGGGTGCTTTCCCTGAGCTCTTCAGCTCAAGGCAAGCACTCTATCATTTGAGCAACAACGCCACTTCCGGTTTTCTGGCAGTTAAATGGAGATACGAGTCTCACAGACTTTTGTGCCCAGGCTGGCTTTGCACTACAATTCCCAGATCTCAGCCTTCTGAGTAGCTAGTATTACATGGCTCCTGGCATTCCTTTCATTTTTTTTTTAATTTTGGGGATAATGTATACCTCTATACATTATAATTGCATTCGCCAGGTAGTAGGTGCATTACTTCTCACATATACCCCTTCTCGTGTTTGTCCCATTTTCCTCCCCCAGACTTATCAACTAATGCCTAGAGAGGTTAAGGATTCTGACAATGGCTTTGGTCAAATCTATGACAACTAGGATCCAGACAATTTAGTTTTCATTATTATAACACAATCAACATTATTTTCAGTGAATTTCTTACATAATTAACAAAACTAACTCACTGATCTGTGATTATAGGTTTTTGTATAATAAGTTTCCATTAGAAGACACCTGGATAGTACATAAGCAAAAATCACAAACAACAAAGCCACGGGGAAATGGAAAATCATTCTCTGGCCCTTGCAGAAGCTACATTTCCTCAACAATTGAAATGAGCTTGCTTTCACAACGGAAATGTATTCCTCTGTATGCTGAGTAATGAAGCATAGCGGAATACAGGCCATCAGCTACAAAAACCTGTAAATCAACACACATTGCACCATAGTGGCACAAGCCAGGAGACAGCCTCTGTCCAAGAAGGGGCTG
This sequence comes from Megascapheus bottae, assembly GCF_031878675.1. NCBI lineage: Eukaryota > Metazoa > Chordata > Mammalia > Rodentia > Geomyidae > Megascapheus > Megascapheus bottae. The sequence continues at coordinate 52,311,011 of NC_143517.1, forward strand.
GTTCCAGTGAATACTGATCAGCCACAACGAACAGAGCTGAAGTTGAGAAAATATCTTATACCTGATAAACCTATTGCTGTCATAATATCAACAGCTTGAATTCAATGAAGACTATATTGGTTAAATTAAGTGGACTACATAAAGATGTCAAATGTTACAACTTTACTATTCCAGTGAAGAATAACTTTGAAATGTGCCCAAACTGAAGAAAAGAGATGGCCCCACTTTAAAATGACTACATCTCCAAGGGCATATCAAATTTCTTTTGGTTTAGGCTGAATTTTGCAGTGGCACATCATCTCACTCTGAGGACTCTGGACTGATTTTGTAATTTGCTTCTAACAGAAAGAATGTTAGTGTTTAAACTGAATATGTTCAGCTCCCTTCCTCTTTCATAAAGCACTGTGAAAACTACACACAGCTAAAAATGTCCATTTATACCATTTTTTTGTTTAGATTTTCTTTGACAGGAAGTCAATAGCCATCCTGATTTTGTCCTTTATCTAATCTTAGTTTCTCCTTAGGTCTTATATATTTCTGCAATGGATTGTTGTTATTTCTGGGCACTATTTAAAACACAAAACATATCATGAGGATATATAAGAAATATATAAGAATATGTCATTTAAAAATAGTGTGTGCCAGGCGTCAGTGGCTCATTCCTGTAATCCTCAAGAGGCTGAGATCTGAGAATTGCAGTTCAAAGCCAGCCCAGGCACAAAAGTCTGTGAGACTCTTACCTCTAACTGCCAGAAAAAAAAATGGTGTTGTGGCTCAAATGGTAGAGTGCTAGCCTTGAATTGAACAGCTCAGGGACAATGGCCAGGCCCAGAGTTCACACCCCATGATCATCCAAAAAAAAGAATGTGTGTGTGTGTGTGTGTGTGTCTGTGTGTGTCTGTGTGTATGCACTCCTTGAGGGTTTTTTTTTTCTCAAATTTATTACTCTACCACTTGAACTACAGCTCCTCTTCCAATACTTTCCTGATTAATTGGAGATGAGTCTTATCAACTTTCCTGCCTGAGCCGGCTTTGAACAGCCATCCTCAGAACTCAGCCTCCTGAGTAACTAGTATTACAAGTATGGGCCACAAGCACTCAGTTATATATATATATATATATATATATATATATATATATATATATATATATATATAAAGTTTTCTGAGATAAGCTATCACTATATAGTCCAAGATGGCTGTGAACTCACAATCCTTTTGTCTCAATCTCCTAAGTGCTGAGATAATAGGTATGTGACCTAAGAATATGTCTTTTAAATAAACTATGCAGTAAGATTCTCTGTCTCAACAACACACATAGTTCACACACATATACATACTGACATACTGACTCACAAATATGCACCTTTTGAAGATACTGACATTGCTCAAAATTTACTAGATGTTTCTGCATTTAGCCTTGAGATTTTATTTTCAGAATACCTTACCATGTATTAATGTATCCACATGATTTTTCACTTATATGATGAAAGTGAGCCTTTCTTGAACATGATTTACATTTCCTTTATTTCTTATTAGTTATATTTTAAGGTGAACATTTTGATTTATAAAACTCCATTTCCTTGTCTTTCCAAAAGAAAAGGCCTACATTTAAAACCAAAAGAGTCTAAAAAATCCACTACATTTAATTGTGAAAACCTATGCAACCCAGGGAAGTTAGAGAAGAAAATGTCACAGCTGTGAAAAGAAATAATTCACTATCACAAAGTCATTGAAATTAGAGATGGAAAGCTTCATTAGGTCATCTATCAAAGAAGGCACATGCATTTGACACCAAGATTTAATATGCTAGAGAAGTTGGGTCACTGGAAGCACCTATAATCTTCTGACAAAATTGGGAAACTAAAAAAAAATCACACTTAAGGAGCAGAGCCTTCAATCAAAGGTGCAAGTCCTCATAGACCAAAATATCACAGAGAAATATGTAAGATGTAAAGGAGAGGCAAATTGGAAAAAATCACACTGAAACATCAAGGAGGCAGAAATATAACCGAAAGTTCTCTAGATAAAGATTCAAATCATGTATGATATGCATTCTGGCAAAGGATTTAAAATGGGAATTATGAGAGGCAGAAAAGCCAGAAGGTCAAAAAATTCAGGGGTTGGGACTTACAAAGGAACTAGAGAGCCAGAAAAGGCCACAGGGGTCATAGGTTGGTGGATGTCACTGTGTCTGTAAAAACCCTAACCTTTCATTTATGAAATGTCATTTCAGCCTAGAAATCTCTGGCCCTGTTTTTCTTCCAGCAAGGAGCAGTGAGTAGTAGTTCAACTCAGTGTGTGGGGGTAGGGTGGAGTGGGGTGGAGGATATTTTGGGGAGGAGGGAAGAAGGAGGTATGGGACACTTTGCTAATAAAAGAAAGAAAATCACAAAACTAGGAGATATTGGCATTTATCAAGATAATCAGAGCAGAGTTATCAAAAAAAAAGTTCCCTTCAGATTTTACCATGTGACCTTGATTAACACTGGTCTTCGATAAGGCATCACAGTCTTGTTGATATTTTATTGCTTTCCATCATAAGAAAAAAAAATCTGATAGTAGTAACCTGTTGCTTCAAGCCACTTACGATAGGAAGCTTTCTGAATGGAATATACAGAAATCAGGCAAAAACTACACTGTGTGCCGGGTACTAAGCTTCCCTTGTGATTAATTACATCTGTCCACATACACCCTAACATCAGCTGTTGCCTGGGTAGGCAATGCTGTATCTTCACACCCAAGTGCCAACTCTTCACGCAAGAATCCAAAGAGTATCAAAGATTAGGTGGCAATAAGTCTGTGGGATCATGTCTGGGGCTTCTAGAATAGAATGCTTCTATTCTATGCCATTGCACCTGAGGCCTGTTCATGTGCCGGTATCAAGCTGCTTTTATAACTACAGAATTAAAATAGAGTTTGAAGTTTGGTATTGATGTTCTTCCTGCTAAGGATTGTTTTTGCTATATTTGGATTGTTTCTTCTATTTCATTAACGGATGTTGTTGGGATAATGACGGGCATTGCACTGAGTTTGTAGATAGCATTGGGCAGGATTATTTCACAAATGTTAATTATCCCAATCCAGGAACATGAAAGGTATTTCCACCTCCTTAAATCTGCTTTAATTTCCTTTTTAAGGTTTTCATCATAGAGGTCTTTCCCCTCTTTGGTTAAGTTAATTCCTAATTTTTTTTTGAGTGTATTACAGAAGGAGTTGCTTTCCTGATTTCAGCCTCACTCTTCTTATTGCTGGCATACTGGATCAAAGACCTTGAGTAGATAAAAGGTAAGAGCAGATATCCTGGAAATCTTATAGGAATGGATAGGGGATATATTAGGGTTCTTTCGCACAGGTCAAAACGTTCTAAATAAAGATCCAGAAACACAACAAATCAAATAAAGGCTGAATAAATGAGATTTCTTCTGAATGGCAAAAGACACAGCTAGCAAGATAAATAGACAGCCCAGATATTGGGAGAAGATCTTTACTAGATATACAGCAGAGAGAGGTCTCATATTAAGAATATACCCAGAGCTAAAAACATCAAACCCCCAATAAAAAATCTTCAAACAACCACCCCACTAATGAGTGGGATTAAGAATTAACAAGAAAGTTCTCTGAAGAGAAAATAATAATAATAATAATAATAATAATAATAGTCAATAAACAAATGAAGAGATGTTCAATATCTCTGTCAATAAAGGAAATGCAAATCAAAAACTACATTAAGGTTCCACTTCACCCCAGCTAGAATGACCATTATCAAGAAAACAAATAATAAATCTCAGTTTAGGATTGCAGGCATGTATTGTTGGCACAGAGCTCCAAAGGAGTTTCTTTAAACAAAGTGTGAATATTTCAAGAAAATGTACTTAAAGGGTCAACTTTAAAGATCAGGGCCTGATAGCCTCTATGATACAGTACAATGAAGTATCATAAAGAAAGAAATGTGGGGGGCTAGGAGTTTGGCCTTGTGGTAAGAGTGCTTGTCTAGCATGCACAAAGCCCCAGATTAGATTCCTGGGTACCACTTATATAGAAAAAAACTGGAAGTGATGCTGTGGCTTAAGTATAGAGCTCTTGCTTTCAGTAAGCCCAAGGACAGTGCTCTGGCCCTGACTTCAAGCCACAGTACTGGCAAAATAAGGAAAGTAAGGAAGTAAATAAATAAATATGGGGGGGAAAGTTCTAGAAGGTCAAGAAACAATAGCAAAATCTTACAAAGATCTACTAACCTTCATTCAGAAACTATGGTATTCTTGACTACAAAAATGCTTCCACATCTATGGAATAAATATGACAAACACTGGTTGTTCACCAACAATAAAAGCTAAGTTTTATGGCTGATTCATTTGTAAAATATCCTATATGTTATTCTTCACATCTCTTGGATCTATATTAATTGTTGTCTGTACTAATTTTACAAAGTTTCTCCTTCTTGGAAAAAATTCCAAAAACGTATCCAGACTCATTTTCTCTCTTTTCCATCTGGAAGTCCAAATACCTGTCTGTTAGAACATTTGATATGAAGGTTAAGATGTCTATAATTTTCTGAGAGTCCAGTTGCAGGGTCTCATTGCTAGCCTGAGCGTATAGTCACCACACATTTAGCTTGATTTTCCTTATTGCCAAAGAAGGTTTCTGTTACACAAAATTTAAGTAGTGGTATTTGTACAAGTATTAATAATTCAGAATGTTAACAAAACTAGTTTATATTCATGTTTCATAGACTGGGATTCTGAATCAATTGATCTAGGGTGCAGTCATGGGGTGTTACTATTAGAAAAATATTAGTTCATCAAACTTTCTTTAATCTGTGATCCTCACATCTCAGTCTACTAAGTAGATAGGATTACAGGCATAATAGAGAAATATTAGCTCACCATTGCCTTCTCCTGTATTTTCATTCTTGTTTAAATTGTCTTTCTTAATTTACATTAAAAAACTATTCTTGCAACCTCATCATAATGGCTGAAGTAAAAAAACACCAATGATATCAAATGTTGGCAAGATATGGTAGAACATGAATTATTACACACTGCTGATCAAAGGGAAAATGAGAATAATGACCTCTGTAAACCTGAAATACTTATTAAGCTATCTATAATCTATGTCTGCATCTATATCTATATCTGTATCTATCTACATCTAGAGCATGAGTATCTATCTTAGAAAGATAGATACATGTTTATATACATATGACTCAGCAATTGTACCTAATTTTTTTCATAGAACAGCACTGTATTGATAAACTTGCAATTTGACTTTTATATACGTTTTATTTACTCACACAAGAAAATACTGTTCAGCAATGAAAAATTAGAATAGTTGTGTTCAACAATATGGATAGATCCTTCAGAGACTTTGCTGAGTGAGGAAAGCCAGGCATGAAATAAATAAATAAAATGAATCTGCCATGGCAGATTACTTAGAACTGGGGTTAACTCTGAGGTTATGGCTTGTGAAGAAGCAGATGGGTTTTCTGGGATTCCAGAAACACTCTGTCTTGACCCATGTAAAAGTTTACTGAGTGGAGTATTTAAGATTTTTAAAAACTGAATGTTAGTTAAACCAGGAAGAAAAAAGAGAGAGAAAGAAAAAGAAGATGAAAGGAAAAGTGAGTGAAAGACAAACTATGTTGTCCTAGAATCAAAAAGTTATGGAAAACTTGTTTGAAATTCTTTTGGATCTTTGCCACTAATGACTTCATGGACTTTATTATGCTCTTTTCTCAGCTGCAATTCTAAACTATACAGAAAATCTAGATGGCAATAACATTTTCCATAGATAAATATTAACAGTAGATAGAAATCATATGTGCAAACAGATAATAAAGTAAATATTGCTGTTTCTTTTTTATTTTTCTCTATAGTCAGTCATAAAAATAGACTCCATAGAGCAATACAAGAAAGTTCAATGACATGGAGAGGCTGAAGAATGTTGGTTTAACTAGGTTACACAAGTTTGATTGAAGCCAAATCTAGTATCCAGTTTATTTTCTGCTGACTACAAAAAAGAAACTTAAACAGGAGTAATATATAGAACTTCTTTCAAATATATGCCTCCTACATTTCTTATGAGGAAATTAGGGTAAGATAAACACTATGATTTGCTTTTTTTTACTTATATCAAAATATATACAATTTACAATCTTTACTGTTTTGAAATGTAGAATTACTATATTCACATTTTTTTGGAGTGTAACAGCTCTATAAAATATTTTTTCATCTTATAGAATTATAACTTTACCCACTGATTTGTAACTCTCTCTGCCTTCTCCTCCTTATCCTAGCAATCGCCATATTTTTTTAAAAAATGAATTTGACTCTATATAGCATGTCAGATAAGTAGAATCATGCAGTGTAAAGAAAGAAAGAAGGGAAGGGAGAGAAGGGAAGGGAGAGAAAGGAAGGGAAGGGAGGGGTGGGGGAGGGAAGAAGGAAGGAAGGAGGGAGGGAAGAAAGGAAGGAAAGAAGGAAGGAAGGAAGGAAGGAAGGAAGGAAGGAAGGAAGGAAGGAAGGAAGGAAGGAAGGAAAAGGAGTGTAAATGTACTTAAAGAACAGGCTTAACTGAAGTGGGAGAACAGCTGGACCCAGAAAGTGGTAATGAAGTTCCAACTTTTAGAAATCAGATAATTCGCAGTGATAATAAAGTCCAGAATATAGTGGAGAAGTAGGACAATAAATAGTTACAGAATAACATTTGAGACAAAAGCATTCTTTGCAGGGTATGGATGCCTAGTGAGAAGGTAAACAATGGGAAAGAGTAAACATGAAATGGGAGGGTGATAGAAACACTGAAGGTGAGTGTCTTGAGATAAAAGGGAATCATAATTTTCCTCTATATCCTTCCAGTGGCATTTGTGTAGAGAAAAGTTCTAGTTGATTATTGAAAATTAAATTTCAGAGATTATTTACTTACATTATCCTTCCTAACTTTATAAATACAAAATACATTATTATACTGTCAATTTTTCCTTGTTTGTTTGCCCATTTTGTAGTTCATTTTTGGTAGGAATACAGTAGGATGTCCACAATTAAGATAAAGAGAAAATCACAAATATTAACAAAGCTATGGAGAAACTGAATTCTGTGCACTGTTGACAAAAATATAAGATTATGCATCTATCATACTATAAGGAGTTATATGGAGCTTCTTATTTTTCTCAAATAAAGTATAATTAATCATAGGATTCAGGAATTTTGAAGATATTTCCATGTGCATATTTATGTCAGAACAGAAGCAACTCAAATGTCTATTGAAAGCTGACTAGGCTGGGAATGTGGCTTAGTGGTAGAGTGCTTGCCTGGCATGCATGATAGCCCTGGATTCAGTTCCTCAGTGCCACATAAACAGAAAAAAAAGCCAGAAATGACACTGTAGCACAACTGTTAGAGTTTGAGCTTTGAGCAAAAAAGCTCAGTGGCAGTGCCCAGGCTCTGAGTACAAGTCCCAGGACTGGCAAAAACAAAAAAAATAGAAACAAAGTTGAATAGATCAAGAAAATACCATATACTGTAACATGGCTAATCCATGAGGATTTTTGTGTGTCTAATATGCCAGTCACACAAACACATACATGAACACATACACATGCATGAATGCACATACACACACACACTTAAAGTGGAAACATCTAAAGATAAAGATATGGATAGCCAGGCATGAGGAGATGGCAGTATTGACATACTTACTAGCTGAGTTAGACCCTGTCCTTCCCTGGACTCTCACAGTGGCCAGAAGTTTTTCCTGTAGTTTATTCTCAACTCTGTATCACTGCCATTGCAACCATCAACTTCCTTATGCAACACCTATCTATGATCATTGTCAAAGTGATATAATCTACCTTGCAAAGAACCCTGAGTGGCTGGCAAAAGAGAACTTCTACTGTGTAACTGAATATCAACCAACACTTTTTGCTTTGGGACAGAGAAAGACCAAGAAGTCATTGTTTTCACTTTCTTAAATTTTAATTTCTGAGATTTAAGGTAGTTTGCCATCTTGGTTCTTCTAACTTAATAAGCTGTGTTGTAGTAATTACTTTCATGAAATAGTATTCTTAATAAATTTGCTGTGCTACCTGCGTTCAGTGTTGAAAGCCCATTTGTTTTCTGGTTTAAAACAAAGTTCAGGCTGGGAGTTTAGACTAGTGATAGAATCTTCCCTAGCATGAATGAAGACCCAGGTTTGATTCCTCAATACCACATACATAGAAAAAACCCAGAAATGGTGTTGTAGCTCAAGTGGCAGAGTTCTAGACTTGAAAAAGCCCAGGGATACAAAGACATTCTTTACTGAAAAGGAAGATATAATCCAAAGGTTCATATGGAACTAGAAAAGACCTAGAATAGCCAAAACAATTCTAGGCAAAAAGAGCAATGCAGGTGGTAATACAATACCAGACTTCAAACTCTACTACAGAGATATAATCACAAAAAAGCATGGAATTGGCACAAAAATAGACCAGAAGATCAATGGAACAGAAGATCCAGAAATAGAACTACATACCTATAGTCAACTTGTATTTGCCAAAGGAGCCAAAGATATACAGTGGAACAAACACAGCCTATTCAATTATTGGTGCTGGCAAAACTGGGCAGTCACATGCAGAAAACTAAAATTTGACCCTAGCCTTTCACCTGCACAAGCATTAACTCAAAGTGGATCAAAGACCTCAATGTCAAACCAGAAACCTTGAAATTGCTACACGATAGAGTTGGAGAGACATTGGAAATCATAGGCACAGGCAAAAGATTCCTGAACAGAATCCCAGGGTCACAACAGATTGGAGAGAGACTTGATAAATGGGACTACCTAAAAATAAAAAGTTTCTGCACAGATAAAAGCATAGCCACTAAAGTAGAAAGACAGCCAACAAACTGGGAAAAGATATTTACCAATAACACATCAGACAAATGCTTAATATCCAGTCTCTACAGGGAACTCAACAAACTAATCTCCCCCCACCCTCGCCCCAAACCCAATAAACCAACCACTAAATGGGCAAGGGAACTAAAGAGACACTTACCAAAAGAAGAGGTTAAAATGGCAGAGAAACATGAGAAAATGTTCATCCATGGTCATAAAGGAAATGCAAATAAAAACAACCCTAACATACCACCTTACCCCCAAAAAGAATGGCCATGATTTTGAACTCAGACAATGACAGATGCTGGCAGAATTGTGGAGAAAAAGGAACCCTACTATATTGCTGGTGGGATTGTAAGCTAGTTCAGCCATTCTGGAAAGCAGTGTAGAGATTTCTTTTTTTTTCCATATATTTTTATTGTGATTAATAGAAGGGTTACATTATATTCACCAGATAGAAGGTGCATTACTTCACAAACATTGATACTCTTTCTCATGACATGGTCCCCATTTCCCTCCCTCCCTCCTCCCACTTATCTTGGTTCCCCCCACTTCCCTATCCAATTTCAAATAACCAGTTAAGCACATATAAAATATATCAGATAACAAGGTGAAATATTGTAACAATATGAGATAACCAAGGGATGGCAAAACAGATGAGAGATAACATAGTACATTAAGAACAACAACCACTCATTATATGGCTTTTGTTTCCTTATCCTGGAGGTCCTTACATTTAGCGTCATACTATTTGGCCTAATGTGTCTAGATTTTGTTCTATTGTAAATCTCTGCTAGGAGAGCCCAAGGTTTCTACTGATTATGACAAATGAGGGATACTATTGGGCCTATGTTCCTTTGAGTCTGGCTTACTTCACTTAATATGATTTTTTCTAAGTCTTTCCATTTCCTTACAAATGGGGCGATGTCGTTCTTTCTGACAGCAGCATAGAATTCCACATCTTGTTGATTCACTCATCAACTGAGGGACATCTGGGTTGGTTCCATATCTTTGCTATGGTAAATAGTGCTGCAATGAACATCGTTGTGCTAGTGGATTTAGTATGCCCTTGTTTCTGGATGGTTGGGTAAATGCCAAGTAATGTAATTGCTGAAAATTGAACTTCCCTACGATCCCACCATACCACTCCTGGGCATCTTTCCTGAACACTGAAACCCAAGATATGATAAAGACACCTGGTCAGCTATGTTCATCTCTGTACTATTCACAATAGCCAGGCAATGGAAATAATCCAGATGCCAAACTGAAGATGAATGGATACAGAATATGTGCTATATATATAAAATGGGATTCTACATAGCCAACAGACAAGATAAAATAATGGCATTTGCACATATAATGAGTGATTGTTGTCCTTAATGTATTGTTATCTCTCATCCCTTTTGCTATTCCTTGTTTATCTCATATTGTTACAGTATTTCACCTTGTTATCTGATATATATGTGTATTTGGTTATTTGAAATCGGATACGGAAGGGAGGAAAACAAGATGAGGAGTGAGGGTAGGGGGAGGGAAATGGAGACCAAGACATGAGAAAGGGTATCAATGTATGTGAAGTAATGCACCTTCTATCTGGTGAATATAATATAACTCTTCCATTAACTACAATAAAAACATATGAAAAAAATAATGGCATTTGCAGGGAAGTGGATGAATCTAGAGCAAATGATGGTGAGACAAGTCAAGACCAAAGGAACAAAAGGCACATGGTATCTTTAATATGTGATTATTAGATCCAAACAGTATAAGACCAAGGACTCAATATTTGCATACCCAATGCTATGGACATGGTACTGGAAATATAAACACAATTACATACACATAAAAATTTATGACTCTATGGACATAATGTTTTATTACATAGATTAATATGTATCTATGACATACAAACCCTCAGCCTAATTCTAATTATGTTCTAAAATCTAAGTGCCAGTGTTTGTATATAGAGATTCCCTTCTTGAAGACTTGTTTGTTAAACACGTCATTTGAAATATGATGTAAAAATCAACGTTAATAAATTCTTAAAAATAAAGTCCAGGGACATACTCAAGCCCTGAGTTCAAGCCCCAAGACTACCAAAAAAAAAGTTCACTCATTCCAAAATTAAGAATTCTTTTATTATTAAGCAAAGTTCAAATGCTATAGCAGCTCACACAATACAGATAACGCCTCAGTATGAGAAGTTTTTTGGTTATTTTTGGTCATGGGGCTTGAACTCTGGGCCTGGGTGGTCTCCCTGAGCTCTTCGGCTCAAGGTTGGCACTCTACCACTTGAAGCACACTGCTACTTCCAGTTTTCTGGCAGTTCATTGCAGGTAAGACTCTCACAGGTTGGCTTTGAACTGTGATCCTCAGATCTCAGCCTCCAAGTAGCTAGGATTATAGGCATGAGCCACTTGCGCCCTGGTGAAAAATTTTTAAATTTGATCCCAGAATGGTTACTGAATTTCTGTATGATTTTAAGCAAGACATTCTAGTTGATCTTGCTATAGGTCTTCCATTAAAAAGAAAAAAATATTAATATTGATAACTTAGCTAACTATTGAAAATTAATTTGTTTATGAGTCTGTTATGAAATGTAAGCCCAAGAAATGAAGATGAAATCATAAAGTAAAAGAAGGAGAGAAAAGAATTGTTCATCTTCAACCCAGATATTAAACCAGAGACCTATGGCCACCTAATCTTTGACAAGGGAGCCAAAAAAACAGAATGGAAGAAAGACAGCCTCTTCAACAAGTGGTGCTGGCAGAACTGGTTAAGCACCTGCAGAAAACTAAAGTTGGATCCTTTTTTGTCACCCTGCACTAGAATTAACTCCAAATGAATTAAAGACCTCGAGGTAAAAGCCGACATACTGAAAAGTATACAAGAAGGAATAGGAGATACACTAGGCCTCCTTGGCACAGGTCAAAAGTTTCTTAATAAAGACCAAGAATCACAACAAATCAGAGAAAGGCTGGATAAGTGGGACTGCATTAAACTGCAGAGCTTTTGTATGGCAAAGGATATAGCTATTAAACTAATTAGGAAGTCTACAGAATGGGAGAAGATCTTCACCAACCAAACAACAGACAAAGGTCTCATATCTAAAATATATCAACAGCTCAAAAAATTGAATTACTCCAAAATTAATCTCCAAAGTAACAACCATCCCATTAAAAGATGGGCTAAAGACTTAAAGAGAGTCTTCTCTGAAGAAGAAATAAACATGGCTTATAGACACATGAAGAAATGCTCAACACCTCTGGTCATAAAAGAAATGCAAATCAAAACAACTCTAAGATTCCACCTCACTCCAGCTAGAATGGCCAGGATCAAGAAAACTAATAACAACAGATGCTGGAGGGAATGTGGCCAGGAGGGATCACTACTACACTTGTTCAACCACTATGGAAAGCAGTATGGCAGTTCCTCAAAAGACTAAACATAGAGCTCCCCTATGACCCAGCAATTCCACTTCTAGGCATTTACCCAATTGTCCAGAAACAAGGACATACTAAATCCACCAGCACAACAATGTTCATTGCAGCACTATTTACCATAGCAAAGATATGGAACCAACCCAGATGCCCCTCAGTAGATGATTGGATCAACAAGATGTGGTATTTGTACACAATGGAGTTCTATGCTGCTGTCAGAAAGAATGACATCGCCCTATTTGTTAGGAAATGGAAAGACTTAGAAAAAATCATATTAAATGAAGAAAGCCAGACTCAAAGGAACATAGGCTCAATGGTTTCTCTCATTTGTCATAATCAGTAGAAACCTTGGACTTTCCTAGCAGAGAGTTGCAATAGAGTAAAACCTAGATACATAGGGCCATATAATAGGACGCTAAATGAAAGGATCTCTAGGATACAGAAACAAAAGCCATATAATGCGTGATTGTTGTCCTTAATGTACTATGTTATCTCTCATCTCTTTTGCTGTCCCTTGGTTATCTCATATTGTTAAAGTATCTCACTTTGTTATCTGATATACTGGATATATTTGTATTTGGTTATTTGAAATTGGATAGGGAAGGGGAAAACAAGATGAGGGGTGGGGGTTGGGGGGAGGGAAGTGGGAACCTAGACATGAGAATGGGTATCAATGTTTGTGAATTAATGCACCTTCTATCTGGCAAATACAATGTAACCCTTCCATTAAATACAATAAAATATATGAAAAAAAAGAATTGTTCATCTTCACTAACTTAGAATGTCAAGTTTACAAACCATTGGGCAAGGATTTCATAGGACACTCAAGCCTTCCTCTTCCATAATGTTTTGACTAGACCATTGAGAAGATGAGTAGTTAAGACTAAGATTTCTGTTGTTGTAGATCATGTAATTGTTCATTCAAAAAGCCTGTCTATTTTGGGTGTCATTTTTAAAAAGCCATGGAATATATTGTACAGTCTTTCTGTCAATTGCCTTTACCATGTGCAGTCTTGTGCTGCAGGAGCAGTTGCTAGATGACTCACTAGAATTTTCAAGGAAACTGTGATTATATTTGTTTTTCATTTAAAACAAAATCATCTATTAATTGGAAGGTTGGTGAATCTTAAACATTCTAGCACTAGCGGCTTTTGCATGCGATTCTAGCAACTCAGGAAGGTGAGACGTGAGGATTACTATTAGAAGACAGTCTTGGCAGAAAAGTCTATGAGACCCCCATTTCTAAAACCAGCAGAAAGCTAGACTGGAGGGATAACTTAAGTGGTAGAGTGAGGGACCCTGCATTCAAGCCACAGAGTCAACACACACACACACACACACACACACACACACACACACACACACACACACACGTGGTAGAGGGACCCTGCATTCAAGCCACAGAGTCAACACACACACACACACACACACACACACACACACACACACACACAATTAAAAGAGAAACATCCCAAGAGAAAAAGGTATAGATGGCCAGGCTTTAGGAGATGGCAGTGTTGCCATACTCACTGGCTCCTGGTAATTACATGGGAACAGGTTGATTGCATTGAGACTGTTAAATGTTTTTCCTTATTTGTTTGCTTTTATATATTCTCTAGCATTAACTGAACTAGCTCACCACGGAGTGGAACAGGAAGTTAGCATGGTTCTTGAAAATCAATAAAATGGTGATGCTGGCACTTTTCACTCTAAAGAAAAACATTTAATTAGCTATATTATGAGGCAAAGCATCAATAATGTGCCATTTTGGCAAGAAGATGGTCTCTGAATTCAAAATTATTAAGGAAGGCAAATTTAAATATGTATTTCTAGTCACTGCTGTTAAATCTGCATTTTATCTTGAAGTATATCTTTTTCCTTGAAACACTAGATAATGATAATATATTCTGAATACATTACAATTCGCATACTTAAGCATTTTTTATAGTTGTCTCTATTTGATCCATTTTGATTTTCTGTTTGGAAGTATGTCTTATAATGAGCATAATCATGAGGCTGTTTATATATCATACTGTATTTATACATATTGGGGATACATGTTTGAAAGCGTTTATTCATTGGGGTGTGTAATAGAAAATAAATTGGAAATGCATGAAAGACACTTTGGAAAATGAAGGTTAGAAGAGTTGTACTATATCTGACTGAATATAAAGGACAATGTAAGTTCCAGTGGAAATATGTCTACCAGGGCTATGAATGAGAATTTTTTGTATGGAATATGATGTGTATTTATGAATTCTTTAGTGGTTTATGGGAATGATAGCCAGGTGCAGTGGCTCACACCTGTTATCCTAGCTACTCAGGAGGCTGAGATCTGAGGATCTCAATTCAAAGCCAGCCTGGGCACTACAACGCTGCACTACAAAGCTGCTGAGAGACTCTTATCTCCAACTAATCATTAGGAAATAGGAAGTGGGGCTGTGGCTGAAGGGTAGGGTGGTGGTCTTGAGCTGAAGAGCTCAGGGACAACACGTAGGCCCAGAGGTAGGATGATAGCCTTGAGCTTAAGAGCTCAGGGACAGCACCCAGGCACAGAGTTTAAGCTCCATGACCCACCAAAACAAACAAACAAACAAACAAAAAGCCCCCACAAAACCCAAAACAAAAACAAACACAAAAAAAACATGGGAATGATGATTTTGATATTCCTTTTATTGAGAGGTAGTGGATTATGTCTCTACACTTGGATTTGGGTGGGGTTTATGTCTCCTTCAACTAGCTGAATTTTGTCAATAAAATCATTCATTATGTTCCTGGCACTTTCGGAGTGCTTGCTGGGCTAGAAAAGAAGCTAGCTGCTATTTAAGAAGGTTAGTTACCCTAAAGCAGTCACGTAAGAGAGGTTGCATCCATATCGATCCTTACACGAGGTTAGATTTTCAGAGGCATACATATAAATGAGGCTGCGTTGGATATTAGTACCAGACTATTTGCTTGGTGAATTCCAGAAAATGACCTCAACTGATATTACCAGGTATACATAATTATCTTGAAGAGAAATTTCTTATCTATACAATATCTTGAGATATTTCACTTCATAGTGAGTTTCTTTTAGCAAATGAAATTGTAAACAAAATTGGTCACAAGAAGGGAAGAACTAATATAATAATAACAAAAAATAAACAGGTAATATTGACTTTGAGATTGGGTATGGATAAAGTAAGGGAAGTTGTTTAAATGGATTTTAGTAACAAAATAGTAAGGAAAATGTTTTTGTTTACTATGGAAATGTTCCAAAAGGTTATATGTGAAATTCTAGAAAACTTAAGATATACTAATGCATTGAAGAATATGGTTAAGAACTTTTCAAAAGACTGTCATAAGTGATATAATGATAGAGCTGAGTGAAAAAAAAACTTTCACTTTTCAAGAAGAATTTGTGTAAAATAAAAGTCAATATTTGCCTATTTCAAAAACAAAATCACTTCTCAACTCCAGTGTCACCCAGTAGGATATTTATCCATAATATCAAATCCAGAATTCAGAAGATGTGATCTCCCAATAAATTATACTTCAAACAAATAAAATACCACAACACAAGAATCTTAGATTGCTCCATATTGTTTTTGCTGATTTGTTTCCGACAATAGGGTTTGGAAAATCTTAAGGATTAATTTTTCAAAGTAGTCACGCAAGGCATCTATAACTGGGTGCTGATTCACACATGTAATCCTAGCTACTCAGGAGGCTGAGATATAGGTGACTGATGTCTGATGTCAGCCTGGGCAGAAAAGTCCAAGAGACTCAATCTTTAAAATAACGAGCAGAATTCTAGGATAGAGGCATGGCTCATGGTACAATTTTAGCAAGCCAAAAAAGCAAGAGGCCTTGTACCGATCACCTCCAAAGAGATAGAAAGAGAGAGAGAGAGAGAGAGAGAGAGAGAGAGAGAGAGAGAGAGAGAGAGAGAGAGAGAGAGAGAGAGAGAGAGAGAGACAGAGAGACAGACAGAGAGACAGACAGACAGACAGAGACAGACTGAGAAAGGGGGAGAGAGATAGAGAGAGAAAGAGAGAGGGGGGTGAGATAGGAATATTTCAGAGATTTTATGCATGTGATTGCATACTAGAGTAAATTCCAGTACAATATCTAGGAAACTCACAACACTTAAAGGAGAATTTTGACAGAACATATTGACAGTTTGGACTAAAAAGCGAGGGAGATTATAAAAGAGGGTTTTGCACTAAAAATTCAGTGAGTTAGAAACATTCCAAGACAACTGCTCAACTGTAAACCAGCTATTAGCAGAAAAGGAAAATACTGACTAGAATGGTAGAAATCACAAATCTACAGTAGGCGTTGGTAAACTAATGTGTGGCTCAAGTTTAGGGAGTGGGCTGCTTTTTTATGTCTGGTAAACTAGGAAAATTTTTAGTTTGGGGATTATTTTCTAAAGAATAAAGTTCAACAAAGATAACAAAAGCAAGCAAAAATCAAAATACTAGATAGCAACTTTACAGAAATAAATGCATTTACCTTTATCTAGGATAAAGCCAAGAGTCATTCCCAGGGAGTAGTAATGGTACCTGCCCATGGAACTGTTAATAAGGGACTATCTAATACTATTTTGTCTTGTGTTCTTTCCTTCCAATCCTACATGCATTTCTTTCTTACCTTGTCTCCTTCCTCCTTTCCTTTCCCTTCCTTCCTTCCTTCCTTCCTTCCTTCCTTCCTTCCTTCCTTCCTTCCTTCCTTCCTTCCTTCCCTCCCTCCCTCCCTCCCTCCCTTCCTTCCTTCCTTCCTTTCCTTCCTCCCTCCTTCCCTCCCTCCCTCCCTCCCTTCCACTCTCTTCCCTTCTTCCTCCCATCCTCCCTCCCTTCTCACTCCCTTCCTTCATTCACCCTCCCCACCCTCTTTTCGTTTCTTTTTTATTCCCTCCCTTCCTTTTGATGGTACTGGGAATTGAACTCAGGGGGTGTCAGCCACAGACACTAACACTTAAGCGATGGTTCAATTCTCTGGCCTTTTAGGCTTTTTTTTTTCTTTTCAAGTATAGTCTTATGTTTTTCCTGGCCCAGCAGTGGACTATGATCCTCCTATCTTCACTTTACTGCCTGCATAACTAGGAGTTTAGGATGTGTCCCACCATGACTGGTTTACTACTCTTTTTTTTGTTTTTTTTTGGTCAGTGGTAGGGCTTGAACTTGGGCTTGGGTGTTGTCCCTGAGCTCCTCAGCTCAAGGCTAGCACTCTACCACTTGAGCCACAGTACATCTTCCAGTTCTTGGTGATTAATTGGAAATAAGAGTCTTGCAGACTTTTGTGCCAGGGCTGGCTTTGAACTGCAATCTTCAGATCTTACTTAGCCTCCTGTATAGCTAGGATTACAGGGGTGAGCCACTGTCACACCAGTCGTGGGGCTTGAACTCTGGACCTGAGCTCTTCAGCTCAAGGCACCTGTCCTATCCTTGAGCCACAGAGCCACTTTCGGTTTTCTGTTGATTAAGTGGAGACAAGAGTCTCACGAGCTTGCTTTGTAATGCCTGGGCTGGCTTTGAACCCCAATCCTCAGATCTCAGCCTCCTGAGTAGCTAGATTTACAGGTGTGAGCCACCACCCCTGGCTATTCTTAATAGTAACTTAGATAAACTCTATAACACTAGACTCAGATTCTGTCACTTCATCTTATAATGTCCTTATGTATAGATTTCTGTAGAATTTCTTTTGTTTCATTGTCTTTACCATTAGCTTCTAGATTGCTTTGAGATGCTATTTAACTTACTTTCATACTTTATATTTCCATATGGAAATATATAAAATGCATAAACCTATACATACATACATATATATGAAAGGAACTCTCATGTCCTACCACTGCTTACTTCCCATCTCTAGCCTAACAGGATTTAGCCTAATTTTACTCACATAGTAAATGTTCACCTAATAAAGAAAGCAATCTTAGACAATAGAGAAAGAAATCGAAGAAATCTTAGACAAGAGAGACAACAGAATATACATTTTAAAATACTGCTTACCAGCATTTTCTATTCAAATTTCCCAGATTGATAAACCTCTATGGAAGACAATTTCATAATCTAGTGCATAGTCAAGGGATGAAAGGGAAATCTGTTGAAATCTTATAGGCTTCTAGCCAATCAGAATCTTCAGAGTTAAAAGGTGTTAAACAATTGCTACTAGGCTTGATTACCTGCCAAATGACTGATCATAATGGCATAATGGTATTTCCCAACCATGAGGTTTTGTGAGTCATTAATAACCTGCTTTACACTTACCAGGTGTTTGGTTAAGTGTGCTTACACAAAGAGTTTGCAAATATTTATATTCCACAAAAGTGTTCCCATTGTGTTTACAGAGATGAAGCAGAGGAGTAATTTTTACTTTAAAAGATGGTATTTCTCAAGAAAGGGCACTAGATTTCTAAGAAGCCTAAAGAGAAATGTTACTATAAAGTTTTTTTTTAATTTTGTCTTAATTTTTTCCCTAAGGATATTACATCTGAAGATAATGGTGAGGTTGCATTACAGCAAATAGACACTAGCCAAAAATTATATTTTAATGGCAGTGTGCCATATCTGCCTCTTAAAAAAAAGAACTAGGAAATAGTCTTTTAGCATCTGTTGGGAAACAGAGAGGCTTCAAGTCAATCAAGTTCAACTTTACCTACAGGTACACTTTTAATAGATTGTTCTTTCTCTTGTTTTTGAGAAAGGGATCTTTAAGTAGGACTTCACCAGTCCTCAGGAAACTAACTGTGGACACCATCAAAGAAATACATTTGGGTTAAAGGATAGGGTTTGGAGGTGGGGTGGGAGAGGATCACCTGGGATCTGTTGAAGGATGACAATGATCCACTTGTGAGAAGAAAGAAAAATCCTATTAAGCACAATCCTGGCACTGCTTATGTGGCAACATAAGATGGTAGGTTTGAATAGTTCTATTCACAGAAAGTGTAATAATTACTAGTAGATGTCTAGCTGTGATGGTGGTATAGGCCTGTATCATAGCATTTGAGGGATACAGACAAGAAGATAGTAAATTTGAAGTCAACCTGGGCTATGTAGTTATCTCAGGCTATCTTGGACTACTTCATTACACGGCATCTCAAACACAAACTATAATCCAATGTTCTATGTGTAAAGTTCTGCGTCCATAGCTCTCTGGAATTACATTGGGAGATGGAAAGGGAGAGAGGGAGAGGGGGGAGAGAGAGGGAGAAAGAGAGGGAGAGGGAGAGGGAAAGGAAGAGAGGGAAAGAGAGGGAGAGGGAGATGGAGGGAGAGGGAGAGAGGGAAAGAGAGAGGGAGGGAGAGAATATGAGAATGTGAACTCAAAGTCTTGTACTCTTAGCTTTTTTACTCAGGGCTGGCATTCTACTGCATGAGCCATACCTCCACTTCTGGCTGCTTTTTTTTTTGCTGGTTATCTATTAATTTGAGACTGCTAGATTTGTCTGCCTGAGTTGTCATATGCCTGAGATCTCAGTCTCTTGAACAGCTAGGATTATAAGTGAGAGCCACCGGTACCCAGCCTGACTGGACAATTTTTATAAAGACAGATGGGCTACCATCTCATTTCACAGTATTGAAGAGTAAAATATACTAATCAAAGGGAGTCTCCTCACATATAAACAGATAATAAGGTACCCATGGAGAGCAGAGCTAGTGACTTGCCATAGTTAGGTCATCAAATGTTCCCCAAAGATCCATGTATTGAAGACATGGGATCCACAGTGATACTTTCAGGAGGTAGGATTTACAGGGAAGTCCTTAGGCCATTGAATGTGTGCTCCTGCCCATTCTCCAGAGGGCCAAAGCAGTGTTTGCCTGATGTTGGACTAGAGCCTCCCAAATAGTTAGATAAAATAAACCTTGTTTCTCTATATATTCATTAACAGACATATTTCGTTATAGTGATGGAAAGCTGACCAAGTTCTAAGTCTCCTCCTTAGCCTCCTGTTACCCTGACCTGGTATGGAAGCTTCATCTGAAGGAACTCAAGCTGACTGCAAAGTTCTATGCCTGCTCCTGCTCTCCATCAGAAGGTTGAACACTGATTTAGGACAAAGGGGGAAGAAAGGCTTGACAAACATGTCTACAATCAACCCTGATAATAAAAAAAGAAAAAAACACGTACATAATTATTATTGAACAAAAGCATTTTTTTTGCTTGCAGTTATTTCACTGGCACCCTAACATGAACTAAGACACACATAAATGAGCTATACTCTATGACTGTACCCTTACCTAACATGACTCATCTTCTTCAGACCTATTCAAAGAAAAAAATCATTATTTAAAAAAAAATCAAGATACTCTAAGTGTGTGTGTGTGTGTGTGTGTGTGTGTGTGTGTGTGTGTGTGTGTGTGTGTATAGACTGTTAGGAATAATTCATTGCTTTATATTCTGAAAATGACACTGGGGGAGGAAAAAAAATATACTTCTTGACAAAAGGTTGTATTTAATTGGAAAAAAAGATAATTTGATTAAATGAGACTTTGGAGATTTTGCTCTTTGTTCAAGATGAGTTGACTCTTAATAAGGTTTTGAAAGAATTAGACTCCCTTCTTGCCCATAGCCTTCAGGAACCCATTCTCCTCTAGGATAAACACGCTCCATTTCTAAGTATGTTGTCAGGATGAGCTGTCCAATCATCCCACTTACATTAAAAGTGCATCTCCAGGGCACATTCCACACACAGGCAAGTAGAGCTCACACTTTGGGATCTGCCTGTTATGTGCTAGTCTGAAGAGAGAGCCTGAGGCCTGGGATGAACTCTCAAATGGACCTGCCATTATAGTTGTTTCATTGTTATCATAGATCTCCCGTGGCTTCCTCTTTCTCCCTTTAAAGTGTCTGGAGTTGTTTCTCATAGCACAAGAAAGAACAGATACCAAGGGTCAGTGTTAAAGAATACATTTTTCTCTTTGTCAGATTAGGAAAACTTGGTTTCAATACTACTGAGCAAGTGTTCAATAGTTCTACTAAAAGGGAATCAAGAAGGAAGTTGGATTTTTACATACATACACCTACACACACAGTCAATGAAATGAAAGCAAATGTGGGATATGGGGAAATACAGTGGGAAAGGTTCTATGAAATGATGAGTGTTGTTATGAACCATCAGTCTACGTATGACCAGGAGAAGAATTTCAGCCAGACAGTTTTAATATGACACAAATGCTGGCAAAGGTCATAAAGCTGGCAAAGGTCAGTCCGTGACACCGCTGTTTTACTCAGTGTATCTGTAGGATGCCCTTGGGAGTCAGCTAGAACCTACAAAACTTTTCAACTTGGGCAAAATCAAATAACAAAGGCTTGGTTTCATCTAAAATAACATTTAACTCCTTGAACTACATGTTACAGCTGCTAAAATTCCAGACTGAAGGGATTGTTCTAAATGAAAGTCAAACCATCTGGTGATGGACAGTTTTATTCACTTGGATTTGATAAGCCTGACCAGTACCACTTAGGATAACTCATACAACGAGGTTGCCAGATAGACCTGGAGCCCCAGATAGCCTCCCTCAGTTATTTTTTTCCTATCATCTCGATCCATCTCTATTCACTCACCTCCTCAGACACATAACATTAATATGTATCTGTAGACATGTGGGCATGCTATTCATGATCATATATATATAAGAAATCTGATTTGAGGGGTTGGGAGTGTAGCCCAGTAGTAGAGTGCTTGTCTAGCATGCATAAAGACCCGGAATAAAGACCCAGCTTTGATTCCTTGGTACCACATACATAGAAAAAGCCGGAAGTGGTGCTGTGGCTAAAGTGGTAGAGCTCTAGTTTTGAGAAAAAAAGCCCAAGGACAACGCCAGGCCAAGTTTAAGCCCCAGGACTGGCAAATACAAAAAAAAAATCTGATTCGATGTTATCAGTTAACTGTGTGCACTTTCATATTCCAAAGTGCATCCAGGGTTGCAAGATGAATTTTCTTTAGATTAATTTTGGGGGAAAAAAGTATACCTTTTCAAAAAAAAATTTTAAGAGTATTGCTAAGTGGAATTTGGTTAGTGAAGACATACTTTGAACATACGGGTTTGGGACTCAAGAACATCCAGCCTGTCAGAACAGGACTCTTTCCTTAAACAACAGCCTCATTTCCTACTCAGGCTTCTTCGTGTCTCCATTCTGCTAGAGCCTGCCCCCTAGTAATAGCTCAGCAACTGTTTATTGAGTAAATTAAGGAGCACTAATTTAAAGATAATTGAGCAATTAGTAGGTAATGAATGATTTGTAAATTAGCAATTTATAATAAATTACAAATTATTTAGTTAATCAGTAAATAATTAAACTTCAATAGAGATAACTATAAGAAATTCAGTAAGTAAACTAATGGCCAGATTGAGAAAAGAAAATCTAAAAAAATGAAAGGTCCAAACCACAGCGTGTTTGCAATGGAGAGAAATGTTATTATTTTCCCACACTGTAACCATATAAATGGGTATGGAAACAAAATTAGATAAATTAGTGAGTAGTGCAATTCACAGTGCCATCTTGCATAATAACCCATTATTAACAACAATTTATTTAATAAATTCAACTACTAAAAGCCTAATTTAGAATGTTTTGCTGTTAAAACATCCATGAGAATTATTTTTTCTGTTCAAATTCTTTTACGTTGCCAATAAGGAATCTGAGTCCTTTGTCCATTGTACAAGTTGTCCCAATATCCTTGGCAAGGGCAGAGCCTATGGGCATTTTCAGTTGGCTTATTTCTTTATCTGTATCTTTTCTCCAACTACACAACTCAATCCTATTTTCTTTCACTGCCTACTATACATCATCTTTTTGCAGGAGCCAACTTTTACAATCTGATATATTTGTAATGCTTATTTTCAAAAAAAATCTAAGATGTTTCAGATTGGGCACCATACATTTATTGCCTTCTGAATTGGGTATGGCTTTTTGCAACATTTACTTACACTGATACCTCTTGCAAGAAGTAGACCTACAAGGAACATACAAGTAAATCCCTTTTCCTTTCCTTTCCACTCCATTCCTTTCCTTGCTTCTGGTTTTTAAGTAGTAATTCGAGATAAGAGTCTCATAATCTTTTCTGCCTGGACTGGCTTGGAACCATGATCCTCAGAGCTCAGCCCCCTGAGTAGCTAGCATTAAAGGTGTCTGGCTTCTCCTCTTTCTTTTATCAATATATTTTCAAAGAAAATCCAACTCAAGCATGCAAGCTAGCATTGACAAGAAGGAATACAGATTGCAAAAACACCCAGAAAGGAAACCAAGATGTTAAAGAAGAGAAAATGACAAGGACATTTTTCCAACTATGAAACACTTTTGCCAGTATAACATCTAAAACACAATCAAGGAGAAGTATCACTAAATATATATTTTCAATTGTTTTTAGCCCATTTGTGATACTGTATGATGATGTTAAAAAAATAAAGCCAACTGCAGATGAGAGTTGGTGGCTTACATCTGTAATACTACCTACTTGGAAAACTGAGATCTGAGAATCATGACTCAAAGCCAGCCAGGACAGGAAAGTCTGTGAGACTCTTATTTCCAATCAACTATCAAAAACCAAGAAATGGTGATGTGGCTTAAGGTGGCAGAGTACTAGACTTGAGCACAAAAGCTCAGGGACAGTGTCCAGATCCTGAATTCAAGCTCCAGGATTGGCACACAAAAAGCAGGGTGTGTATGTGGATTAATAGTCTTCTATCTTCTTTTTATAAATAAAGGTCACATTTTCACTTTTTTTCATATATTTTTATTGTAATTATTAGAAGGGTTACATTATATTTGCCAGATAGAAGGTGCATTAATTCACATACATTGATACCCTTTCTCACATTTTCTCTTCTTGAAGGATAACTTCACTATTTAAAACAACTGAAATGCTATCACCTGGGGTATATATACCATCCCTCAGTGTTGAACTCCTTGGCATAAAAAAAAAAATCTTCCACAATCATTTGCAAATTAAGGTATGTGTTGGGGCTGGGAGTTTGGCCTAGTGGTAGAGTGCTTGCCTAGCATGCACGAAGACCTGGGTTTGATTCCTTGGTACCACATCATAGAAAAAGGCAGAAGTGAGTGGTGCTGTGGCTCAAGTGGTAGACTGATAGCCTTGAGGAAAGCCCAAGGACAGTGCTCGAGCCCTGAGTTTAAGAGATGCTTCATTACTATGCTTATTATTTAATTAATGAAGGCAAAAAGATCAGATTAAAGAGATCAAGAATTCCCTTGAATTTGAGAAAATTTTTAGCTTTAGGTGCCAGAAGAGCTCAGTACTGCCATCTCCTGGCCATTTAATCCGAGTTAATTTTCCTTCCCTTCCTTCCCCTTCCCTTCCCCTTCCTCCCTTCCTTCCTTCCTTCCTTTCCTTCTGTCCCTTTCTTCTCCTTCCTATGTAATATATCTGCATTTTAGGTTCTTCATCTAAAAAGAGATTCACATTACTATTCTATCTGCAGGACTTCTGAGATTAGATAATATGTGTGAAACATCACTTTATAAATTTCAAGTGTGATACAAATCTCAGTGGGAAGTTTCTTATGAATAAAAAAAACTTATGAGTTTCTGAGGACATCCTTCGAATAGTTAACCAAACACATTCAGGAAATTGTTTGGCGAAATGAGATGGTTTCCATTGCATATCCCACAGCAGCATTTGTCGTGTGTCTGCACTCAGCTGACAGTCACCCTTTATCAACTTTGTAGCTGGCTGCATTTGTTGGGACACAGGCTAGTTGTTGACTTGGACTTAGTGAGACGCTGTTTTACAGAGAAAAATATATCCTTTCTCCCCTTTTCCTGTGTACTCAATTGATCATGACCGTGAATTTATTACAAAATGGAAGAACTGAGATGATCGTTCTGGGTAACTACAGAAGCCCCCCTTGCCCCACACTACCATCTCCAAGTGATTTGCTTTACCATCCATTGAAAGATTTATAAAGAAGGACACTGTGCAACACCTGACCTTTAGAAACAACTCACAGCATGCCCTCCCCTGGAAGGAATTCTAATGTCTTCATGGCTTAGATTACCTGCTGCGGACCAACCACTGGGGAAAGATGCTGAAA
Source organism: Megascapheus bottae (assembly GCF_031878675.1). Lineage (NCBI taxonomy): Eukaryota > Metazoa > Chordata > Mammalia > Rodentia > Geomyidae > Megascapheus > Megascapheus bottae. The sequence continues at coordinate 52,336,364 of NC_143517.1, forward strand.
ATTTAATGAATTTAAGAAGAGCTGTGGAAAGCTTCTCTTCTGGAGGAGACTTGGGGAAGAAAGAGGTAAATAGACAGAAAATACTCAAGGAAATTACACCATCCCCCAAAGTGGCATCTCCAGAGGACAGTGATAGGAAGTGCAAGAGGTATGATTTATTCTGAGGCTCATTTACCTACAACTGGTTTTACTACTGTGGCTGGTTACAACTGTGGCAAAGAAGAAATCTCATCGACAGAAGAGGGAAAAATGCTCAAGAAAACATTGGTCATATAACTAAGAGTATTGACATAAAGATTAAGGTCTTAGGGTGCTGTGATTACACATGACCCTTTGTGTGTGGTTAAGGATTACAGGGATGAATTCAGAATATAATCTAAGGATCCAGGACAGAATAGAATAGAATTTCAGGATCCAGGGAAGGATGGGAGGGGTGTTACATAGAGAAGCAAAAGATACCAGATGTGCAATTCATCTGGAAAGTGGACATATGTATAACATCCATAAAATAACTTAAATAGTAAAAAAAAATTTGCCTGAACATGTGATACAGAAATGCATTGACAGATGTTTTTAAGCAGTAAAAGTCTATATATCTTAAGATAATATTATATCTTAGCAATAAGTATATGTGCAGTAAATATTTATGCAGCAACAAATATTTTAAAAATTACCAGAAAGTGTTTATATCAGTGATTATTTCTGGGTGTTAAAATTAGTGAGGGGAATCTTAACTGTGTGTATGTGTGTGTGTCTGCATGTGTGTGTAGATTCTGATATTCCTATGCAGAATATATAAGACTAGATTAATACAGCACAGATTTTTGAATTTTATGGAAAAATAGATTTTGGATAGAGAAGTCAGCATAGACATGTGTGTCACTTGTATGTAAATAAAGTTTTATGGGAACTGTTCATTCACATACCACAGAGACAGAGTTCAATGACTGTGACAGAGTCCTACTGGCAGATGCTCCACCTGACCCTTTCCATCAAAAGTTTCCAACCACTTACTATGTGTGTCAGCTTGGGGAAGTTAAAACCTTCATGTCTCATCTCTGCAGACATGAAGAAATCAGGGAGTCCTTATGAAGTTAGTGGAAAATGTTAAACATTATGTTTGTTATATAGGAAATGTTCAATAAACATTAAGTTTCTATATACTTTATGTACTTCACTTTAAGAGGATGCATTATTCCACCAGTATATTAAAACCCATTGAAACTGACATTTTGTTGGTTAAGATCACTCTACAGGGGCCGGGAGCTTGGCCTACTGGTTAAAGTGCTTGCCTAGCATGCATGAAGACCCGGGTTCGATTCCTCGGTACCACATACATAAAAAAAAGCCAGAAGTGGTGCTGAGGCTCAAAGTGGTAGAGCTCTAGCCTTGAGAAAGTACAAAGACAGTGCTCAGGCCCTGAGCTCAAGCCCAGGACTGGCAAAAAAAAAATCACTCTACAAAGGCAACTTTATAGGGTCTTATACAAGCAAAATGTATCATGGGGGATAGCATCAAAATTTGGGTGTTTGAGTGTTTGAAATGATAGGCTGTATTTGCATTTCACTTTATTACTTGTGAAACATTCAAATCAGTACTTCATTATCTCCATCATGGTTTGATAGTTTTGTGCTTCTGCCCTGCTATCCTAAACAGAAGCTTTTCAAGTAAAGGAAAGTTCTTTCCACCCAACAAAATAGCAACTGACTTAAATTTTAGCAAAGTGAATATTGTCATAGTACTAAGACAATCACTGTTGAACTAAGCAGGGTACTAGACATAGTCTACCAAAACAGGCTGGGAAGAGCTGCCTGAAGGGAATTAGAGATTTAGAAAATTGCACAAATTGGAGTCTGTCAAGCACACTTAAGAATGGCACTTTGGATCCAAAATAGGAGTTCTTTAAAAAAGCAAAATGGGACTTCTTCAAGAATGAGACAGGGAGACAGACTTGAACATCAATAGAATGTAATTATAAGAAGCTGCAGATAGGAAAGTATCAGATGAGCCTTACGAAAGTGAGGCAAATCAGGACAGTGAAGGACTAATCAAAGTGTCCTTATCAACAGAAATGAAGAAAGCCGTTAAGTTCAGTACTAAAATGATCAAAGGAAGAACAAACTCAGTTTAATCCAATCAACACTTATTAAATGCCTATTTTAAAGTAAGCCCTAGATTAACAGAGCTAAGGACAGTAAGACAAAGAAGACCCTATTTCTACTCTAGTATTTTCTGGACAAGTGTGTGTGTCGGGGGGTGGGGGGAGACATGTAACTTTCAGATCACATGATGAGTATGAAAGTAAAAGTGCAGAGAAAAGGCCTCAAAAAGCAAGTTTTGCCAGAGAGGTCAAGAAGGGAAAGGAAGAGTGGTAAGTTGAGTAAGTTCCTTTGGGGCCACTGGGTCAAGAAAAAGACAACTGTATATAGGAGGAATGGCTGAAAACAGAGTTAAGAAATTACCTTATGTGCCAAGCTCAAGAATCAGGTCTTCAAGAATGAACGTTCTGTATACTGGATGAAGATCTGATCAACTTTATTTGTAAAAGACTAAAAGGTAGACAGTTGGTTGAAGTGATGAGACAGGGGCCTAGGAATAAGGGCCAGTGCTGCCAGCAGAATGAACACGCAAGGCGTGAAGGCTGGCAGTACACTTAGTAGGGGAAATAAGACAGAATGTAGTTATGTTTTCAAACAATAATGTAAAAGTAGAGATAGAAAGTCTGAAGGCCTATAAAAGAGGCAGGAAATACAACTCTGGGACGAGAGGAGGAAGGGGAGGAGAGCATCTTTTTCGTGGCACATTGAAGACATGGGGAAGAAGGGATAAAGATGAAGATAATCTTTTAGGGAAAGGTCGGGGCAATTCACTGCCATGAGGAGATATGGAGACTTCACAGACAGAACATTAGCTATGAAACCACTTGGGAAGCTTGGGAACAAACTAAGGACAGGTAAAATAATTACTCAGTAGTTTCAGAGGGCTCATGAGCACATCTGACTTTTACATTAAAAAGTAATGATGAGCCCTTGGTTACTCATTACTAACCAAGTCATATCACTAAATGCTACTGAAGAACATCCAACGCAAGAAAACCTAGCTCCTCTCACCCAGACCTCAAAACCTCCGGTAACTCAGCTCTCCATCTCCCCTTCTGACTTATCCTCACCTTTACTGTTCCCTCTTCAAGGCTCAGAAGCAGAGTCTGAATATGATAGGACCAGATTTCAAGGGCTCTCATATTTCTTTAAAAAATTTCCAGGAGCCAAACTTAACTGCATAACATAACACTTGAAGGGCTTTATCGTCTAAAATTTTACACAGGATAAATTTGGCCACCTCTAAGATTTCCTAATCAGCATGGCTTGACAATGAGAAGATGATTCCCTTTTTGTTTCTCCTTTAGTATTTCCTTCTGCCTTTGTTTTCTACTGCATTCACTTTGAGCTTCTAAGATGCCATCAGTCACCCTGTGGAGGTCATAATAAGAGCTTTGGACTCAAACAGTCTCAACTTCACTATCTCTGGGTTTTTATGATATTAGAAAATCTGAGTTCTCAGTTCAGCAGTTCATCTTACTATTATAATAAAGAATCAACTCAACAATATATGCAAAATACTAACTGGTGGGATGGCATCCAAATACTTGAGATATATATATATATCATATATATACATATATATACATTTACTTTTTAAAAATTAAATTTATTGTCAGGGTGATGTGTAGACAGGCAAACATATTAAACAACTTTATTATCTTTAAGTAATTGCACAAAGAAAGTACCATATATGAATATATCTTAATCTGTGTTGCCCCTTCAACATAATTAACCCCCTTCAACTCATTTCCTTTACTTTTCTTTTTCCTTTTTTGTGAGTCATGGGACTTGAACTCTGGGCTTGGGTATTGTCCCTGAGCTCTTCAGCTTAAGGCTACAGCCCTACTCCATGAGCCATAGTGCCACTTCTGCTTTTCTAGTGGTTAACTGCAGATAAGAGTCTCATGAACTTTAGTGCCTGGGCTGGCTTTGAATGGTGATCCTCAGGTTTCAGACTCCTGAGTAGCTAGGATTACAGGCATGAGACACTGCAACCAGCTCCCTTACCTTTCTTAATTTTGTGGTTTACACACATAAATTCTTTCCTACATACTTCTCCCCTGAGTTTGCCTACCATTCTCCCCTTGCTCCCCACCTTCACCTCTTCTTGGATGTACTCATTTCTTAGTATTGGTATTACTGGGGTTTGACATAGTCTTTTGAAAACATCTGAGCTCACCATAAAGAGCCTATAGATTTACAGGTACATATCATCTACCAAAAATGAAGGGAAGCATGCAATCTTTGTTACAGTAAAGCCATCAGCACACCATAGCACTATTTAGCACTATTTGGCCAAGATATAGATTGAGTCCCTCAATGGACGAATGGATCAAGAAAATGTGGTTTAGATATACAACTAAATTTTATTTATCTATTAGAAAAAATGATATTGTACCATTTTTAAAGAAATGGCAAGTCTTGAAAAAATTACACAATGTGAAGTAAGCAAGACCCAGTGAAACAAAGGTTGCTCAGTTTCTTTCCATAAATATTTTTAAAAAGATAAGGTATTCTTCAACATAATGATATTTTAAGGAAGGGAAATAGTTACAATACTTGCATCCTTTATATTTTGGGTTACAAGGGAAATATCTTGAAAACATGCAATATTAAATATATGTTATAGAGATGGCATAACAGTATTATGACATTACATTTTATAACTCAATAACACATACACAAAAATGATATTTGACAGGCAAATTTTGGAGGTATGGAAAAATTGAAGCTGTCAGGTATTAGAATGGTAATTAGTTAGATGAGATACTCTCGTCATATAATGGAACCATAAATTACATATACATATATGTGTATGTACATATAGAAAAGTACATATTTCTGTAATTCTTTACTCTTTGGAAGTATTTCCCTTCACACATTTTTACATTGGGCTTATATAGCTACAGATAAATAGTACGAACAACTATCACCGGGTCTGTATGTTAACATTATCGTATTATATTTATAGGAAAGGAAATGTGGACTTGGCACAGTCCATACACAATGACCAATCAGTAGAATTGCTTCTGTCACAAGCTTCCAGAGTCCATTATTTTTCTTTAGTCTTTTGTAACAAGCACAGATATAAAACTTGGCAGGAGCATTTAAACATGGGAATTAGAAATATTTCCAGTGAAAATTTTAACAAAGAATACTGAAATTTGGACAAAATATCTTACCATGCTGGCCAAGATCTTCCTTCCAGAGACAGGATCTCACTATGTGCCTCAGCTGGCCTCAAACTTAGAATCTTTCTGCTTCAGCATTCCAGCTGTTGGTATTACAGATACAACCTATCTTATGTAACTCATGGTCGAGACCTCTTAAAAATTATGACATTTCATCAAAATGTTCATATACTATATTACATGTTATATATATTATATACTAATATATATATATATATATATATATATATATATATATATATATATATATATATACCTAGCCCTCTACATGCAGGCTTCAGTTTCCTCCATCAATAAGATAATGCTTTAGGCCACCTAAAGGAAGAGAGTCAATGGGTCACTTAGCTGACTGCCCTCTAAGAGGGCAGTTACAGAGATTCTTACACATGCAGTGTAGGACTCAGTAAGGATGGAAAGTTACCCAGAAGGGAGCATATGGCATATTAGCTTCGAAACAGGAAACGGGAGAAAAACAAGGGTGGAGAGTACCCAATGACACAAACTGACTCCAGCACTTTCTCAAAACATACAAAAACCCAAACAAAACCAACTGACAAAGAAATTAACAGTCATCATCATCAACAACAAAAATGGTCTCAAATAGAAATGGGAGCCAAAAAGTAAACAGTGATTTCTCAAAACATATCACGCATAACTGACTTAAATTTTCTGACAGAGCAGAACAGAAAGCTTAGCATTCAAAACCGAACAAAGGATGGGGGCTGTTATTCATATTTGACTGAGTCTCACATGACAACATCAGACAAGACTCCAGAGGTGGAATAATGGAGGAAAAACTGGATCTGGTTGAATGTGAGTAAAGTCACTATATGACCTTCATTCTATTCCCCCAACTCGGCTGGCTATCCACTTGAATTTTCACACAAATGGGTCTCCTGTCCTTTCTTAGCCATGTCATTTACCTTTGAATATTTTCTAGTATTGTGTGCTCTCATATGAATCACTTTTGCGTTGGGATTCTGTCTATTCTTGTGAAAACAAACAGGAGAGGGGAAGGGGTCTTTTATAGTCTGACACTGAAGCTTCAAAGATTTCTTCTGTTTCTATTTCACTGTATTTGGACAATTATTATCTATTTCACCAAGCACAGTATTTGCACTGCTTATCAAATACTTATCAGTTAACTAAATATAGACTAGTAATGATGGTGGCAGAAAATTTTTATGGACCTCCCCTAAGGTGTCAGGTATTGTTCTAAATATTTTCCTACTTCTCCCAAAAAAGCTAATATGGAGATCTTGTAGATGTTGCACATAAAGAAGAGCTTCTTATTCTTCATGCCAAACAGTTCCAGGCACCATTCTAGGTACTTGGCAGGCGTCTGTGTGTAATGGACACTCAGTTCTCAGTAGACATCCTGCATATAGAAAGCCTACAAGAAATAGTAGGCAATACTAATGAGGACACAAGTTGTCTCAAACATCCCTGCTCCACAGTGCAATGATTCCTTTGATTCCAAAACCCTAGTTCATGAAAGAAATAGTTCAACTGGTAATGACTTGCACTTTTGCTGTCCAATATTATTACTAATATTAAATAAAGTCCTACATTTAGAATATCAGTAACTGCTCTCTTGAAGCAGTGGCTTCTTTATGCTAATCTACAGAGTGATCATAGTCTATGGGAGAAAGTGAAATTATATAATTATATAATTAAATAAAATTATATAAATATATAATTATATAATTGAAATAAGGTTGTGCGCACTGTCCCTGAGCTTTTCTGCTCAAGGCTAGAGTGCTACCACTTTGAGCCACAGCTCCACTTCCAGATTTTTGGTGGTTAATTGGAGTAAGAATCACAGATTTTCCTGCCTTGGCTGACTTTGAACCATGATCCTCAAATCTCAGCTTTCTGAGTAGCTAGGATTGCAATCACAAGCCACCAGCATCTCAACATACATTTTTCTTAAAGCAACATTTATTGTATTTTTAAATATTGAGGATTGGGGGTGGGGACTGCTAACATACAATTGTTTTCTAAAATGGTAATGAGTGTAGGTTTTAAAGATATTAACGATTAAAATACAAAGCTGGCAACCATATTCCAGTTGAAATATAATTTCTGCAGTTTAATTCATCTTTGAAATCCATACTAATTGCTGAATCAACAAGCAGAGTGTTATAAAGCCCAGAGAGATACTACTGTTCTTTTGATAGTAATACCCCAAGTGATGTCTGTCTTTATAAGACTGCTTTGGCATTTCCAGATTATTCTTACAGAAAAAAATACCTAAGTTGGGTTGTTTTAAAATTTACCTATTCTCTTGGGGTTCTACGAAATGTGAGAGAAATCTCATCTCAGTGTGTTGCCTCATTTGACTCCTGCCACATCTATGATAGAATATGGCAACTGTGTTCTAGCTGAGACTCCAACTATCACACTCTGTCCTTGAGGGGAAATCCTAGAAAGTGTACTTCACTTTAGCTACCTTCTCTAAAAGTTATTTGTAAACTGAAATTCATGCATTCAGAAGTAGAATGGACAATCTGAAGATGGTCATTTATTGTTGTTGTTAAAGGGAAACCTGTATTTGCAACGTGTTAGAGGTTTTGAAATTTGTTGTGGTAAATATGAAGCTATATTAAAACAAGGAAAAATTGCTTTAACCTTTAGAAGTCCAAATAGTACTTAATTATTTAGGGATTATACACCATTTCTTCAGTTTACCAACAGAGGTTTTGGTACTGTTTTCCATAAAAGGTATCATTCTTACCAGATAGACTCCTCCTCAAAGACAGAATATATACACATATTCATTGAATACTTCTATGTGGGGATTAGTCTGTTCACTATTTATTTTTTCACTCACTTATTCAATAATTGATTTATGTTGTGGGTATTTATTTTGTATTTTGAGTTACAATAAAATTCTACTGTTTTGCATTATTTCATTTATTTTAGCTGAAGTAGACAGTTTCTGATTTTACAACATGTTCTGGGTTTATTTTGGCTACTCCTTGAACCAGATCTAGAACTGGCCATTTTACTAAGAGCCTTTGGTTTCTATTATTCCATAACACTGGGTTTCTAATATTTTTGTGAGAAATCAAGATTTTGGGGCTCAGGTGTTCAGTTCTGCTAGGGTGATTTCGTTTCTCAGCCTTTTTAGTTAAGGGACGAAGAATGAATACCTGTGTGTTCTAACTCATGCACATTTAATATCACAAATAATATAAAATACATAAGTATATGTTATATAGATACTATAAAAATTTGTATCTATATTTCTTTTTTTTTTTGCCAGTCTTGGGCTTGAGCTCAGTGCCTGAGCACTGTCCTTGGACTTTCTCAAGGCTAGAGCTCTACCACTTGAGCCTCAGCACCACTTCTGGCTTTTTTCTATGTATGTGGTACCGAGGAATCGAACCCAGGTCTTCGTGCATGCTAGGCAAGCACTCTACCACTAGGCCAAACTCCTGGTCCTGTATCTATATTTCAACATGAGTTTTAGCACATGGATTTTTCTAGCCTTGTCCTTTTGCTGTAAACTCCCACTCCAACAATTAGAAATCTGTTTCTACTTTCTGTCATCAATCTCTACTTAATTTTCAATTCTAGAATTCAATGGAAAACAATTTTAACAACCAGCACAAAATGCTTATATCCAGTTATTTTTTAATTTTGCTTTTAGTCTTATGAATTACATTCTTTCACAGATTTACTTAGTTCCAAACCTAGTTTGGACTCTTTTCTCTTCATTTTCAAAAAAACCATTTCATACATTTGTAAAATGATATCTCATTCTATTGTAATCTTCCACTTACATTACTTTGCTCTCTATTTTCTTAAACCTTCTCTTTATATATATACATATATATATATACACACATACATTTTTAGGATTTTTCAACTGACCCATGTTCTGGGTTAATCTCAGTTCAACTGGATTTATTGTAATCTTAAAATTATTATTTATTATTGTTGTCTAACTCTTAAAATTATTCTTATTTTGGTTACTGTATTCTCTACTTGGTTCTTTTTTTTAAAGCAGTTTACAGTTCTCTGTCATATTTTATATCATGTCTGTTATCTATTTAACTATATTAAACTGGCTAGTATTTAAAAAAATTTACCTATTCTATTATAAGCACATATTAATTGCACAAAATAGTGGGTTTCATTATGAAATTTTCATACATATATATGATGTACTTTGATCATTTTCATACTCTCTTATTACCTTATCCTGTACCTCTTTCTGCAGGTTCCCTTCTTCCCAAATTATCTTCCTGCTACTATTATTTCTCTTTCTTATTTTAATTTAGAGTCTGCATATAAAGAAAACACATAATACCTGGCTTTCTAAGTTTGGCTTACTTTGCTTAACATGATGATCATCACTTTTATTCATTTTTCTACCTATGTCATGGTTTGCTGAACTCAATGTTTCTATATATTAACTATCTCTGTAAATTCCTTATGATGTTTTCTGTTTCCTTGGTTTAAGCTCTTAAACCCTTTATTTCTTTCCTTCTCCTTATTTTGAGATTAGTATGTTTTCTTTTTGATGGATATTTAATTCATTGACATCACATCTATTTTTCTAATATAGGTATCACATTGAATGTTTCTTTGCTAAATTCTGCTGTAGTTGTATCATACAATGTTTGAATGTCTCCATTATACTTCAAAATAATTTCTGATTTCTCACACAACTGTTTTCTTTACACAAGCAGTAACTTTGTATGGGAATGTCTTAGTGTCTTCTTAATGATTTCTAATTTAATTTTGTTGTAGTCAGAAAACATGCATCCTGTAAAATTTCAGTTTTTGAGTATATAGACTAAATTTTTGATATACTGTTTTGCCTGACATAAGTAATAAGCAAACTACAGTTTAATGAATCAACGAAATGAATAGAAATAAACTACTCAAAGAGCCAAAATGGAAATGCTTTGGCACACACAAAAAAACCAATATAGCTAGACCATCAAGGAATGTAGGAAAATGATGAAACGAATATCATTTGAGTATAGGAGTTGTCTGGCTAATGCACATCAAGAAGAGATTGTTTACAGAAGAGTAGAAGTGAACATCTCCCAGAGGTAGAGGAAGATGGATGAGGTGAAGGGGGGGAGGTTTCACAGTCTTATGTGCTATTGGACCAGAGGGAATCACATCTATAAACAAGGAAATTGGGAGGCAGCATTTTGTGATATCCAATCAACAGTCTACTGGGATGAAGAGAGTATCTGTAGATATCACTAGGGTTCCATTACCGCATAGAAGAGAAAGAATCTATAAAGGTGGAAGTCACCAGGACTTTCTTCAGTAAGAATTTTGAACCAGGAAACCTAAACAGGGCCTAAGGACATGGTTCAGTTATTTCTCACCATGAAGGTAGTAGTACATTTCTTAACAATCTAACACGACAAAGGTGGACCTAACTCCTACCCTGAGAGCTACCCAGATTGGCCATTACTTTAAATAAAATCTAAGAAAAGTTTTCTATAGAAAGTAGTAACTATACTCAAGGTACAAGGAAAATGAAGCTGATAGTCTGATGTCCAATTTTTCCTAACTCTTGTGTGTATTTCATCTTTTCTTGTGTTTATTTCTAATTAAAAGGGATTTTAAAACTGACCCTTAAAATCCTTTCTAACACTAAAAAGTCTACTATAACCCCCAAATCATCAAGAAAAACAAGTTTAGTACCATCAGTTTAAGAATGCTGAGGAATATTCTTTAGGTGAATAAGTAGGAAGTTAGTAAGTTTCTACCCAAAAGGCAAAGTAACCCATGCCCTACAAATGCCAGGAATGTTACTAAACAGATACAATACACATAGTATATTATATGCAATATGAAGTCCACAGAGAAATTAAATGACATACAATATAGAGAAAAATAGAACACATATCCACAGGGATGAACAATGAAGGCAAGAAAATGTACAGGTGAAGCACTGTGGCAGTTAAATGTATCATTTTATTTGACTATAATGGATTATACTAAGTAGTATTCTCATAGGTATATCACAAAAAGTAATTATCCTACTTTTTTGACATTTGTTAACTCTACACCTCACTGTCTCTGTGGAGAGATCTAACCATAATAAAAGAAGACAACTGGAAAAGATAAAGGGCTCAAAACCAAAGGCTCAGAAAAATCAGCACCTAACCAAGCACTGCTAGCAAATGCATTGAGCCACATTCCAAAGGTTCAAAAGCCACAGAGTGGTTTCCCTTTACTCAACAGCAGAAACAGAGCTGACAAATTTTAGGGTTCTATATCTCAGTGGAATATTTTTAAAAGGGGGAAAGAGATAAAAAAATGGGCAATAGTTGAAACACACAAAAAGACCAGGAGTACTTAAACTGTTTTGTATAGGCGCATTTGGCAATAAGACAAATCAATACAGACCATTTGCAAGGATAACTCAAAAGATAACTGTTCCTGCAGACATCAAAAAAGATATCCATTGTTGTTCCATGAAGTAGACTAAAACAAAAAAACAAACAACAACAACAACAACAAAAAGACCTTTATGACATTCATTCAAGAGAGCTTTTAAAAAATATTTTATATTCTGGGAATTTCTGAGTACTTCATCCATGAAATAAGTCTTTAAAGTTGGCAGGGGAAAGAGTCCTTCACAGATGGGGGATTTGAAGCCAAAGGAGTTGAGGCGACTTAGCACCACCATAGGAAGAGTACTAGACACAGCCAGGGGCTGCAATCTCTGCCAGCCTGAAAAGATTTATAACTGTGCATAAAAGGGAATCAGAAAGCTGCCTGTGAGCTTACACCTGGTCCCAGTAGAGCCTCCTCATCAGCATGCCAAGCCTTGTATCAGAAAGCTAGGGAAAGAATCTTGCAAGCACAGAATAACCGATACACTCTATATGTTTTCTCCATGCCTAATTTGATTATTTTAATCTGTGTGTCTTAATATGCCTCTCCAGTATTCTGACCATCTTTTTTCCTTTTAAGATGCAGGGAAATAATATAGTTTTCGAGAAAGCTATCTGCCACACACACAAAAAAACAATAAGTATCTTCTGGACACAATTCCATTATCAAAAATTCTAATATGAAATTTACAAAACAGTCTGGAAAACTGGTGGGTGAAAACATATCTTAGAGCTGGAGGCATGGATCAAATGGCAGAGTCCAGAAAGCGCAAGTTTCTGATTTCAATCCTTAGTATTGCCTCCCAAACAAACAAAACTCCCCCCAAACTGGAAGCATAGCTGTTCTTAGATGTTGAAGCAACTGGGGAGATGATATGTTAGAATTGAGTAGTCCTTCAAGCACAAGAAAAGCATAAGCATAAGAAAAATGCTAATATAGTATAATTATTTGAGAAAACAAATAGAAAAAATATTTTTAAACTGCCAAGATTTAAGTACCATTTTTCATAAAAGGTTAAAGTCATGACTTTATACAAACACAAAATGAATACATGTTTTCCATTTTCTTTCAGTAATGAGTGAACTGGTAAGATGTGACAACCATCTAAAAAAGCAAATCCAAATAACAGACACAATTAAAAGTTGGAAAGGCTTAAATGAATAAGCAAATGAAAGGCAGAGTTCACCTTTTTTAGTGGTCCATGTCTAATACTTCTATAGATAAGAATTATTTCTTTGATAAATACCTTTAGGGGATACATTCCAAATCACCTAGACCAGAGGTAGTATAGAGAACTCTATAAATACTATGTTTTTTCATAGCCGTACACACCTTATGATAGAGTTGATAAATTAGACCCAAGAGGTGAGCAATGATAACTAATAGAGCATTTATAATCTGACAAATGTTATGAGACTGTGGACTTTCTGAAGATAGGAAATTTTCCATGGCAGATATTTGGGCCACACTTGCTCAAGAGTAACTAAGTTCACAGAAAGAAATCCATGAATCAAATAGAGTAAACACTGTTATTTACAACATGCAGAACCAGAAAGTAGCTCTCTATAATCAGAATTACATGACACAAAATGATGTGATATAGTTGGCTGTGCATAGTTCTCCATGAAAACGTACTTTTATTCCATACGTGGATCGCTATTTTATTTATTTATTCCCTTCGTCTGGTACATGGTAGATTGCTCCATAAATCCTCGCTAAATGGGTGTATGTGTACTTTACATGAGCATAAAACTAGGCCCTTTACATATATCATCACATTTAATATTCCCAACAACTTTTAAAGTAAACATTGTTCTCATTCCTCTAATGAATAACCAACCTGTGGTGACATTATGCAGTTACAATGTCTTAAAGGTTGCGGTAAAGAACAGCTAGAAGGATTTGACTCAGACCTATACTCAGAAAGCACACTGCCCTTTTATTTATGTATTTATTTTTTCTTTCTTTTTTTTTTTATTTCCAGTCCTGGGCTTGAGCTCAGGGCCTGAGCACTGTTCTTGGACTTTCTCAAGGGTAGAGCTCTACCACTTGAGCCTCAGCACCACTTCTGGCTTTTTTCTATGCATGTGGTGCCGAGGAATTGAACCCGGGTCTTCATGCATGCTAGACAAGCACTTTAACCACTAGGCAAAACTCCCGGCCCCTTATTTTTTCTTTTATTTCCTTTCCAATTAAGATATATTGTTTTTATTTACTATCACTAGACCAGTCATGGACCAAGTACTTCTAAATCACAGGATTTTTAAAATAGGCTATGCTGACATTCCAAGCTTCCTCACTGAGCACAATATTGGTGATATGTTTTAGGAAAATTAAGTGAAACAGCACTCAAGAGAATCTAGGCACAAATAAGAGACAAGAGAAAAAACCTCCTTTGCAGCCTGGTGGATTAGGACAGGGTATCACCAGCCCTTGAGGCACTTTGGTTTTGTTTTCCCCTTTCCAATTTCCCTTTCCCAATTCTGCAAGATAATACAGCTAAAGGAATTCAACAATACTCTTGCCAGTGAGTAACTACTAGTAACCATTCACCATCATGGTAGGATCCCCATGACTTGGACTGCTTTCACAATACTAGGGGGAGGTACTATGATCATTTCTTTTACACAATAAAGCTAAATGAAGTGAATGAAATGGCTTTGGCAAGATTGGGTATTAAAGCTGTAGCTCCAGACTTGTCCCTTATATCCATTCCTCTGGCATCTCCCATCAAGTTCTTACAAATATCTGAGCTCTGCTTGCTTTATTATAGCCTCCAAAGGTTTGGGAATTCCCATAAGCTTCCAGCATCAAGTCTGTAAAGCAATTTTCTGGTCATTTTGGAGTTGGAGGCATCATTTGGCTGGTTAATACCTATCCTGAAAGAGGTAGGGACCAGTGAATAAGAAGGTTTTCTGAGGTTTTTAATGTCAAAGAAATGTGTGGGGCTGGGAGTTTGGCCTAGTGGTAGAGTGCTTGCCTAGCATTCATGAAGACCTGGACTTGATTCCTTGGTACCACATACATAGAAAAAAAGCTGGAAGTGGTGCTGAGGCTTGAGTGGTAGAGCTCTAGCCTTGAGAAAGCCCAAGGACGGTGCTCAGGCCCTGGGCTCAAGCTGATACTGGGGCTTGAACTCAAGTCGTCAAGCTCTTGCTCAGTGTTTAAATCATTGCTGGTTTCAAACTCTGGCACTGTACCTCTACTTCCAGTTTTTGCTGGTTAATTGAAGACTTACAGATGTCTGCCTAGGCTACCCGGAATTGTGATCCTCAGAGCCCCTACTTCCTGAATAGCTAGGATTATAAACATGAATAATTAGTGTTCAGGTGGGTCTAATGTTAATTTGAAATGATTTTCTCTCTTCCAGAAGTAACCAAAATTATCCCCCCCCCCCTTTTGTTTTGCTTGCCACAAAGTAGCCTGATCTTAGAATGAAGTCAGGGTATGCTTTCCCACACTTTCGGTTGTCGAAGTTTGACATGAACCGCAACACAGTTGTATGCGTAAAAAGTATCTACAATTTTGTTTCTTTAAGAATTGGCCTATAAACAGGTACCAAGACATGTGAAAGGGTATCAATGTATGTGAATTAATGCACCTTCTATCTGGCAAATATCATGTAACCCTTTTACTAATTACAATAAAAAAAATAAAAAAAAAGAATTGACCTATAATATTTAATCTTCACATGACTCTTGAGATCTTCATATTGGAAGTGAGACAGTAAATTAACTTGTCCAGGGCACTCACGATCCAAAGCTGGCTCTGATTAACCAATACTAGAGATGTTTTGTAGAGATCCTAAGTGTAACCAAAATCAGCATGATAACTGCTTGTGACATACCTCATTCCTACATGAGTTTTCTTACTCACTTGGAGAACCTGGGAAGTAGTGTCTTCTGTTAACAGCACTGAAGACTAAGATCTTGATTTTTAGGGGTATACTGCTTGTCCAGTCCCAGCCACTGTAATACCCACCTTCCCCTCAATGACATCATCCTCACTCCTCATAAAGGAAACTACTGCCTCCAGATAAGCTGATGAAAATTCGCTGTCATTTCTACCGCTCAGGCATCGGGGGTCACAGAGAGCCATTTTGATCTGATGAAGATGGCTGTCCTCAGAAAAATGGTTACTGACTCACTGATTTCTTTTGGTGGAACATGGACCCTATGTGGGCTTCTGACACAGACTGGGAGTGAGGGGAGTAGAAAATGAAATCTTGACCCTTGTAATCTAGGTTAAGCACACTCAATGCCTTCGGTATTCTAGGCATTTCATCAAAGGACCATTAAATGTAGTAGAGAAGAAAGTAGAAATACAATAAAGGATCATTTTTATCTTGAGTTAAGAGAATTTCACTATCTTGTTAACTCAGCTGGTGCTACACCTAGGTGTGTTCTTTGCCTATTTATACATCAAATTGGTCAGCAGAACCTAAAATAGTCTAGTTCAGAATCTTTTTTAAACATCTAGTGCTACAACCCACTTTCCAAGTACAGTTTTTTTTTTGGTACATGGGATATGTGAAACAGACTTAAATTGAACTACTTTGTGTGATGCGCCCACCTCAACCTAAAATACATTCCTGCTGCTTGGGTGATTATAGGCGCCAATGAACATACTCTGAAAATCTCTAACTCAGTCCTGCTCTAGGAAGGTGAAGAATCAACCCTTGACTGCAAGCTGAAGAATAAGAACTGCCAAACAGCCAAACAGACACACTTCTGCTTAATACATTCCTTTCAAAGTAAGAGGAAAGACTCCCTCACTTTCCCAAACAGGTTTTCTCTCAGACCAAAGAAAAGATCTGGAAGAGATTCAGGATTCTCAACACTGCTTTCTCTTTAGAGCCCAGAAAGTAGTCCTCAGTCCTGTCTTCCATGGCATGGTTTGTGAAGGAGGTGAGAGGGGATACAGTAAGACGAGCAGAAACACACTTACCACAGTACTCTGAGGGCTGGCCACTTTTGCTTCACCACCCATCCTATTCCTTGGCTAAGAAATTTGATCTTTAGTGACTTTGCTGCC
Source organism: Megascapheus bottae (assembly GCF_031878675.1). Classification (NCBI taxonomy): domain Eukaryota; kingdom Metazoa; phylum Chordata; class Mammalia; order Rodentia; family Geomyidae; genus Megascapheus; species Megascapheus bottae. The sequence goes on from NC_143517.1 coordinate 52,353,069, forward strand.
CTGTATTCTACTACTATTTTCTGCTTCCTGATCTCCATATAAATTACACAAATGCCCTTGATCTAAGTGGACTCTTCTGTTCTTCTGTACCCATACTGAGGCATGAAGTCAGGGTCACTTGCTCTTGTTTGGCTTTTTCTTTTCAAAGCTGGCACTTCACCACTTGCACCACACTTCTCCTTCTGACATTTTTGCTAGTTAACTGGGGATAAGAATCTCACAGACTTTTCAGCTCTGGGTAGGTTTTGAATTGTGATCTTCAGATCTAAACGTCCTGAGTCTCTAGTAATACAGAAGTGAGCCACCAGTGCCTAGCTTCCAAATGGAGAGCCGTCAGAGTATTCATCTTGGGGCGGTTAGTTATTGTGCTACACTTCAGAACCCTGAACTGTCTTTGGGTATGGAATAAGAGATTTAGATGGACATGAATGACAGGGGAATTATCTACTACAGACTTTTTGACATCACTTATCAATTAAAAAGTCATTAGTTTAATAAGAAAAAAAGATTTTCCTATAGAGACTATCTTTCTATTTAGAAGATCCCTAGATAAATCCTATTACCAAGTTGGTTTTTAAGATTTTAACATTTTTGATCTAGTACTGGCTTGCTCTTGTGTCTTCTTGAATTCCCTAACCCTCCTGAATTAATGCTGCATATTCAAAATCCAGTTTCCTCTTTGAACCATTTAATGGTAGTTAAGTATCATGGTTCATGTGGATCTGGAGATTATCATTGCCTTTTGAGTAAACCCATGCCAGAAAATTCCAGCAGGAAGATACTGTTTTACTGTGAGGGTGTGGGAAAGGTCAGTGTTCTGGGGAGGGAGGGAGGGATAGTATCTTGGATACTGCATACTTTACCAGTTATGTCATGTTGTTTGAATGACTCGCTGTAGATCTGATACTGATTTGGACAGTGTTTCTTCAGCCACTTGCAGACATCCTGTTGGGTCCACAGAGCCACTGGCTTTGACAGCTTCACCGTGGCTGACTATAAATAAAGAAAAAAGAGTGTCTGTTAATGCCAGTTTTGGGCCTGGAGAAGCAGTACCGCATAATGTGCTAGAGCGTGTAAAGGCTACAACATGGATTCTTTGAAGAATCTCTGGCTCCTGTCTCCTCACCTCTGCAAACCTCTTCAATGTTGCCAATAACACAAAAGGTACAGGAGGGGAAGTTCACAGAAATTAGATCCATGTTTGAGTTATCGCTACTAGAAAAAGATCCTTAGGAAGCAGTGCTTTCTACTAAATATTATAGCAATAGGATTAAGCATTACTAAATTGTTATTATTGAGTTATTAAGTTTTAAGGGTAAAATGGCAGTCCCCGAGTACCTTTTTTTGTATTCCAGGTATCCATGTTTTATTTTTTTTCATATATTTTATTGTAATTAATAGAAAGGTTACATTATATTTGCCAGACAGAAGGTGCATTAATTCACATACATTGATACCCTTTCTCATGTCTTGTTTCCCATTTCCCTCCCATGTCTTATTTTTGATACCCTTAGGACCCAGAACACCACTGGCCCCAGCTGGTGCACATAATTATTTCAGAACTGAATGTTATAAGATGTAGTTACCTGCATACTAAGAAGTCAAGTCTGCCAGGGGGCCCTAGACATAAGGTGGCCCTGCAAAGCCCAGGAACATTAGTTACACCACCATGCAATGTTATGAAGCCAATTCCACGATGCTGGTGAGGAATGGTAATAAGATAATGCAAATAGCAAGGCCTTTCACCACTCACTGGATCTCTTACAGGAGTATTCACTTGGGGGACACGGGGAAGGAAGTGGGGGAGGGGCCCAAACCAAATAAAAAAGCTCCTCTTTCGAGAAATGGTGGATGGAAGATACATTTTATTCTTAAGCACAGGTCTGTTGGCCTCCCAAAAGGTCTTAGGAATTTGATTCCAGATAGATGAATGTTTCGATGTCAGTCATTTGTTTTTATCATTCTGGATTAGAGTTAGCAAAAGGTGGAGCCAAAATGTTCACAGTTCTTTAAAGAGCAATATAGGCATTGGGCCTTAAGTATCAAACCCCTTCTTCCCAGCCATTACCTTCTTCCCTTCTTCCCTTCTGTCCCCCCTGCTCCTTTCTTTCCCTTCTCTCCCTCTCTCCCTTCTATTTTTGGAGATAGGTTCTTACTCCATAGCACAAGATGACCTAGAACACAACTATAGGGCCCAGGCTGTCCTTGAACACATGATATTCCTGACTCAGGAATCACCATACCAACTACAGTCTCTAGGCATCATTTTCTTTCAATCTTTTATATTAAAGCAAAGAGAAAACCAGAACTTTATGAATTATGATTTAATGTCTTCCAAATTCCACATGCTAAGATTTGTTTGTTTTCTTTTCATTTTTTTGTTTTTTCAAAGTAAAGTTTGTTTCAGTTTCCTACCATTCAATAGGAGGGAATATAATTGGCACCAATTACTGTTTTATATTTAAGATTACCTGCATTTATGTTTCTATGGTAGGACATAGTGTTTTTAAAATAAAATTTAATAAAAGGGTCCAATTTTAAGAAAAATATAACAATGATACAGATGTTGAAAAGATAATAGAAAAACAGCAAGAAAAGGATACAATGTGAATCTAAGTTTGAAAGCAGAGTACTCAGGTGTTATTGTTTAAATATTTTCAATTAATTCTTTGGGCCATCATTCATAATTATAAACAGTAGTCATCAATTTTTGGTTTGTCTTAATATTTCATTCTTGAATTCCTATCAAACATGACAGATCGTTTATCCTCCAAACTCCTTTATATATGTGTGCACATATTGTATACATAAACTACACACACACATATGAATGAAAAGTGTGCATATATATACATATATGTATGTACTTTTCATTCAATGTGATTGGTATTACTTCCACTAATATTTAGAGTTGATGTGTTCCTTGAATTTTGGCCTTCCTGCCCAATGCAGCACAGTGAAACTGAAGACATGGGACTTCTCAGGCAGGTTTATAAAACCTTGGCTTGGCTCATGCAACAGCACTTGCTCTTGAACTCAGCTGCCATACTGCAAGGAAGCCGAGCCCACGAGGAGCCCACGTGGAAGGATTCTGGCCTGTTTTCCAGCTAAAGTCTTATGGTAAGCATTCGTAATCATTAGATAAATAAGTGACAAAGTTTCAGATAATTCCAGTTGTTGGGAGCCAGAGTGGAATCAAACTGTACCTTGATTTGCATCAGAAAATTGCTTTATTGTCTTATTGTTTTCTGGCCTTATTCTGTTTAAATAACCTGAGATTTACCATATGAATGGAAGTTCCCTGGTTTCAAGAAGGGATATAAGCCTGGATAAACGGGGCTACAGTTTTTACCTGGGTTGCAGACCTCCCGGACCCCATGTGTTTGTCTCTCTTCTATTTTTTCCAGTCCCTGCCTCCTATTTCAGGAACCTCAATTTGCTGCCGGTAGGCCCCGGCATCCAGTCACCAGATAATTCTACTTAATAATTGTACTTTCAGATAATTCTACCTAAAGTCTCAGATGCCATGAAGCAGAGGTTCAGCTTTTTGTATGTGCCCAGTAGAATTCCTGATTCACAAGTTAGTAAACATTGCAACTGTTTTACTACACAAGGACTTGTAGTAATTTATTGTACAGCTCTAGTAACTATGTTACATACTGGGTGAGGAGTAATAATTGTCAGAGTGCCTTGCACTTAGTACTCTGTGCATGTCATGAAGATGTCAGTGAAACAGCACAATTTTTAATGACTCAGTGTGAGCATCAAAGAATTTGGTTACCCTCTGGCTACTTTCTCTATAGTAGGTAGTGTCCATATGTCTCCTAATCAAACACATGCCTGTGGCTGTTAGGTCTGCCTGGGAAAAATGGTCCCAGGCTCTGAGGTCACTTCCTCTTCTTTTGTGGTCACATCTTTATCTGTCCAGATGACAGCTCCTATGGCCAGGGAGGTTCCTAGGCTCTGAGGTCACTTCCACATCCATTGCAGCCACACCTCTTCTCTGCCCTCTCACTATATAACTTTTCTCCCTGTCATAAGTTGCCCCCTCTACACACCTACATCTCTCTAGGCTGGGGTTTGCTTCTGCTAACAGGCTATCTTCTGCCAGAACCATCATGGAGGTCTCTGCTTCAAACATTATAGTGGCTCCCACCAAAGTATGGCGGACTTCAAGTGTGTCTTGGTCTTTCCTGCTGTCAGCGTTTTTACTTTCTGTATGAAGTTAAGAAAACAAATTGATTACTTTTCTAATTTTGACTAGAGAGAAAAATCTTGGAAACAAAGGGTACGAATGCATGCATTTTTGTTGTTGATGTTTAGTATTGTTTTTCCTTATGTCACCATCACTTCTCCTTTGCATATGTAGGAAAATAGAATTTAAAATTTAAAAATGCATTTACTGCCATGTTTTACAAGTTAGCACGTCTGAACTGGGCTCTTTGCTGCTCTGAAAACTTGCCTTCAGATTAGCTGAATGAGTTTCCAGCTGACACATCATTGCCCTGAAACTCCTGCAAGTTTCTTGCAAGTAAAGCTAATCACATTTTTTGAAGACTCCTATAAACCAGTCATGGAAAGTTGTAAATTATGAAGGCAAAGGCAGGAGGATGAAGTTGCTTATACATCAATATATTAAACTTCTTTCCTCCTGAAAGGTCATTCTTTAGCTTGCTAATTTCCTCAGGGACAGAAGACTGCACCAAGACTAGCACATTCAACTGGGCTTCAGGTGATGACTTACCTATATGTGTAAAATCTTTTTATCAGACCACCATGTATGCTTCTGCTTTACACTTTCCTTTTGCTATAAACTCAGTGGTTCTGAGGCTAACCATCAAGTAGCTCCCTTACTTTCCCTTCAGAGCCCTTTCTAACCAAGTAATAATTTTGTATTACTTGGTTGGGCAAGGATAAACTCAAAGCTCAGGACTGTAGGCAGTTAGAAAAAGAGGCATGCATATAAACTGGTATAGTAAAGGAAATGGAGGATAAGAATTCTTACTATTAACAATCATAGTTTCTAGCTCTCTATCTCTCACTCTTCATCTGTGTGCCTTTCTCTTTGTGTGCCAGTCCTGGGACTTGAACTCAGGATCTGACCACCGCTCAAGGTTAGTGCTCTATTGCTTGAGGCACAGTTCCTCTTCCAGCTTTTAGAGGAGTTAATTGGAGACAAAAGCGGGCTTTGAACTGTGATCCTTAGGTCTCATCCTCCTGAGTAGCTAGGATTACAAGGGTAAAGCCAATGGAGCTAAGATACTTCATGGCTTCTTAAGCAAGAGTCTACACAAATCTTGATCCTATAGATTAGCTGAGTCTTAGCTTTGGTAGATTATGAGATTGCCATTGGTTTGCTACACATTTACTTGTGAAGAGCCCTAATGATTCTCTCCTGTTTGTTATGCTTTTGTACATTACCAGAGCAAATCTTCATTGCCCCTGCTCCATGCTCCTGTTTTCTTTCAGTGCCTGGATAAACCTTAGTAGTCTTAACTCCTTCCCATCATCATTACTCTCACCTACCCTACTATGACCAAAGTTTGGAAGTGCCTATCCTGATAGCTTAAAGAGCTAATAGTTACAGGAAATGTATTTGAAGTACATCTCTGGGTAGAAGGTAGGAACTGAAGGTGTAAAGGTGTCATGTCCTCCTACTAGCCACTTTTTATGGGCCTTCCAATGTTCATACTTTTCTTTACATTCATCATGAGGTGATCATTCTTAGCTTTTATTTTTAAATACACTGTCAGGTCTTTTTTTAAAAATTTCTCCAGCCCTCTCTCCACAGCAGGAGTCTAAAACAAAATAATAATAGCTCATGCAACAAAGAAAAAGTATTTCATATTTCCTAGGAACTGTAAACTAATAAGAAAAAAAATCCTGCCCAAAGGCAAACATTAAAAAAACATTTACCCAGTTTCCTTTCCCCATGTTCACATCTACCACATCATTCCTGGGTTTACAACCCTGGAGACAATTTTGGTTTGTTTTGCTGCCCTGAAGAGGCCAGAGGCAGTTTGTTATCTTAACCCCTATGTTTTGTGACACCAAGCAAACTCCAGACATTTCCTACATGAATCAGGCCTGGGAGTTCTGTAGACCAAAATGGAATTGCATTTCAGATGTCTTTATTTTCTATTTTTTAGAGAGATACTATGCAAAACAGAAAATTATAAATTTTTTCTTTGCCAATGATTCTTATTTTAATATTCCCTCACATGATAATTTCAATTTGTTTTTATAGTCATTTCAAATTTGTGTCTAACCAAAAAAGAATTCTAAAACATTACACTTTAAGTTCTTGAAGGTAAACTTAAATGCTTTCAAGAAGCTTGGCATTAAAGGAACATATATAGTGCCTTTACAGTTAATTTTTATTTTTTAATTTACCAATTAACTTGTATTTTTTGTGGGTCATTCTGCACAAACTCTAAACTAGGTGAGTTTAGGGGTCTGTTAATTATGAAAAAGAAAATGCTTTAATGGTTATCTTAGCACTATGTTAGTCAAGATTGTACAAAGACAAAGATGGGGGAGGAGGAAGAGGAACAAACTATCAGTGTCTACTTTAGCAGCTTTTAGTGTTTATTCGTTGGAAAAAGGGTTTTTGCATATCAGAAAGAATTGGGCTAGTCCACATTCTGTACGTGGCACAATTATTACTTAAACACTAATAACACTTATTCTGGCACCTCATTGCTTCACGGAAAGAGGTGAATGAAAAATTATGGAAAGGCATCTCATCTCCTGTTGTATTTTATTTCCAGAATCACCTTTTTTGTTTGTTACTGGTCATGGGACTTGAACTCAGGGCTTGGGCAATGTCCTCAAGCTTTTTTGCTCTGGTTAGCATTCTATAACTTTGAACTAAGCTCTACTTCTAGCTTACGGGTGGTAAATTGGAGATATAAGTCTTACCAACTTTCCTGTCCAGGCTGATTTTTGAACTGTCATACACAGACCTCAGCTTTCTGAGTAACTAGGACTATAGGCATGAGCCAGTGGCCCTTAGCTCTAGATTTACTTTGAATATTCATCCTTGGATTTGAACCAAAATATCTGGTGATATATAAAGCTTTTAAATGGCTTGCCTCACAAAGAAAAGGCATCACTGCTAGGAAGTTTGAAGGTCAAAGACCTTCTCTTAGGTGAATCAAAGACAAACAAATATAGGATTATACACGTTTTATCTTTAACAGCTATGTAGTATCACCTGAATCATTTCGTGTTTCCAGAAATGTAATCCTCCTTTCTCTCCTTAGTAATGCTCACAACTCCTACATAGCAGCGATGGGAAGAAAGCCCCTTAATGACTTTTTCAAGTAAGTATCCTTAGTCATTCTACACAAGGTCTCTGCTGTACACCATTTTCTTTCCATTCTCCTGCAATAGCCATGGCAGTGCTTTCATATTACCTTCAAAAGACAGTGTCTTAAATGTCTTTATTACAAAAATGGAAACCTGAAGGGAAATGGACAAACCTAAATCTATTATTACCAAGTCACAGCATTGGTTCAAGCTGAACCTGGAGGAAATCTAAAACTCTTGAGTTCTTATTCTCCACAGTGAACTTGGACTGCCATATTTTATTTTGCTGACTTCATATTTTTTTCAGACATCCTGTTTTAACAACAACAACCAAAAGCTTATTGAGTCCCTTAGTATCTTTTAAGCACCTAACAGAATCCTCACTCTGTACATTTGAGGTCCACTGTTCGAAGCCTTAGGGGGGGAAAAAAAGAATTTGGCCTGAGATAAAATTTTCCTTTAATTTGCTCACATGGGATTTTAGTGATAATCTTGATCATTCCTATATTCCAAGAATCACAAAACTTAATTAATTGGTTCGAGTTAAAATCTAATCCAAGAAATACAATCTACTTGAATACATCCAAAATAGTGGCTTGTGGACAGATCTAAACTATGAAGAACACACAAACATACAAAGCTAAGGTATGTGAGTATGTATGTGTATGTGTGTAATTGATTTCACCTGGATAAAGACTAAATGTTAGTGTCCTACCTGAAAATGATTAATTCTCTCCTTTCCTTCCTGTCTCTTTTTTATTATACCAAATTTAGGAAAATAATAATCTAGCTTCAAGAGTTTTCTTTGAAAATATATAGCTTTTAGCAATCAACCCTACAAAACAGCTCACTCATTGCTAATAAGTACTAATGGCTTAAAATGTTCTTTCGTGCTGAAGTTAAAGTTAGATTTCCATTATCTTAAAAAATCCAAAATAAATGTCTTTGCCACTTATTACTTTCTTACCATTTCATACATCACATTGGTGCTCTCCATTGCATATCGAGGCTTATTTTTCTTACCATGATATAGGGTTATGAATGCCAAATTATTCCTCTACCACAGTCTTTTCCCCAAATTATAGAATCCAATATATACTGACGACTTCACAGTTCCATTTACATATCCAGAAAAATCACACCTCATACTCAACATGTTCAAGACAGTCTTCCTGCTCTTCCCGCCAACAGTGTTCCATCTGTTATGTTCAGCATCTCATCTAACAGAAACTCTCCTTTGACTGAAACTTCTTCCTTTGGATGAAACTCAAATCTTGGATTCACCATAAAATTTATTCTTTTTCTTGATTTTTTTTGTCAGTCATGGGGCTTGAACTCTGGGCTTGGGCACTCTCTCTGAGCTCTTTAGCTCAAGGCTACCACTTTACCATATTGAGCCACAGTGCCGCTTCCTTCACTGTTTTCTCTTATGTTCCACATTGAATCTATTGGAGAATACTCAAGGATCTACTTCCCAACATATCAAACTTCAACTTTACCACTACCCTATATTATACACTCCTATTGGAAATGCTGACATGCCACACTTAGATTTGTTGCATCTGCCTATGCAACACATGTAACAGGGAGTTCTCCCATCCCTAGTCCTCATTTAAAATCTTTAGAATGGTATACAAACCATACAATTCCCTAGATGTCATGTGTCTTATGCTTTGTATATCCTACTTCATCATCTACTATATCCTGCTTCATCATAACAGTCTTGTTGCTAAAATATGCCAACTATGCATACTTCTTATTTTGTCTAGAATGTTCTTTATGACATAGCTAATCTCTCACTTCCCTTGCCCTTGCTGAAATTTTCTCTCATGAATGCTTATTTTGACTTTCTATTTAAAAATGCAATGATCCACCCCCTCAAGCTTCATTCTACTGTTTCTTTCTCCATAGAAAGTATCACCTAGCACATCATTTTATCTACCATTTATTTTCTATCTCTTCTTACTTCCTTGCACCCCACACAAGGTTGAGGTCTTTCTTATTTCAAAAAGAAACCCAAACTTTAAAACAGTTCTGACACAAGGCAGGCATTCAATAATTATCTGTTGAATGAATGGAAGAACTGTCTTGGCTGTCATTGTATATCAAAGCTCCTATGTCCTTTGAGTGTCAGAAAACTTGTTCAAGTCCCAGCTTCACTCTTGACATTCTCAAGTTGGGACTAAAACAGCCATTCCTCCAATTAGATTTCCTTTAAATGGAGCCAGAAATACCGAACCAGTCTAGCACTATAATTCTTTGCAGGATAGCTCACATCTCAAAGCCTCAATCTTTTTTTTTTTCTTCTTTTCAACTGACACAGAGTGATAGGATAAAACAAGCTTGGCGTTTGGACTCAAGCAGATCAGGAATGAAGGCTAGCTCTGGCACTTACTAACGCAGTGGGTCTTGGGCTTATCACTGACTCTTTCTAAACATATTTCTCCATATCCTGAAGATAATCTCTAACTTATATTCTGTGGAAGGATCAGAAATGGTTTATCTGAAGCACTTAAACAGTGTCTGCCATATACTATGCAAATAGAAAGTATACAGAAGGTCCATTTTAATGTTTTTATGGGATTAACATACTCCTTGGCTGGGATTCTGCAGCCTGATTTGAGGAAACAGGCGAATGGTATGGGTAGGCTTTGGAGTGAAGAGACTTGAATTGTATGCATGATGAGGTATATGCAGCTCAGTCTTAAGGAAATATAATTAAGAGAGGAGAAAAATTAAAACTCACCAGTACACTAAAAGGCATAACAATAAGAAAGTGAGAAAATACAGAAAAAAAGGATAGTTAAGATACCACATTATAGAAACAAATATTCCTTCTTTTTTTGAAAAAAAATGTTTATTGTTTGTTATTGTGAAGGTAATTGTACAGATAGGTTATGGTTACATAAGTCAGATAGAGTACACTTCTTCCAGATATGATGGTTCATGCCTGTAATCCTAGCTACTCAGGAGGCTGAGATCTGAGGATTATGGTTCAAAGCCTACCCAGGCACTAAAGTCTGTGAGACTCTTATCTCCAACTACCTACCAGAAAACTAAAAGTGGCACCGTGGCTCAAGGAGAAGGGTGGTAGCCTTGAACTGAAGAGCTCAGGGATAGCGCCCAGGCCCAGAGTTCAAGTCTGATAACTGACAAAAGCAAAAGAAAAAAAAAGAGTACATTTCTTTTATTCAAGCAACTCTTACTATGGGAACTACATAAAAACTACCTTGACTGTCATCTAATGAATGCTCCCTGAGACTCAGCCAGCCCATTTCTATTTCCAGGGATGGGTCACAAAAAGCATCCTGATCCCATGCCAAAGGCACAGTCTAATTTCCCAGGCATCTCATCAAAATACTTAGAACAGTGCACTATCCAGATGTATAGATAGCCCTGTTCAAAAACTATGACAGGGATGTTTCCAGGCATTGTTAGTCAGATCTGCTGGCACCCAGATGGATTCTGCTGGGTATCAGGGTTTCTGACAATAAAACCTCAAAGAGGGAATAAACAGATCTATGTGTACAGGCTGTCAACAAGAAACAAGATGTTTCTGGCACTCTAGATAGCTCTGGTTATCAAGGCCTGATCTTTCTATCAGCTTAGATTTTTTTTAGCCTGTCAAGAGAAATGTGGAGGGAGAAGATCATAATGTACTCTGTGTCTGCTCTGTCTTAAATGCAGGGGAAAAATCCATCACTCATCCATACCTTTCAGGAATGAAGTTCATGTAAGACACAAAGGAATATGTACTGAGCATGTGCCCTATAAACAAACACCTCTGTGAATGTTGGATGAATAAAAGAATAACGAAAGTAAAAATAAAACAAACATAAACCACAGACATGATTTCAGTCCTTCGTTATCATCGCTACCATCATCAATAGTCATTGCTGTCACCATTGTCATTGTCATCATCATCATCATCATCATCATCTTCATCATCACCATCATCATCTCATATTTCTAGAACAAATTCATCTGGCATTACCACAGTAGATAAAGGCAAACAAAATTATCCTTAGTGCTAAAAGGTCTTGGTGAAGTATTACTGTAGGTCTTCACTCATAAACTGGCATCTATTTCTCCACTGCCTGAGTCTGAGGCACAATGAGGAGGACAAGAGGTTTGCTTTGACAAAAGAACAGGACTTCAGTGATATTGGGTCAAGTCTGAGCTGAATTCTCAGGACAGTGTATGTGCTGCTCATGCTCTTGATTTACTGAAGTACTTGTGAGGACATGTGTGGCCAACACTGACCAAATCAGGCTTGGGAACATGATGGAAGGCCATTCTGAGACCATTCAATACAGCCTTACATATAATGCAGCAACACAGACTACAGGAAGAAGTGTTCAAGAACATATACAACACTTGCTCCATCTAGTTTACAGAGAAGCAGGCACAGAGACACCAAACAGCTCTTTCAAGGTCATAGTTCTAGTGAATTTCAAGCACTACGTTCAATCCATGTCTGCAGTAAAGCTACAGTGCTTACTTCATCATATCACTCTAGCGTGACAGACAGGGTGTAGAAATGAGGCTCACAAATGTGATCTAATCATACAGAGCTTCTCCATAATAGAATGCTTCTTTAATTACTCCATTGAGATAAAGTGGATCAACCCTGTCATTGTCCTAATCTGTGTCTGGCAGAGGCAGAATTGGGCTCAAATATAACATACAACCTGGTCCTCCCCACTCTCCTTATAGAGGAAGGAGGTACATCAACAGTACACAATAGATCGCCTTCTCTCTCTCCTTCCCTCTCCACTCTCCCCATATCTACTCTTTCCATGTAATGATGATGTAATGGTCAAATGAAATAATAATAACAAAAAACCCCCAAGTGTTTAATTTGGAGAATTTGTAGAAAAAGGTTGACCTTAGCTGGATGACTCCGATGTCCCTATGAACCAAAGAAGCTACAAAAATGTTGTGAGGAAGGTGTTCTTAAACAGATGGAATCTGAGGAGCCTAAAAACTCTAGAATCTGGGATTGATTAAAGCCAGGTTTTCATTTTTAGTCATAGGCCTTAATAATGAACTTTGGCTCAAAGTTAATCCCATGCCTTTTCAATGGCAAAACAGCTTGTCTCCTATTCAACTTAACCAAATGATGAATTAATTCAAAGGGGGCTATTACGTACTGAATGTTGGGTTTCCTTAAAAACAGTAATGTTGATCCCACAGCTCTCAACAAGGACTTTAGGGAAGTAATTAAAGTAAAATTAATTCATAAATATAGGCCTCAATTGGTAGAAATACCAGCTTGCTTGCTCACACTTTCTTTCCATATCCCTCTATCCTTCCCTCTTCCTCTCTACTTCCTCCTCCGCCTCTTCCTTCTCCTTTTCTTTCTCTTCTTTCTCATAGTGACAGAGTAACCACCTGTAAGCTAAGAAAAGACCCTTCATCAGAACCTGACCATACTGTCACTCCAATCTCAGCCTTTAGAACTGTGATCAAATACATTTTTGGAAGCACCTAGTCTGTGGAATTCTGAGCTGAATCTAACTATCACAAGGGAAAACTAGTTCAGAGACCAGTCTAGTCAGACGAGTAGTCTGAAGATCTAAGATCAAGAAAGCTTTGAAAATCTCACACCAACATATAATCAGGAAGAGGATAAATTACAAGTGAGATGAATTACAAAATAACCAGGACAATTGAAGTTTTTACTGAGAATTTGCTTCATTACTATAATTATGTTTATTTTTATAAACTTTCCATGTCCATGCTCACATCTCTATGACCACATTCTTCTAAGCAAATAATAATATAGTAATAATTTAAGCATTTTTTTGCTTCTATACCATCCTGTTTATTTTCTATTCTTATTGCTATTAAAGAAAGCATAGGCAGTTTTTTAACACATAAAAGCACTTATATAATAAATCATGCCTTTTGTTCCATTTCCTTGGTAACTATCTATTCTTCGATTTAGAAGCCACACATGGTCTTAACTCCAATAACTCTACGTTTCAACTTAAGTTGCTGGAATAATGTGGACATGAAGTAGTCACCAGAGTCTTATCTATCAAAGTCTTGTACCGCAATGCAAGCAGTACTGGAAGGTGGACTTGTTTGGGGAAGTTAAGTCATCCAGAATGGATGCTATTCGACAAAAACTCCACTTTGATCAATTGATTGATCCACTTGTGAACAGATGATTGGGAGTGGTAGATGGTAGATGTTGAGGCTGAGTTGGGGGCAGGTCATTCGGGCATGCCTATATGAAAGGCATCTCTTACCTGTCCCTTTTCTATTCTTGCTCTGTTTCCTGGCCTCCATGAAAGGAACAGCTTTCCTCAGCTAAGTCATACATGATGTTTCTATGGCTAAAGGTTGACAAGAAATACATCCAGACGACCTTGAACAGAAACATCTGAAATCATGACACAAAATTAACCTTTTTTCTTTTAAAGTATTTCTTTCAGGTATGCATCATAGCAATGAAAAGCTCAGTAACACAGGGCCAAACTCAATGGTTTTTCTTTTTTTTCTTTCTTTTCTTTTTTTGGTACAATTAATTTACCAGACTTCAAGGATTATCTATTGATACACCAAATAAGAGCAATTTAAAAATTAGGGTATAAATGCTAAGTTTTACTTGCCATTTATTCCTCCAAAGGTTTTTACTTGATGTTATTAACTATTTTTTCTATGGATCATTTTTACAAAATTAATATATTTAAATTTACATTATTTTCCAAATCATTGTGCTGCTGTTAATTTTTCTTTTCTTTCCTTCAAAGTTCTGGCTCCTTTCATCTACAGTATTGCTTTTATGTTGCCCAGGTTAATGACAGTCCCATAACCTCTATTTTGTCTGCTATGTTATGATTGTAGATTGATTTCAGTTAAAAATCAATAAGCAGCATTTACCATATTGTGACTGTGTAAACACTGTTCTAATGCTGTGTCAATTAGTCATGTTTGGATTTTTTTTTCCTTCTGACACAGTCTCAGCAGTCAATGTCATTTCCACTGAAAATATGTAAGAAGTTTACTAACAAACAAAGCAACCAGCAGTTGCTTAAAATCATTCTACACTTTATTTCATACTTAAAGCAAACATTCTTATAAAGTGTTGTGGTCTTTGTCATATCCAGCTTCCTTTCCTTCATTTTTAATAACCCTCAATGTTTACAAAAAAAATTAGAGTCTTTGTTCATCAAATCCCCTTTCTGCTAAAGAACTATATCTAAAATCCAGCTTAGATTGGCTGCTCCCCAGATTCGCTGTTTATTGGCTTAGGATTTGCCTCCATTGCGCCTCTGAATTAGTGGGTGGATAGGCAGGTGGATGGGTGAGTACATGAACAAATGAACTGCTCCTGGAGCTCTCATTTCCCCTTTCTTAGCTTCTATACTCTTTTTGCTGGAATACATTCTTAAGTACTTGGACTTGTGGAAAGCAAACATTCTCAGTCCTTGTATGTCAAAACAACAACAACAGAACCATCTTCGACCTTTATCCTTTGATTGATAGCACAGATTTCTACCTTCAATTAGTACTGTGAGAAACTACTCATGTAGTTTGATCCTTATTTCTTTTTTGCTTGGTTTGTTTTCACTCCAGGTTTAGGGGTTTTTTTTTTTTTTGGTAGTTGTTGCTCTTGATATTTTGAAATTTCCTAACAATGTGCTTAGATATAGGTGTTTTACTCCTCTTCCCCTCCCCCCCAATGGTTTTGTAATGGTGCTAGGGCTTAAATTTGCCCTCATGTTGTGCTTTCTCTAGATTTTTTTCCTGATTAATTAGAGATAAAAATCTCAGAAATTTTTCTGGATTGCTGAGAACCCTTGAGCCTCAGATTTCAGCCTCCTGAATACCTAGGATTATATGCATAAGAGACTGGGGCCTGGCAGCCTGTTTTGGGGAAGGTATTCTGTCCATAAAACTAGGTCCTAGTTCAAACTAAACAAACATTGCTTCTCAGCAATAACCCCATACTTGACATTTTTTTGGACAGTAATTCAGTGACTTTTATATTACCATTCTTACTGTATGTATTTTTAAAATATAAACATTGTTATTTTAAAATACTCTCCATTCTGTTCATTCTAATTTCTAGAAATCCTATTAAGTATGAAATTTTCTATATTGCTTTAAAATGCATTGTTTGGTTATTGTAAATGATACATGATTTAAAATGTATTTGCCTATTTTTCTAATGCCAGTCCCAAAGATATACACACTTATTTATAAAATAATGGTAATATATATAATATACACATATGTGTATATACATATACATGCATGTATATATCACCACATATATGATACATATACCATATATTACATATAATATATGATATATATGATATTATATATATATTGCCAGTCATGTGGCATTGTCCTTGAGATTCTTTGTGATGAAGGCTAGTGCTCTACCTTTTGAGCCACTATGCCAAGTCCAGCTTTTTATGAGTAGGTTATTGGAAATAAGAGTCTCATGAACTTTTCTGCTTGGACTGGCTTGGAACTGTGATCCTCAGATCTCAGCCTCCTGAGTAACTAGGATTATAGGCATGAGCACCATTTTTTTCATATATTTTTATTGTAATTAATAGAAGGGTTACATTATATTTGCCAGATAGAAGGTGCATTACTTCACATACATTGATACCTTTTCTCATGTCTTGGTCCCCATTTCCCTCCCCCCACCCCCACCCCTCATCTTGTTTTCCTCCCTTCCCTATCCAGTTTCAAATAACCAAATACAAGTATATCCAATATATCAGATAACAAAGTGAGATGCTGTAACAATATGAGATAACCAAGGGACAGCAAAAGAGATGAGAGATAACATAGTATATTAAGGACAACAACCATTCATTATATTGAGCCACCATTTTTAAGAAGGAAAACATGAAATGACACATAAACATATGAAATTCAGTAAGTTTCACTGAAATGTGATCATGCTTATTTGCTTCCATGTGACTGAGTCAGAGATGAATCACAGTGCATAGCTATATGACTAAAGATGTTAAAAATATTTACTATGTGGCCCTTTATGGAAAAGGTTTGCTGATCCTGCTCTATATGATAAACGTTTTTTTCTGTTCCATTTTGCAAACTATTATATTTTAAATACATTTCATATCATTCAATTCATCATGATACTTAAGTTTCTAGCAGGTGTCATTTTATTGATTTGTTCCCTTTTCAAAGCATCAAGGAATAACATATTCTTAAATATTTTAAGGTTATTGAAAGGTATTTAAGGGATATTCCTTAAAAAAGTTCTTTTTGAAGCCAGGCACCTTGGCTCACACCTATAATCCTAGCTATTCAGGAGGCTGAGATCTGAAGAAAGTGGTTCAAAGCCAGCCTGGGCATAGAAGTCTTATCTCCAATTAACCCAGAAAACCATAAGTGGCGCTGTTGCTCAAGGGGTAGCCTTGAGCTGAAGAGCTCAAGGACAACACCCAGGCCCAGAGTTTGAGTTCCACCATTGACAAGAAAATATGTTCTCTTTGAATATGTTCTCTTTGAACATATACATGTTTCTCCTAGGTTTGGTAGAAGGATTTCATTAGAATGTAAACATAAAGCACTGCTTAGCAATTAGATACTAATGATCTACTATTTTTGTTAATTTATGATTCTCTGACCTACAGCCACTTCTTGTAGAATTGAACTGCCATTTTTGTTATTGATGCTGAAGACATATGGGTCAAAAAGAAATCACGGTTAAAGGATACTCTTAAAAATACCTGTTAAAAACCATATAAGTAGACAATGTAAAGACTTTATAGGAAGGAATAGGAGATACACTAGGGCTCCTTGGCATAGGTTAAAACTTTCTTAATAAAGGCCCAGAAACAACAAATTAAAGAAAGCTTGGATAAAGGGGACTGCATTAAACTACAGTGCTTCTGTATGGCTAAGGATAGAACTAGAAAGTTGAATACACAGAGTGGGAGATCTTCACTAGCCATACAACATGCAAGTATTTCATATCTAAAATATACCTGCAGCTCAAAAAAATTGAATCTCTCAAAAAATAAATTCTCTTCAGAGAAGATTCTTTTTAAGTCTTTGGCACATGAAGAAATGCTCAACATCTCTGGTCATAAAAGAAATGCAAATCAAAACAACTCTAAGATTCCACCTCACTCCAGTTAGAATGGCCAGGATCAGGAAAATGAATAATAACAGATGCTGGAGGGGATGTGGCCAGGAGGGATCACTACTACACTGTTGGTGAAAGTGCAAACTCATTCAACCACTATGGAAAGCAGTATGGCAGTGCCTCAAAAGGCTAAACATAGAACTCCCCTATGACCCAGCAATTCCACTACTTGGCATTTACCCAACCATCCAGAAACAAGGGCATACTAAATCCACTAGCACAACAATGTTCATTGCAGCACTATTCACCATAGCAAAGATATGGAACCAACCTAGATGTCCCTCAGTTGATGGATGAGTGGATCAACAAGTTGTGGTATTTGTACACAATGGAATTCTATGCTGCTGTCAGAAAGAATGACATTGCCCCATTTGTTAGGAAATGGAAATACTTAGAAAAGATCATAATAAGTGAAGTAAGCCAGACTCAAAGGAACTTAGGCTCAATGGTATCCCTCATTCGTCATAATCAGTAGAAACCTTGGGCTCTACTAGCAGAGAGCAAAATCTTGATACATAAGGCCATATAGTATGAAGCTAATTGAAAGGACCTCCAGGATATTGAAACAAAAGCCATATAACGAATAATTGTTGTCCTTAATGTACTATGTTGTCTCTCATCTCCTTTGCTGTCCCTTGGTTATCTCATATTGTTACAGTATCTCACTTTGTTATCTGATATATTGAATTTATTTGTAGTTGGTCATTTGAAATTTGATAGGGAAGGGGGGAAAACCAAGACGGGTGGGGGGTGTGGGGGGGAGGGTAATGGGTACCAAGACATGTGAAAGGGTATCAATGGATGTGAATTAATGCACCTTCTATCTGGCAAATATCGTGTAACCCTTTTACTAATTACAATAAAATAAATAAATAAATAAATAAATAAATTCTCAAAGAAACAACCATCCCATTAAAAGGTGGGCTAAAACTTAAAAGAGAGACTTTTCGGAAGAGGAAATAAGAATGGCCAATAAATTCATGAAGAAATGCCCCACATCTCTGGCTATAAAAGAAATGCACATCAAAATGACGTTGAGATTTCACTCATTCCAGTTAGAATGGCCATTATCAAGAAATCTAATAACAACGTATGCTGGAGGGGATGTGGCCAGAAAGGAACATTACTAGACTGTTGGTGGGAGTGTAAACTTGTTCAACCACTTACTGAGGAATCAGTAAGATGATTCGTCAAAAAGCTAAATATAGAGCTAAACTATGGCCCAGTAATTCTACTCCTGGGAATTTACCCAAATGTCCAGAAACAAGGACAAACTAAAGCTACTAGCCTAGCATGTTCATTGTAGCATTATTTACCATAGTTAAGATATGGAACCAATCCAAATGTTCCTTAGTAGGTGAATGGATCAAGAAGATATGGCATTTATATACAATCCCCATTTGTAAGGAAATAGAAAGACTTGGAAAAAAATCATATTAAGTGAAGTATGCCAGACCCAAAGAAACATAGGTTCCATGGTTTCCCTTATTTGTAATAATTAGTATATGTCTAGGATTTTCCTAGCAGAGGCTCACAATAGCTCAAAAGCTGTATATATATATATGTCCATATAGGGTGAGGTTAAGTGAAATGAACTGCAGGGTATAGAAACAAGAGGTTTATCTTTGTGATTGTGTGAAGTTACTTCTTTTCTCTCTCTGTCTCTCTCTGTCTCTCTTTCTCTCTCTCTCTCTTCTCCTTATGGTTTATCTCATGTTGTTATTTTATCTGACTTTGGTACCTGGTATATTGTATATATGTTTACTTGTTTATTTGAAATAGGGAAGGGAAGGGGGAAACTAGGATGATTGGCAGGGGTTGGAGAGGGAAATTGGGAGAAAAACATGGGAAGGGGTATCAATGTTCAAAAAGTAATGTACCCACTACCTGATGAATGTAAGTGTAACCCCTGTATATATCACCCCAACAATAAAATACAATTAAACGTATATAATTAGCCCTACACATCAGCTACAATGAATATAATTTACCCAGACTGAGAGAAAGGCAAAATGTGAAGTATTGATGATCACCAATTTTTACCCTGTTTCAAAAATCAGCATGAGAAAGATAATAAATTCTGTACCACTTCTTAGTTATTTCTTAGACCTAGGCATAAAGATGGATCTTATTAGAAAGAGAGATTTCATCATGCTCCTTGCTAGGTCACAAAGATCTAAGTACCCACAAATCTTGCTTCCAATCAACACATACACCTTGGCCAAGGAGAGAAAATTTCAATTGCTTGGCCTTTTCTTCCAATAAGATTAGTCCTTTGAGTTGTCATGGCTGACTGACCTCTAGGGAAAATGATTTAGGGCCTTCAATAGAAATCTGAAATCTTACAGCGCAGTACTCACTCAGCCCACGAGTGCTGCTTGTGACATGGAAATCGGGGCTCTTATGGAAGTGCTGTACAAGCCCAAAGCTCCTACCTGAAAAGCACCATTGTCCACACCAATGAACAATGACAATGAAAGTCACACAGTAAATGCAGTCTCCTTACTAACGGAAATCACATTTTCCCACAAGACAACAGCTAAAATCTTTATGTTTTCATCCTTCCTACCTCCTGTTTCTTCCCTTTTAATAAGCTTTCCTTTCTGTTCCTTATTTCATTTCCATTTTCTCCTCCAATGTAGTCTGGCTGTTAAATTAAAAACCATCACCCTCTGTCTTTGCATGCACATTATTTTTCTATTTCTATTCTGGGCCTCATTCCTATCTGTTAGCAATTTGGCATTCCGAGCAGGTAGAAAAGGAGCCTGGAGGCTCAAAGGTATCTCCTGCATTTCTTGACCTCTTTGATTTGAAAGCATATTACCTTAATAATGAAAATATCTGGGTTACACATTTGATATAAAGACCAGAGAGAATCAAGTGTAGGGCATTTTTTTCCTGATCCTTAAAAGAAATAGCCTGAAAAGGATTCCAAACCGATTTTCCACTGATGCTCTGTTCCTCCATTACATTATTTTTCTGTACCTTTCATACATCAGCAGAGCCCTTCAGAGTCATTTAGGGATTATTGATTATGAAGCAGCAAAAATCTTTCACCCGGGTGATACCAGCATCTCTCTTAGCTTTTCAATCACAGTATTTTATCTCATGAAATGTATTTTATTCCATAATTCTTTTTAGAGTCAAAAATAGTTTCCAAGTTTTTACTCATTGAAAAGTGACCATATAAAAAGTTTAAAATCTGTAGATTTAGTGTGGCGGACACTTAATTTCATGCTCCATTTGCCCCATTGTTCAAAGCAAATAGTAGTTAAGTCTCTAGCTATGAGTGTATGTGTACAAGTGTGTATGTATGTGCTTGTATTTAGTTCATGACTTCAGCTTTTACAATATTAATCTATTGCTTTAAAAAGGTCTGTTACACAGGAAAAGTGTCCAACTGTAATTTATAATCTGCCACATTAATATTAGTTATTATTTGGAGAGCATTCTGATTTCTAGTGTTAGCTCATTCAGCAGCACATCTCCATTTTTCTTTATTTTCTACTTTAAACAAGACTACTTCCAACATACTGAAGGGCTGGACAGAAGGGCATTAGGGAAAGCAGAGAAAAGTACCTTTTCATAACGTAATTCAAATTATTTAAAAGCTACTTAGAACAGCAAACGATTACTAATAACTGTACATGGGATTTTTCATCAGGTGCAGGTCAAGATTTTCACATCTGTCACTGCTATGAATTCCTGCAATTTTTTTGTGGGTCAGGGAGCTTGAACTCTGGCTTGGGCACTGTCCCTGAGCTCTTCAGCTCAAGGCTACCATCCTACCCTTGAGCCAACCCCCACTTCCCATTTTCTAGAGGTTAATTGGAAATAAGAGTCTCAGGTCCTTTTGTGCCCAGGCTGGCTTTGAACTTTGATCCTCAGATCTCAGCCTTCTGAGTATCTAGGATTACAGGAGTGAGCTACTCACCACACCCACTGAATTCCTGGAAGTTTAAAAGAAAAAAACAACCCTTAAATATGGGGATATTTTGATATCAAGCAGAAGGTAATGGTTAGAATAAATAGAAGGTTCATTTACTCATGAAATAGTTAACTCAGCATCTATGACACAATAGTCATTTTGAAATACATTCTATGAGGAAGAATAACAAGTAATCCTCTCACACATGACTTTTATCCTAACACAACACTCTAAGGTCAACAGCCGTGACAAGTGCCATGAAAATGATAAAGAAAAGACACAGAGAGAGAGAGAGAGAGAGAGAGAGAGAGAGAGAGAGGAGAGAGAGAGAGAGAGAGAGAGAGAGAGAGAGAGAGA
Source organism: Megascapheus bottae (assembly GCF_031878675.1). Lineage (NCBI taxonomy): Eukaryota > Metazoa > Chordata > Mammalia > Rodentia > Geomyidae > Megascapheus > Megascapheus bottae. The sequence goes on from NC_143517.1 coordinate 52,374,815, forward strand.
GAGAGAGAGAGAGAGAGAGAGAGAGAGAGAGAGAGAGAGAGAGAGAGGGGTGAGGAGCACTGTGAAGAAAAGTCTACTTTGGATAGAGGAAAAAGTGTACTTTAAACAGAAAAATGTACTTTGGATTGAGGAGTCTATTTAATATGAAGGAAAAGGTCACTGGATTGAGGAGGTTGAGTAGAGGGTATTTTTGCCTTCTCTTCTCTTTTTTTCCCCTATGGTTAATCTCATATTGTTACTGTATCTGACTTTGTTACCTGGTATATTGTATATACATTTATTTGTTTATTTGAAATAGGAAAGGGAAGGGGAGAAAACAAGATGATTGGGGAGGAAGGAAATGGGGACAAAAACATGAGAAAGGCTATCAGTGTGTGAGAAGTAATGCACCCACTACCTGATGAATGTAAATGTAACCTCACCATACATTACCCTGATAATAAAAAATAAAATAAAGTAAAAACAACTTAAAAAATTGTTAAGTCCCTGCCTACCAAATCTCAGGCCTTGAATTCAAGTCTCAGTACTACTAAAAAATAAAACAGGTAAATAAAATTTTTTTAAAAAGAACCAATGTAATGAAAAATAATAAACTGAATAATAACTGAATAATGGGAGGATTCTAATGGGAAAAACTATTGGCTGGAGAAGTACATAAGACGACCAGAGAGGGACTGAAGAAATATCAGGGAAGAGGGAGGGAGCCAGCAACAGGGATACAGTTGGTTCCCATCTACTGCAATGATGTGAACTTGCACATGGTCACACATCCTCTCTAACTGTGCTAGGATGGGTACTGGTGAAATGAGAGCAAAAGAAACCCATTTCTGTAGCTCCATCAGTCAAGTTAATATGACTGGTACCCAACATCGTTTCAGCTTCACCACCCACCATTCCACCAGAAATACTTCTGTGGCCAACTGAACGCCTGCCTCGCTTTAGTTTCTGCATGCCTCACATAATTGGTGTCATGTCCACCCTTTTTTTTAAAACCTGGGAAAGTATAGTTATGCACACCTTTTGAGCCCCAAATCGCACATAACCTCTATTTAAGGGATTCCCACTGAAGATACTTGCCATAGTTCTTGGCAAAAATCTGCAATTAAGAGCCCTTTTCTCAGTAAGGCTTAATTATCTGCCTAAATGTCTGCTCCCACACAGAGCCATGAGCATTTCAAGGGTACTGACAGTTCTATCCTCCGTTCCTACCCTTCATAGCATCAACACATGGTCTGCTCCCTAGCTCTTGCAGATTACATAAATGCCTGCTTTTATAAAATTTCCTATGTCAGTGTCACTTAACAAAGATTCATTTACCTGTGACAAAAGACATTATACTAGGGGATTTGGGAATATGTGCTCGCTAAAACAATTCAAATAACAGAACTACAAAGAACAGGAACACTATATTAATATTATTCTATCTACTCCATTTTTTCTTTTTCTTTTCTTTTTTTTTTCTTTTTGTGGGTCAGAGGGCTTGAACTCAGCCTGGGTACTGTCCCTGAGCTCTTCAGCTTAAGGGTTGTGAGCCAAGCCTCACTTCTCCATTTTTAGGGGTAAATTGGAGTCTCAGGTCCTTTTGTGCCTGGGCTGGCTTTGAACATTGATCCTCAGATCTCAGCCTCCTGAGTAGCTAGGATTACAGGCGTGAACCACTGCTCCTAGTTCCACTCCACTTTACTTGACAGAGATAGCTGCTATCATTTTGAGATACATCTTTGTGCTCATTTTCTTTCTTATGTATATGTATTTGACATATATACACCAAATATGTATATGTATCAAATACTAGACATGGAGTTTTAGATCTTTTGTTGTTAGATTCTTTCCCTTCTTTTTTTTTTTTTTTTACCAGTCCTGGGCTTGAGCTCAGGGCCTGAGCAATGTCCTTGGACTTTCTCAAGGCTAGAGCTCTACCACTTGAGCCTCAGCACCACTTCTGGCTTTTTTTTTTCTATATGTGGTACCGAGGAATCGAACCCGGGTCTTCATGCATGCTAGGCAAGCACTTTAACCACTAGGCCAAACTCCCGGCCCCTCTTTCCCTTCTTTTTATGAACAGTTTTCTATATAGCCCAGTCTGGCCTGGAATTCATGATCTCCCTGTCTTTGCTTCACAAGTACCAGATTATAAGCATGCATTTCCATACTGGTTGAAACAAATTCATCACAATAGAATAGTGCCACATGCATTGCTTTTCAACTGGCTCTTTATGGTTCAACAAACAGATTCACTTACAGATTAACCTCATTATTTTCAACCACCAGCAAACACACTAATGCAAAGGAAGGAGAAATTAAGTTTCAACAAAAAACTAGCAATTATTGAGAAGATTTATAATGTCCAGTGGGAAACGTTTCCTCTTTTAGATAAGATTTGTTTTCCTGAAGTGGAAAAAAATGCGAAAAGCACTTTTAGAAAATAAAAGTCTACGATGTGAGATTCTACTTTGCCACCGTTATCTCTTGGTGACACAAAAACAAATGTTGAAAAGTACTCAAGACAAGAGTGAATTGCTGTGGTATTTGTAATAGTGAGAACTCAGAAATATCCTAAATGTCTCCAGGGTTAAATAAATTGTGGAATACCTACAATGAGTCTGTCAGTCAAGGATACAAGATATGAAATTAAACTACTTTTGCTCCAATCCCATGTCTGTCCTTTTCTGAGGCTGCTAGATTTAAAATCTCTCTTCTTTCTAATATTTTCATGTACTACAATTCAGAATTATGTGCGTTTGTGATTTCTTCAGAGATATTACTTATTTCCAAACGTTGTTAATAGCCTTCTCTTGCTTCTCTTCCTACACAAAGTGTTATTCTGGCTCCTTTGTCATTTTGACATCACATCTCAATACAATAAGACAAGAATCATTCTACTTTCATATTAATAATAGGAATATCTTGAATATCATCTATATTTAAGAAGTTGTACAGTATGCATATAGTGATAAAAGCCATTTCCACTCAGTTTCACAGATGCCAGATACTCTTAACTCTAGGAACCACTAATCATTACAAAAGAAATGAGCAGAATGATTGTTTTCATGTTTCTTTGTCCACCAGTCTGTCCATACCATCAGTCCATTGGGGTAGACTGATACAGTGAGAGAGGAATCAACATCCTCTACAAAACAGAACTAATGAACACACACATACAAATCTGACAGCAGACCATGAGAAATAAAGAGCATTCATGAAATCAAATACAGAGGGAACAAACATGTCTTGGAAGGACAAAAAGTGATTTTAAAAATGGTCATGTCAAGATGTCAAAAGACAAGGCTAACTCCTAAAAGAAATAAAAGTACGATAACATATTGAATCCAAACAAAGTCCTCAATAGCACAGGAAAAGAGTAGTTCTTTAGGAGACCAAGACACAAAAGCTTCAGGTAGAACTTTGAACCTAAACTGACTCAGAGGAGTGAAATGATAAACCTATGGTGAGAGAGAGTGGCTAGGGCAGACATTAGTGAATCAAGAGGCCGGATCAGGGTAGGGATTAAACTGGGTATTATAGGGATGGTGCATATGAAACCTAACTTCATGTGGGAAGGTGAGCAGGTGATGAGTGAACAGGAGAGAGCAGGACTCCCAGTTTGGCAAAGGTACAGAGAAAGAACATGGACTCCAGGAGGGTAGGCTAGGTCCCAAGATAGAGCCTCTCCAACTTGCAGGGAAGTAGAGGACAAAAGGCAGAAACCAAGGAAGGAGAATGGAAAGTGATCTTGCACTTTGTAAGTACCAGGTTACATCATAGGATGGAACCATTCCTACAAAGGCCCATATCAAGTGGCAAGCCCAAATGCTGTTAGGGTCCCTTAAATTCCCCCTGATGAATACCTTCTTCCTGTACCCTTGGCTTGGAGTAGAACTTTTAAATGTGGTCCAGTGGCTACAGATGTGCAAGCCAGAGGGCTTCAAGGGCAGAGGTCCAGGCAGGTCATCATACTCAATTACTGGGTTTGGCAGGAGGCAGAGGGAAAAGTGTGGTTTTGGCAACACTACTAGAATTATAAGGCCTTAATTAGATTACTGGATCAACCTCTGACTAGCAATGAATGTCCTTGGGGAGGTCGTTTAATCTTTCTGTGAGACTATGCCTGAGTGTTCATAACCAAAAAAATGAAAATAATATTTCAAAGGCTGCTTACAGGAGGAGCCCAAAAGAGTAAGAGTGTTGCTAAAAGGATTAGGATTTCAACTCTTCCTTCAATTATATAACAGCCCTTCACCCTCTGGCCTTGCAAATAAACAAAAGGGAGCTAGAAAAA